>NC_052504.1:81826080-82145080 GCF_014356525.2 Nilaparvata lugens
AGCTCCTCCGGCGCATCTGGGTAACACTCAACAAGCTCGATATGCACGAACAAATACTTGAAATGTGAAACGCGATAAAAATAGTTCATATAAGCTTTTTTCCTACCTTCCTTAATTATAGATTTCCAGTGATGATTTAGTAGAAGTGACAATTATTACAGGATTAATAATAATTGTACTATTTTTATGGAGTTATGTTGGTGTATTATAGGATTAATTTATTTATATATTGTACTATTATTATGGAATTATCATGTTGATTCACCACCATACTATATTTTTCATGGATTAAATTGAAATATGAAATGATAGTGCACAAAGGGAACAGTCTCGTGGAACTACTAGCGGGAAATTCTGGTTTTGCTGTAGTCAGCGATTAGCATAAAGGTAGAAGCTTTCCTATTTTATTGAAGCGATTATATTTGTAATCCTAGCTTTAACTGAATGGAGCTCGATTAACAGCAAAACGCGACGAGAGTGCGTTTCCTATTAACACTGGCCATTAACAATATTCGCTGTTATCTCCCAGCACGGTGCAACGTAACACGCTGATAGCATCACAACGATAGATTGCTACAATGCTGTGAACTCTGCAAAATTAAAACGAAATGGGGTTCACTTCATCAAAATCACATTCTACACTAGATAACGATCAACGCATCAGGTTCCACGCATCAGGGGTTTCAACTCGCATATGCGTGTGACAATCCATTTCTGAAAGCACCCATTACATTATGCACCAATTCTTTCTATAGAGCTTCAAGGCATTTTGACTGCTTATTACCTTACAAATCTGAATGGAATGAGAAATGCTCAGTTCATAATCCAGCTCAGAATAGAAAATTAGTGGAGTAGAATTATTTATTTGGAATAAAATATGTTATGCCATAGAATTCATAAATACGATTAAGGCAAAGTAATTCCACCACTCTCAAACTTTATCACCAATTCCAAAATCCCATGTTCATCTATCATTCACATAAATGCTCCACATTCAACTTTGTTGAAAGTGATTATATATCATATATGTAGAAAATGATATACAGATGAACTCAGGTTGACTAATAGGCTAATCATATATTGAGAAACGTAATCTCAAAACTATAGTTCTCTTACTACATTATTCTTCTTCAAAATGAATATATAATAGGGCAAATTGTCATACTAAAAATAAGCAACTTCTTGAAGAAAGACTCGTGAGAAAAATAATTATGTTTAATCGGAATCACTTCTAATCAGGTGAGATCAGGATTGCCAGTTGTCAGAGATAAATTACAGTAGTTGTGCCGAGTCACATTATTTTCTAAATTGGCATAAATCTAAGCGACAGCAATGCATATTTTGTCAGGTTTTTCACGCCTACTTGAAAGAGGGTGTATGAAAAATGATTGTCTGTAGGTTAAATGGGGGAAAGAAGGTCAACATTCATAATTGTGTCCCAACAATAATGACTGAATTTAGGGATGACGAGGAGAGGGGTAGGGCCGTTTATCATGTTGGCCCGGACATGGGTGAGTGGTGGAGGGGGGGGTGAATAGGGCGAGATAGCAGCCCTAATGTCGCGACTAGGAGACCCCCCCATTCATATCTTCTAACTACTTGCCTCCTTCTTTATTATCGTCTTTCTTATTGCGACTTTAAACATCCTGCTGCCTTATTTCGCGTTGCCTTGTCTTCGTGACACCCGGACATCAGCACCATACTTGCTTTACCCATTTCTCACCCTTTTCGCCTCATTACTCTTTTATTCTTTCTCGCTTTCTTGTTCCTTTTATTTTTGTTGTTCTCTCTCATTTTCTCCCCATCGCTCTTTTTTCTTCCCTCTTTTTTCTCTTTCTCCATGATTTGATTCTTAATCTTCTTCACAGCTATCACCTCTTTTTTCCATCTTTTTCTCTGTCTTCGACTTTCTAATTTTCTACGGAGTTTTCTGAGTTCAATTATTTTTTACATTTCCTCCATTCTGTTTTTATCCATCATCTTCTTCTCCGTGTCCTATCTACATAGTCGATTTTCATTTTTATTCGTTTTTGTCTTATTCTTTTTCTCTCTTCTCATTCTTCTCCTTCTCCTCATTTTCCTCTTCATAACTCTTCCATTCTACCTCTGACTTCACCAACTCATACTTTCTGATTCCTTTTCTGCGACTTTTTCTCCTTAACATCCTCCTTCACCTATTCCTCCATCTCTACCTTTTCTTATTCGCCCTTCTTCTCCTACCCGTCCTTCTTCTACTTCTCCTGTTCCTCCTCTTTGTCCTCCTCCTCATCCTTCTCCTACTCTTCCCCTTTCTCCTCCTCATCTTTATTCTACTTTTTCATCTTTCTCCTGCTTCTCATTTTCTTCTTCAAAACTCTTCCAAACCACCTCTGACTTCACCAACTCATACTTTCTGATTTCTATTCTGCGACTTTTTTTCCTAAACATCCCCCCTTCACCTATTCCGCCTTCTCTACTTTTTCTTCTTCATCCTTCTTCTCCTACTTCTCCCGCTCCTCCTCTTTCTCCTCCCCTCTTCCTTCTCCTACTCTTCCCCTTTCTCCTCCTTCTTTATTCTACTTCTTTATCTTTCTCCTGCTCCTCCACCTCCGCATCTTCCTCATCCCCTTCCTCTAGCACTAGCACTACCTCTACACCTTTCCATTGCAGTTAGTCTTCTCATTTTCGGTGTCTAGGTGCTCTCAAAATTCGCCAGCATCGCTTCCTGTACACTTTCCATTCCATTCCTTTTCTGACATTTCCTCCATTCAACTTGCAGCATTCCCTTCTCCTCGTTTCTGCCGGCTTCACTCACACGACAATCGAGACATTTCTATGGAGCGAAATCGAATTTCTGTCGCCGATCGGTCTCATTGTCCTCGAGTCGAGAGCCAAGTCTCAAAAAACTCCGATTTTCCCTCTTTTTAGACATCATTCAACTCTATTGTAGCGACTCAGACAAGTTTCAATACAAGAGCAAAAATGAGAAACTTCACAATAATATTCTCTAGCTAGATGTATGCATGAGAATCTTATTTACAAGATGATATTCATGAGAGCAAAGATTATAGTTTTCAATTAAACTGAAGTAAGTTGTAATTTTTATCTGACACTGATATATTGGCCCATATGAATAAAGTTGAGCTTTTGCTTATACTTCTAAAATATGAAGCATTTGCTTCATTTTCTATGAATAAACGTGAGCAAAACCTTTTGCTCATGCTCATCAAAAAAATAGTTTGAGCATTTGCTCAAAAGTATAATGCGCAATTTTAAGGATAATGCGCAATTCTCTTGACCAGATTATGCCCAGGATATCAAAAAAGATTAATACAACTAAGAAAGCCATATTTTGGGACAGCAAAATTATCCAATTGAAAGCTCATTTAAAACAAGACCAAGACAGATATACACTTACAGGATTAACTAATGATAAAATAAAGTACCAAGAATCTAAACAAATCTATGATATGGAAGTGAAAAAGAGAAGAAAACAACATGCCATAATCAAAATCATGCAGTCTGATAATAAAACGAAAGCAATTTGGAAACATGTAAATAAAGAGCGGAACAAGCAGTGCAGTCATTCCAAAAACATCAGCCTTGTTGACAAGGGCAATCAAATTATGGATCCACACTTGATCAGTAATATTTTCAATGAACAGTTTACAACACCAAACCCTCATCCTAACCAACAGAATAGTACTCAAATAGTTCCAAACAAAAACATACCAGCTCTCTTAACATTCAAAAGAATTACACAGTCTCATTTGGACATTCTTTTCAATAGACTTAAATCAAATAACTCAACTGGATTTGACGAGTTATCGGGAAGGATGATAAGATACTGTAAAAAAGAAATAATCAAGCCCATATTACATATTATAAATTCTTCTCTTAGTCAAGCAGCCTTACCCACGAAATTAAAGATAGCCAAGGTACATCCCACACACAAAAAGGGAGACAAACAAGATCCTAACAATTATAGGCCGATAGCCAACCTGCCCATTGTATCAAAACTTCTGGAACGAACAGTTTACGATCAGTTAGTCAACCATCTGGAGAATAATAAACTGATAACAAGTTTCCAACATGGGTTTAGGAAGGGGCGGAGTACTAGCACAGCTTTAGCCGACTTATGCAGCACAATAAATGAGATCTGGGAGGATAAAAGGATAGCATCAGGACTATTTCTGGACCTCCAAAAAGCTTTCGATAATCTTGACCAAAATATACTGATCTCTAAGCTCAGACAGCTCAACATAAGCGAACTGGCCTTACGTTGGATCCAGAATTATTTCTCTGAGAGATTTCAATACGTGGACATATTATACCAGAACGAAACAAGCTTACAAAACATCCACTCATCTATGAAGAAAGTCACTAGGGGAGTACCTCAGGGGTCAATCTTAGGACCTCTTTTTTTCCTTATTTATATTAATGATTTCCCAGAGCTACTTACAGAAAACAAAACGTGCATCCTTTTTGCTGACGATACTACCATTATTTTACCTACCAATCAGAAAGCAAACAATAGTGGAGTTAGCCTAGCATTTGAAGAAGCCACATCAATCTGCAATAGTCTGAAACTCAATATCAACAAGAAAAGACAACGCTCATCAACTTCACACCAAACAACTGCAATAGAGAGGATGAGGAGTTGAGAGAGGACAGCATGCTGGCGGTGGGCTCTACTAAGTTTCTTGGTGTGATGGTCGATAAGAACTTGAGCTGGAAACAGCATTGCGACTACTTATCTAAGAAATTATCCTCAGCACTTTATGTGATACGACGAATAAGAAATACTACGGATGAAAAAACGGCTCTAACTGCTTACTATTCGCTGTTTACTTCGCACCTGCGATATGGGATTGTTGCCTGGGGAGCTGCACCCCAAAACTGTCTTGACCAAATACTTAGAATACAAAAAAAGGCAATAAGAACAATTTTTCAAACGAATGTAATTGAGCACTGCAGGCCTCTGTTTCTGGAAAACAAAATTTTTACAGTAATATCTATATACATCTTGGAAACTATAATACTAGCAAAAAACTCAAATCCACCTTTAAGAGGCAATCAACATAGCTGCAACACAAGAAATAAGACCAATATGAATATCACTCGGCACCGACTAGATAAATTTCGAAGATCTCCAATTTGCACAGGATCACGATTCTTCAACCTTCTCCCGCTACATCTCAAAACTATTGAGAGCAAAAAATTATTTGTCTCAGAATTAAAAAAATACTTGATTGTAAGGCCATATTATGCAGTTTCTGAATACACAGAGGAACATACTTTCCAGCACTTGCGAAAATAAACTATTAAGATTTGACAATTAGATTATTTATATTAAAAATAAATAAATAATTTTTTTTATTTATATCAAATTTTGATATTGAGATTAATAATAAAACTTGACAATTCCCCGGTCAATTGACTGTGGCGAAGAACTGAAACTGAACTGAACTGAACTGAACTGAGTAAAAGCTTTTGCTCAAAATTGCATGAATAATCTAGTGCATTTGCTCAACTTTTGAAGCAAATGCTTCAAAAAAGGTGAGTCTAGTCTAGAGCAGCTTATCACCTTTTGCTCATAGTAAAATGGCTCAACTAATTTGTATGAGGAAGAGGAAACTATACCAGATACGATCACAACCAATAGTTGAGAACTATAAAACTCTTTTTAGATTCAACCATGATATATATCACCATTATCCCTAAAAAAGAATAAATACAAAAGATACCTGTTATAAAGATAGCCATCACAAAATAGGAAATAGGAATTTAAGAAGATGAGAGTGTAGACGATTATAAGAAGGCTATTGATAGTATAAGAATATGCTGAAGATTATTATAGAGATGACATTTTTTCATGCTATTATTTCAAAATTCTAAACTCAACCAACTTAAAACTCTATTCATAAATAGAAAACAGAGCAGACGACGCAAACACAAGCGGTGCACCTCACTTGCATATTTAGCGCTTCCGTGAGGTATAAAAACAAATAAATTAAGGCTACAAAAGCGAATCAGCTGATGAAAAATCTTCAAAATACGTGAGCATTTGCTCCAGAGTTCAGGAGCATAAGGTAAGAGTATAAGGTGAAGCTTATTCATATTAAAATGAGCAAATGCTTTTGCTTCTACCTTTTGCTCATGAGCAAAACCATATGGTCCATGCTCTTGCTCATGAGCATTTGCTCTGGTTTTATTCAAATGGGCATTTGACTTGGCAACTACGAAAAGTAGCTCAAAATCACTAATTTCACCATTCTCAAGAAAATAAGGCATTGTTTGTTCGAAAATTAACTTAATGACAATTAACTAATGATATCTTTCAGCATTCAGATAATATTTTATGTTAGAAGGTTGTAGTTGAAGAGGCTTTTCTATCGGATAGCTTGATATGATATGAAATATGATGTGTTAATAGCCTGTATTTGAAGAGGCGGATCAATCGGCTAGCTTGATATGAGGTTTTCAATATTTATATTTCGTATTCAGCCTGAAAGAATGGTCTTCTGTTAACATTCAGATAAGGAAACCCTTAGTAACATTTGTTAAATTTAACAGAAAGTTGAAAATACAATATTAATCCAGTTGGCAAAAATGGGTTGCCTCAGATTGCTAATACAATATATTACTTGTACTATCTGTACTTGGATAAATCTATGGATTTTGATGTTGCTTATGGTTAAAACCTTTGTTGAGTATAGAACAGCCCTCATACTTCAGTTGCATACGGAGGTAATTTTGTAGAAAACTGTGAAGTCGGAGGGAACGGAACAGATTACACACAAGAGCAACAAGAGTGCTAGACCTACTCAAAAACGGCGAGCGAAAGCGGTTTCTGATTAAAATTCTGGGAAGCGATTAGTTCGTCGAGGTGAGAAAACGTCGGCCACAACGTAATTAATTACTTGCTAACGCCTTCTGTGAGTGCGAGTGATGCTGATGTGACCCCTCTTTGTTGGTTTTTGGTGAGGTGGGGTGAATGGTACCTCTGTTTTGCTGTTGTTTACGTGGTTTCGTACTGAATACGACGTGGGTATTGTCGGGTGTGTGTGTGTGGGGGGGGGGTTGAGGAGAAGGAGGAAGACTGTGAGTGGTAGACGGGTAGGGTAGGATAGGAGTGGAGAGGGCAGCGACGCCCGCCAGGGTTCGACGTCGTCAGCCTACCGACCAAGGGGCGTCGTCTGAATATTGATGAACTGTCCTGATTCGAAA
Organism: Nilaparvata lugens; assembly: GCF_014356525.2. Classification (NCBI taxonomy): domain Eukaryota; kingdom Metazoa; phylum Arthropoda; class Insecta; order Hemiptera; family Delphacidae; genus Nilaparvata; species Nilaparvata lugens. The sequence goes on from NC_052504.1 coordinate 81,833,290, forward strand.
GTGGGATGAGGAGGCAGTGGAGGAGGTGGTGTAGGCGGCGGAGGAGGAGGCAGAGAGGAGTCAAAAGATGCGGCGACGGAGACAGCCGTTATCCCCGCGTCGGGGCTCCGTCACCCGTAAAGCGGCGTCATTTGCAGCAGTGCGAAAATAATAATAATAAGGCGCCGGAATTAGTTGAAATTAGATCGGGCTTTGGTTTCGGTGTGTTGAGGGGTGAAAATAATTTGCGCTATGATTAATGACAATGTTTGTCGGACAGTTTGAAGCTCCCGCGGCAGTGATTTATCGCGCTCTAGGCCGGTGGCACTCTCTCACTCTCTCTCGTAGACAGAATTCATCATACTAGCCACTCTTACTCTCTCTTACACACTCCACCCTTCAGCAACAGACTGCTGCCCGACGCGGGTCATCCTGTCTAGACACTGGAAACGACGACCAGTCTCTTGGAAAATGCCCATCGTCATTTTTCGTTTTTCCACCCCGACCAGAAGGGAGGGAGCGTTGGCTGCCAGTCAGACGCAGTCACTGATTGACGTTTCAATTTTCCTGAATCATCCGACGAACATACAAAACCAATGAATAAGGATTGTTAAATAAAAAGAGGAGGAGGCCTGTTGGCCCAGTCATTCATATTATAATTTGTCGATTTGTTTTCATTTCCATGTGAATAAATGAATAGCATAATCCTATTTCATTGGAAACTTTTATCAATCAAAATTCGGGAGAGGGACTGTTTGGGGCTTAGACCGTTGTCCTCTTCCAATCATCGCAAAGTATTTGTGCCTGTATTATGAATTAAATAATAGTCCAGTCAAATGGTCGTTTTTCAGGAAACAGCCCTGAAAGAATTTTTCTCGACGGTTCTATATGTATTTTGGGGCGCTAAATTCGAATCTGAAATTTGCTGACACGCCAGAGGGCGGCTTCACCCCCAAAAAACCCCAAAATGTCGGACTTTTTTCAATTTTCCCATTTTATCTCGTGAACCTTGGGTTTCTCAAGAAAAATCATTCTTGACAAAATTAAGGAGAATAAAATGTCCAATAAATTGAGTCGTCGTGCAGGATTCTACCATTCTTGGTTCCGGAGCTACGAATTTTCAAAAAAGGGGTATTTTTTAAGGGGTTTTCAAAATTATGCAAACCTACCACTTCTACCCTATACAACATGGATATTTTTCCAGTATAGATGAAAAACCACACATCACGTGAAAGAAGAATCCATTATGAACAGGATTCCTTAGGAATTTTTGAATTTAGTAGTGGGGCGAGGGGAATATACCCAAAAATAGAAAATCATGTCCTACAGCCAAAATACAAATTTTTCATTATAATAACTTTTCAAGGCCTTCCTAACAAAAAAATACATATCTCGGCTGAAATCATCTCACGCGGGCTATTTTCTATGAGAATCACCCGTTAGAAACATTTAATTTCAGTATTTCCTAGTGAGGGGTATGTCATAAGGATACGTCAAGGATCAAAACTTTAAACACTTATAACTTTTGACAGAATCATCAGATCTCCTCGTACTACAGCTCATTCTTCTCAGCTCGTCAAGGCGGTTCAAAAGAAAAAATAAGAGAATGAAAATTATCATTTTTTCCAATTAGCTGTAACTTTTGAACGATATTGAAATCAGGAAAGCGATTCAAAGGAGCGGAAAGAGGAGAAAATTATCTACAACCTCGACTACTTTTTCGATTTTTTATCTGAAGTGTTTCACCAGACATGCGTCATTCGGCAAACACCGAGCAACGACTCGCCGAATCGCTAGTAGTATGGATGTATGTTTGTCTATTCGGCAAGCAGCGAACATTCGTGCTCGTTGCTTCAGCCGGCTCCAGACATGCGACATTCGGCGAACACCTAGCATACTCGCCGAAGTGTGGATGGATGTTTGGTATTTGGCAAGCAGTGAACATTCGTGCTCTTTGTTTTCCCGGTCAGGGTCGAACATCAAAGTGGACGAATATTCGGCAAAAAGCACATGAAATGTACATACCATAATATTATTATGTTAATAATATAGAACTATAATCTAGTGATACTACCTCTTCGAAACAGATGGTTAAAATTGGTAATTGAATTAATACCCAGTTCAATTTTGTAAGGTTGGCATCAAGTTGAGGAAGGTTTTTAAACAAGATTTGAGTTCTGTCACTTTATTATGGTACTACCAAGTTGAAGAGGTTGGACTGAAATTAACTTGAAATTTTGCATAAAACTAACCAAGGATGGTTCTAGGCCAAATCTTCAACCTCTTCAAGATTCCACTCGCTCAAGTTTTCTGTTTGTCAACTTTTAAAATAAACCCTTGCGGAGCACGGGTTACCTGCTAGTTAATGAATAATTCAAATCTTGATGAAAACTAGATAATAACCAGTACCGTCCAGGTAACTGAATTATAACCTGAATTCTTTAAATGTTTTAAAAATTTCTAAAAATATTTATTTTTAATCAATTGAAGTTAAAATTCTGGGGTTTTTCATGTCCTATACAGTTATTGACCGGGGTACATAGGGTTAGTTTGGTTTATTTATAAAAGCAGGATAAGCAAGAAGAGCATCTTCAATATCGAGATCCATGTTGACGGTAGATGACATTCAGTTGACGAATATTAGATATTCCCAAAACGAGCAAGTGCTCGGCAAACCACACATGTGTGTAGATGTGTGCTCGTTAATCTGCAAATATCAAGACGAATAGTTCGCCGAAAGCCGAACATTCGCCGCTAAAAAAACATTATAATAAAAACTATCATATCAAAAAGTTATCGTGGTTTAGTGTTCAATGTAGATGGTGCATATGAAAAAGGAAACTTGTACGAGTTCGGTTTTTTCACCAAACTCGGTCAAGACAATTGAAAATGGTTAAATCAGTTTCATAACGAGTGCACTGGCATATTTATATTAAAAAAAAGTTAAAAAGGAAAAGTTACTTACTAGAAAACTCCAGTCAAATTGCAACTTGTCAAAATCGTATCCGACATGATCATGTTGTAATGTCTTGACCGGGCTTGGTGAAACCGGGCATTAGAAACATTGAAAACTATCCATTGATCATCCTATCACACGGTGTATTGAAGCAGGAGTAATAACTAATTTACCAGCTCCCTGCTTCAAAAATCTGTGATGTATTACAGCATGGATGAGAACCGGTTCATTATAAGTTACGTAAATTTGTATGTCGCATAAATGTAACAAATTATTTTATTAAGTTTCTCCGATAGGAAAAAATAATTCACTGGAAATATTTCATTTACTACACTAATTAAGAGTGTTGCTAAAGCACGAACAACTTCACTCTCACTCATACTTTCTCTCTCTCTACTTTTATGTTTTCATGATGGAATCAACACTCGTGTCTACCTCTGACAGACCTGGCATTACCAGCTCTGACGTGAAATATGAATTGATTCTCTTTGAAACGAGAGAGAAAATAATATCTTTCTCCGAACTGAAATTGCTCACCCTGTTACGAAAATGTCAGCATCACTCTCATAACATGTAACTGAATAAGTAGAGTGAAGTTTACAATTCGCTTTAATTGAATATTGAATTTCATTCATCGGAAAGAAAAAGGAACAAATTTTGTTGTTTTCCTACATTTATTCCATGCTTGGGTCCTCACTCATTTTTTTTTCTACCATCCCTCTCTGTTACGGATTTTTTCGAAAAATCAGGAACAGAGTTGCGATTCAATAGAAATTCGTTACCATTGAAAATAAAATCATTAATTCCTTTTTCCTTTGTTTCTCATAAATACAGGACTTTTTTATATCGTGTATCTAAGCTTGCTGAAACTCTGCAGATAATTCATGCATACCTATGACTCATACCAGTTAATTTAATAGTTGAAATATAATTGAAAAACACAGTGTTTTATTTTGTCACATCCACATTTATGTGGATGAATTTTTCAATTTTGGAAAAATTCCACAATATCAATTCTCATTCAACAAATTTTATCATTAATTGGAATATAATTTCCTCTTTCACGTAAACTTAAGCTGAATGAAACCACTTCTGACTTCCTGATAACAAATGACTAATTGAAATCCTGCATGTATTATCATATTCTCATAATTCTGATTGTAATCATTTCTTTCATTGTTTGCTGTATATTTCGATAGGTAATGGTAGTAGGGCCAGGGCGTTAAGAAGTTCACGGTATTAGAAAGTAAAGATAAATTATGAGGTTTAAATAATTTGCTTGATAAACAAACGTCAGGCTATTGAAGATAAAAAACTGTCTATAGGATCGTAGGATATATCAGTTGCTTTAGCTTCACCTTAAACGATTGGTTTAGATATGGGTCGAATGAATTTTTGAACTTGTAAAATGAGAATGAACGTAACAAATATTTGTATAAAGTTCAGGTACAGACAGATTCCTATATTATGGTGAAAAGCATTTTGCTACCGAACCGGAAGAGAAGTGGATACTAGCACACCAGGAGCCGAGAACTTTAGCGTTCTCAGAGGAAGTAGCGAGTACAGTGCGAGGCGGGTTGAGGGGAAATATTCAGATTTATCTGAAATGAGCCCGGGGAAAACGAGAAGCTTCTCGGATGAAAGCGACCTGCGAATTTTCCTGACCATATCTGCTTTACGCAGAACTCTCAAATGTATACACGGTTGTGCAGGTAGAGCGGAAAAAACGGATCAATTCGAAAATACGTGCGTAATACATCAATGTGCTCACACAAAAGGATGCGGATTTCATTCTTCGAAGAATAAACAAAGGTTCGGATTCATATCACAAGGCACACGCGAAATAACGAATTTTTCAACTCTGGCCGCCTGTTTATCATCACACAACAATACAGAGACGTCAATGCTCTGCTGTGAGAGAGAAAGAGAAAGAGTGAGTGAGAGAGAGAGGTTGATGAGAGGAGCAGGAGTGTAATCTCATATCGTTGTGTTACAATTTGCTCACACTGACAGCAGAAAAGGTTCAGTCCCATTAGAGTAATGTGGAAATTCGAGAATTCAAATACCGATAAGCGTATTGAAATTGAAAGGGATGAGGAAGTTCCCAATTAATCGTAACCGTGTTGTTGAGATACACGTCATACAGAGTTATATTAGTGAGCGATCATTTATTATAACTCAATTTATTTTTTAAAGAGTATTTATTCAGGATAATATAGAATTGAATTGAATTTCGAGAGAAGAAATCTGGTTTTCATTGTTGGCAATTCTTTTCAAATGGGGAGCAAGGACCTTAACCTGAAAATCCAGGTTTAGTGATGGATTAGATCCAATTTCAATACAACCTATCTGAATATAAGAATAAAAATGAGAAAGGTTTTCATATATTAATATGCATATCTCCATCAATATTGATTAATGCTTATAGGTTCCATTACCAACCTCAAATTTTCTTTGGAAATTCTACGAGTATCTAAAGAAATGAATGATTTATTGTTACATTAACTCTTTATTCTAATATACAGCATAAATATCGTCTTCCAATAAAAATGAGATATTCTGAATTGCGACATAACAAGTCTTCCATTTGAGAAGATTCGTATCATACTATAACTCATAAATTTGATAATCAAATCATTATGACTTTACAAACTACCCTATTCCATCTTACTTACTGCCAGCACACACAGCAACAGACAGCCGTATGCAGATAAACGGTCAATATTTTTTCCCTTAATTTGTGTTTTTTAGCACACCTTCATACCATCAACACGCATAAATACGTTTTAGCAAGTATTTTTTGGATTCAAATTTCTAATGACCAAACGATTCTATAAAATCGTCAGTCGACGACTAAACAACCAAACCGAAACAAAATAATCAGTTGATGCTGGAGAGCTTTGAACTTGTTATCTTGTCATTACTGAATTTGGATCACAATTTGCGATTGAACGCTGTTTGCGAATTGTAAATGTTACAGGCGCATTCAAGGGTTCGCCCAGTTTTGGAGTGGCTGTAAAATTCAAATGACTGTGCCAGTGGTCGCTCGGCTGATGCTTTACAAATAGATGTGGGGTTTGGGCAGTTGGTAATGTTTTGGAGAGTTATTTGTCGGCGGAAGTACTGTTGTGTGGTGTGGAGGGGGGTGAGGGGTCAGGCGGTTGAAACGTGCCGTGAAACTAAATATCTGATGTGGCAAGTTGGAATCGATGGTTGGTGGGTGCAGATGCAGACCGACAGACACCTAACGACTGACGACTTTAACCTAATGGAAGCAATGACGACCGAATCACACCGCACACTGCACCTAGCAAGTAGCAACCACTCTCGACTACTATCTTAGAAGTCAGGAGAGCCGACGTTTTTGAATAACTCATTTGAGGTTGGTCTCGCCTGCCTCCCTCATCAAGTATTCCATCCCTTCTGGTCATCGCTGAAAGCACGACCCACCAGACAATGCCCTTGTGCGTGAGTACTTTCATCCAGACTCTTCAGACTGCCAGACTCTCGACCCTCTCTCTCCCTCACACCCTCGCTCTTTAATCTCTTCTCTGTTCAACGTGCGCTCCGGGGGCTCTGAATAATGAATTTCCCCCATTTCTGAACAAAAGTTTCCCAACCTATCCCCGCCATGTAAAAGCGAGCTCTCCACTCGCAAAGTCGATCTTTTGCATAGAATCAAGTCAACTTGAGATGGCAATGCACGTACAACCATAGGCTCACTCTTTGCTGCACGTCTTATGTCATTTTCTTCACTTTCAATTTCCACACTAGAGTTTTTCTATTGCTATGACTTGAATGACCTGCTGAGAATCTTTTAAAGACCGTTTGGCCTTGTTTACAGAATTTTCTTCAATTTCTACCCTTCCTCGTTTCTCTTGAGCTTTAATTACGATGAGAGTTTTTTATATCGGATGATGCCCACATGAGCCTGATGTAAAAGTAAAAGTGCGTTGTTGAATTAATGAAATGATCAAACTTCCATGCAGTCGACGGGATTCAACCCACGAACGGGATTCAACCCGCGGTGCTAGCAGACCGAAGTTTGTAACGCTCAAGGTCTATAAATACAGGTCATGACACTCATGTTCCTTATGGAGCGGCCATTTTATGGGGTCTTTATGGCGGTACATTTGAAAATCCAATCTAATTCAATTTGCAACAAAATTTTGCATTTTAAAAACAATATTCTAGTTCAGATAATATGTGAATTCAGGTTTTCAATTTTTCAATAATGAAATTCCAATAATAAATGCTTCAATTATCCATTTATTTATTATGAAAAATTGTTCTAATTCTTGTAACTCAAGGATTATGATTTAAAAGGCATTGGGACAAGACAGAAATATGCGAGGTCAATTTCAAAAAGAGTTTCAAGTTCCCGATCAATTAAATCTAAAAATCAACAATTCAGTTCCTAGTAGGAATCTAAATATTATTATTCTGTCGGAACAATTTATTTTACAATTCAAAGCTAAGCAATATTCCTTGAACAATATTACAAAATAACACATTTTAAATTAGTATAGAATACTTACTAGAATACTACTAGAATACTATGAATAGTACATAATTCTACACATTCTACTAGAATTACTAGAATACTTAGACCTTGGTAACGCTCCTTACCACTAGACCAACCTGGCGGGCCAACCTCAAATCAATTGTATTTGGATAAAATCATTTGATTCTAATTGATTCAATATAAAACTAGAATACTAATTTTAATATCTTGAAGAAGAATACGTTCTTTTGTACCACACTATTCTGTAGAAGGGAGAACCTTTGACAATAATGCCTCACAGCTATTGATTTCCCTGTTTGTATTACTTCCAGTTAAAGTAGTGGTTGTATGTTATTTCCAACATTCATACATTCTCCTGACTTATTATCTTGAATGCCAAGATGTCGAGGCAAAGTTTCAATCTATGATATTATGCGAGGGAATAGAAATCAAGAGTCGACCAGATTCAGATAGTTTACCAAGCCCATGCTGAAGGAAAATAGCATTATTGTTCAGTCTGAGGTTGAAGGTCCAATACAAAACAGAAGAATAGATTTTTACGAGTTAACTTCTATTATATGCCGAGTTAGGTGATCTGAATACGATTTATCGACGATTGGCGTTCCCGTTGCAGTTAGTGTTTGTCCTTGGACTGGGGCGGTTTTATGTTGGGAAATTTATTCGACGCTCGTAAACAGCAATCGAATGCCATCATAAAAGGCCGATTCTCGACGGCTCCTAGATCTAGATCTGACAATTGATGGCCGAACAGAATTCCATCTATTTGTATAAGGAGAATCTCTGCCAAAATAATTCTCATGATATTTCGATGCTTGATACATTGCCTAAAGCCACGATTTCTTTTCTTCATAAACAACAAACAAGAAGTCAATCCTTCCACAGTTGGTGGTCGATAATTCTGAAGAGTGTGAGGAGTTTCTCGTTTTGAGGTTGAGGTTATAATAATGTAATCCCTAGAAAGTTCAATTATAGAGCGTGTTCAGGGGATTATCAAGATGGTTGATAAAAAATGGGAAGACAAAAGATTGATAAAAAGTCCTGAAATATACATAATTGAAGCAAATTATAAATAAAGAATATTGTGGATAATTAATAGAGAATAGATGCAGACTCAGGCAGAAGCCTTCATTCTCAGATAGTACGGCTTGAGTTTTATAATGCTCTATCTCCATAGAATTTATTCCACTGAATGATCAAATCCGTTCTGCCAAGCCAATAGGCTGGGCCTTCACACCAAAGAAACGTTTATCAGTCACCTTAGAGATTGTGGTTGTCGCAAAGCATTCTTGATAAATCGGTTACGTTAGTAATTTCATTGCAAATGAGACATTGTGAATCATTTTATCTCATTGTGTATCAGTTCGCACAATCATTCCTTCTTTATTAAATGAGTTAAAGAATCTCTGGCAAAAGATTAATTGAAATACAATTATTGGAAATTGCTTCAGAACAAGAGTACATTGTTTGGAGCAATTTGTGGAATAATATTAGCCTCGTTTCGACTTATCTGTTTTCACTGAGGGTGATGCCTACATGAACATGTTCGTGGTAATGTATTACATAATAAAACTTGTTAATAACTTGTTATAAGCGACTATATCACATTCATTAGATTATTCACTATAATTTTGATAACTGTAGATTGTTTTTTAATTCTTAGTAGGATGAAATCACATTATTTCTTGATAATCAGGAACAAAACTATTTGGATTCTTTATTTTCTCGGTATTTCCAAATACTGAATGAATAAACTACATTTCACAACAATTCAGAGGTACATATGCACTTGACTTTGAAAAAAAAATTGGCATTGAAGTTGTATGAAAGTATGAGATCCCGTGGAGCAAGTGCTAAGCTAGGATCAACTCTGCACTGTATCCATTCTTCCATTCATTTGCATAGCTAACTTGCAAAATCATTAGCTGGTAGAAAATGAGCATCTACGAAACTCCAAATTCATAAGATTTCGGGTCATTTGAATTTCTTGCATCATAAACATAAACTTCTACTCGAATGGATATACTAGGCCACACCCAGTTTGAGTTCTTCGGGATTTGAAAGCCTGGGAATCCGCTTCTCAGTAAATGTGTTTCTTGCAGATCTCAATTCAAGTTGAGTCTTCATTAGAAGCCTTAATGAAACTCTGAACTTTATTCATTATGTGTGTGAATCCACACGACGCAGGCTGTTGTTAGACACTCAACTGCTCCTAAAGTACACACTGACATTCTCTTTGGAGGTGAGAGCTCAATAATATGTTATTCATGCAGCCGAAACCTTGGAAATTACAAAACTAACGTTTTCTTGGAGAATAGGAACTAGTTCCAACGACACAAAAGGAAGTGTAGGATTATTAGATTCTGGCAATGCTTGCAGTTTTACATGGGCATTTGGATCAATGGAAGAAACATAAAAATTATTGTGAATTTATCTCGTTCGGATACTATAATAATATTTATAATACCATTGATAACGTTATCTTCAATATTAATTATTATTGAACAAAAATCCATTCAAATGCTGTATACAACATTCAATTTGGATTTTCGTTTAATAATAATTATTAATTCATTAGCATTTGAATAGAGGCCTTTAAATAAATTTAAATAAAGATATCCCAGTAATTTCCATCTGTTATCTTTATCATTGAACAAACAACTTCTAAATAGATTCAAATTGATAAATGTGGAAGATATGTTTATTTTATTTATTGAATACTACATAAATAATTTATGAACTATTTTATTGTTTCAAATGTATTGATTCACCTCTGCTAATATCTTTTAAGCAAGGGCATGACCATTCATTACATATATATTTCACTATAACTTTTTCAAATTTTGGAGTTTACCCATCTCCACTCTACTAATAGGAGCTGTTATACAAAGACAACTGATTCAAGTACTCAAATCAAAATCTCATTCAAGATTTGAACCTTTTTTTCAAAAAAATAGAGCCCAGTCAGTTTGTGGTTTCGAGCCCACTCACTCACTGACAAGTTAAGAAGTTCTAGATCTAGATATGATTCCAAGTCAGAATTAGACAGATTAAGACTAGTCAGATTTAACGTTTTTCATTATTTACATAAACATAAATGTTTACTCATGAATAATGTTGATTAATCTAAAATTGAACTCTATCGGAGGAGTATACCTCCTATAAGTTGTAGGAATTCGCGGAAGAACAGAAAGTTCGCTAAGCTCTCTCTATTAGTTCATCGAGAGTAAACTGTTATCTTGCACATAGGGAACACATCAGGTTATGCGGTTGAGGCTTATCGCAACTTGGGGCCTAACATGCCAAGTAAACATTTGGATTGAGGCGTATACAAGCAAAGCCTGTTAGGTGTATCTAATTCTGTACAAGATAATATCTGTATCAACACTGGAGGCCTCCATGTTCATAGCCGAGCGGCATCATACGCAGATTGTCTCGAAGATGATTGAAACTTTGCAGCAGGAGTGGGATGATAAGGTGGTTTAAATATCAGAAAACAGAGCCGGCGGCTGTGAGCTGTGATTGAGACAAGTTTGCAGTTGCGGACAATGTGATTGAGCGAGGGTGAGGTGGCGGGTGGCGGGTGACGCAGAGCAGAGAGTGGTTTGACGCAGTTTAAACTTGAGCTGTGAGTTGACACAATCGGCGAACATGATCGCAGCGGGAGCAAGTGCAATTCAGAGGACAAGAAAGCCGACTCGAGAGTGACGCGCCGCGATAAGAAGCAAGTAGTCAGCCAGAAGCGCGCCACAAATAAATCAAGGTGGAAGAGTTGCTGTTGCATTTTGAGGTGTGTGCCTGCGCGTATGGGCGTGGTTCATCCCACTGAATGGTGGTGGCGTGGAAGCTCCTTTTCAAGGATAACGTTCACTTAATTAAAACGGCAGCTTGCTTGGATCATCCCTCAGTCCTAGACAGTGCGACTCGCGTTGCCTTATCAGTAGTTTGTTGGAAATTTTCATATTGGAACGCGAACTGAATACTAATTAAGTTCACAGATCAAGGGAACCAGTATAAATGAATCTATGATAAAAATGCTCATAATAGTTAAGTATTCAGGGAAATTCAAAGTACTTGAAGTCTGTTCAATATGGAATAGTGATAATTGTAAAACATCTGTTTTCCTATGCTCCAATATTTATTTATTTATTGGATAAAGTGAACAATTCAGTAGTCGGAAAAGAAAAAACAGGCTGTTGCCCAAAACCTCTTCAATTTCCTAATTTTGTCTTAAATTGTCCAAATACTATGTAGGTTATGTCCATTCCAATTTATACACTAAATCGTCAATCTGAATATACGAATCAGGATAAGTTTTGCTCATTAAGTTTACATGATAAGAACATAAATGCCATGATGGTGGAAATATTATGGATATAAAACTCGATTAAATCCTAGGAAAATCGAAGTAGTAATTTAGTTCAATAATGATTAATTATCTAGGTTCAATGTTGTGATGAGTTACAAACTGAAAATGCTGCAATATCGTTTGAGAGAGAGAAGCAGGCAATATTTTGGAATCTGGTTCTATTTCACCTCTCAATTCATACAGTAATATATCAACTCATTTAGACATGTCTCTCAATGAGAGTTGACAATGTGGATTAAAGTTGAAAAATGTAGTTTCAATTCAGCATTTAAGGCGAAAAACCAAATAATTAGTAACAATGAAAACACTTCACTCACATGGGCTACTTTTTAACAAATTAATAATAACAATATAAAAAGGGTACTGCAAGAATTGATTTAGAAACAATGATGATTGTAAACAATCTTGATAATTGTGCAGAAATTTATCCTTTCTGTGAATCTAAGCGTTGAATGCTATTCTGAAGCTGAATTTGGGATTAAACTCGTATGTTTTGAACATTAGAAATGAGGGCTTGGGCTCACAACGCAAATTGAATCCATTTGATTATTGCACCGACTTGATACTTACAGCTGATAAGGCTGAGCTGAGAAGCTAACTTCTTGCGCGAGGGATTGGGAGTTCCTTATCGATTCATTACGGTACACTAATTCAACTGGAATGGATCACAGAAGTTATTAGTGGTGCATTGCTCAGATTTTATGAAAGCATCAATGAAGTCAAAGATGCCTGGAAGATGTCTGCTATTCAAATATTGATCTATGGTGAGATCCACGTAAATCCTATTATATTAAGCGAGCAATTTCTGCATTTTTATATCTGGCTATTTTTATATCTGGTTATTTATGTTTAACGGATCTCGAACACAGCTCTAACGATTTTCACGAAGTTTGGAGCATAGTAGGTTTACGATATAAAAATTCGATTGCGCTAGGTCTCATCCTTGGGAAAACTCGCTGAACAACATTAAAAGGATAATTCATCCTTGGCTGAAACAGCTGTGGATAGTAAAAAAGTGAGTGAGCGAGTGAGTATGTGAAAAGTCAAAATATCGCATCCCCGAAATTCATAAGATGACATATAGCCAGCTGTGAAATATAAACACGATCATTTTAGAGAATTGTGTTCTGTTTATCAATAAATAAAAATAACGAGCGAAGCTCGGTGCCCCGATATTGGAAATGATATGATAATCATGTATCAGCATAGTTACCAATATTATTTCCTTTTTCCACCGCTTTCTGTGGTAGAAGATAGATTGATGTGACTTAACTCTACCTGGTGTTTCTGATTTAATATTAATTGTTGATTATTTTTAATAATGATGAAATATATCTTAAAATAAAGTATATCCACCAGAAATTGTGTTTTTCATAATTCAATGATAAATTATTGTCATAGGTGACATGACATATTCTAATAGTTCTTCATTGACTAAAAACAATGTAGCAACCGTACTGAGTTTGGATAACAAAGAGGATGGAGCTATCTGCCATGTCTAATAGTAGAAAAGTATAACATAACCAACGGTTAATCAGGTACTGACTTCATAGAATGGATTTCACTATAGTCTCATCTAGACGGTTAGAAAAATGTATGAAGGTAATAGGATGAATTGTATTGAATAATTGCCTCTATTGAGAGCGGAGTTAGGACTCTAGGTCCTCTCTGCCACACAACCCTTTGGATGGATAGCCAAAGATGGAAGGGTCGTTGGAAAACCTCCTTGATTATAGTAAATAATCATCCAAATCACCATGAGAGCTTCAAGGTTTTGAAGATGAAAATCGAGTGTATTTGGAAATATGGCCAGTAGAGTGAACAAATGATGTGCTAAAAAGAGTTCGAATGCCATCAGTCGCAGTGTCAAACTCAATATTGTGAGGAAGAAAGCTATCAATTACTCAACAAATTGAAACCCTACGGTAGAGAGCTAAAAAGTCGGCAAAGTACTTAAAGTTTGAACGGGATGAAAAAGATTCGGTGATAGGGGGATTAGTCTGCGAGAAAACGTATGCCGGCCTATTCATCATTTAGCTCGCTTTTGAAAGCTGTAAAAATGATAAAGTGGAAAAGAACGCTTACCTAAGTGACTTTCGAAAGCGAATCATTCCTTTCCCATTTTTCAGAAAGCTAAAGAGAAGTATCTTTTTCGAAGATATAACGATTTTCAGAGAGCGGATTGCGCGAGAGTGAGTTCGCAATTTGTGGACGGTAAGGGGGGAGGGGGGAAAGTGGCAAGATGGAAGAGAGCAAAGACTGATGCAGATTGAGCAACATTAAGAGTTTGCGTCGTTTTTAAGGAATGTAGGGGTGGGGGCTGAATGGGTCCATGAAGACAAATCGAACGAGAACGACACCAGATTCAGCGAAAAGCTTTCTTCATTCCGATGGAGCATTTCAATGCAGTGCGATTTGAGAACAATAGTTCGGTATGATTGCTGCTGCCGCTAGACTCAGTCCTCGTGAAGAGGGTGGGAGCCAGAGGTGCAGCTAAGTTACTGGGAGGTTGGCAGATTCACAATATCTCGTTTGAAAATGAAACACTGGTACAGGAATGAACAACATCCAAGACCCCTTGACTCAACATCAACTTTCATTGTCAGCTTCTTGAAAATATAAAAGTTCAAGTATTGAAGTGCCATAAGAAACAGTTTGAAATTATGTTTAAATTCATAGATTTCAGTGTTAGTAAATAGGAATATTCAAAAATGAGAAACATAGGCATTCGAACTTTCTCTGAAGAAACTAATTAATGATAATTGGCAAAGTTTGATGAAACATTTGTTCAGATAACATAGATTTGTTTCACATTTTTATAATGAACGTAGATTTGTTACAGGTCAAGAAGATTCCAAACTGATCTATTTCTCAAGCCTTTGCGACCAAAGCGCACCTTTATACAAATCCACACATCAAGAATATATTTTATGATTGTATGATCATAGAACAGAAGACTTACAATAGGCTATAGGGTTCCAATGTTTCCAATCACAACATCATTATACGGATCTAAGTGTAACAATGAATTCATCATAACTCTGTTATGGTCATCATGATAATTCATATTGGTGAATTGAGAAAATGTACCAATCTGTTATGCACAAGTGTTATGCATAAATGTGTTATGCATAAATGTACCTAGAATGCATTCTAGATACATCGAGTATGATACATGAATTTAATCTGATTAATTCATTGTGGATTAATACAAAGAAAATTTTGTTGGGGTTCTTTTCAGGAGAGCCAGAGACCCAACCTAACAACGTTGGGAGCACGGTAATGGAAAAGGTGTAATAACAATACTGGCACTCCATAAAATAAAATGGAATTGTTATTTGAATAGCCGATTATCTAGAATTCAATTATGTGAATTGCCTTCTAACCGAATTGACTTTACCTCACGATAAGGTTAATCTCCACTTTGCGCTGTAACGCGTGAAACGAAAATGGCTTCCACCTGAAATACAACGGCAGTAACAATCTCTAGATTTAAAGCGATACAATTCCAATCTGATAGTTAGAGTTGACAACTTAAAATCTTCAACTATAATAATTCTTCCCGATATTTGAATATCAGCATCCAAGTCCTCTGATTTTATAATAGAGTCTAGAGTAATGAAAAATTCAGAATTGAGAATGGTTTTCATTATTTTCTAAACGATGTTCTCATAAATTTGGTGAGGAAATGAATATAAAAAACGTATATTATATTCCAAAAACGTATTGCTCATCCCGATTTGTCACGTCTCTTTTAGGAAGAATACTTTCCCACATATTCAAAATTTATTTAGAAATAATACTTTCCCACATATTCAAAATTTACAGATAGAACTAAATTTAGAAGTAGCCGTTTCAGTAAGTTTCAATTCATATACAGATATCATTATTACAACAAGTACATATTGGACAGTAGTAAAATATTTTCATGTATTCAAACAGTTATCATTCTATTTGTGTGGCACTTGAAATTGATCATTTGGGAATTTATAGAGAACTAATTTCCGAGATATGTTCCTAGTAAGTTTATTGAACGAGATTCAAATCTAGAAAGTTAATTAAATATAGTCAGTCTTCAACCAAGAAGGTGTTCAGGGAAACACGAGTGCTTCACAAGACGAGAGCGCATCTCTCAGAAGAGGCGACACATAGTTGAGGGATTGAAGCCAATTTCTGGAAGCGTCAATCCATTTATAACGGCGTCTAATGCCTGCTATCCGGTGAATGCTCTAATTTGCAGTTGATCGCATATCACGAGCCGAATCTTCATCCATCACCTGTAACTAAACATGGGGCGACAGGGGTGGGTGTTTCCAATCTGCTACAATTCAATTACTTTGGAATATTTGACGGAGGCGTTGGCCGGACAGTGGGTCGGTCTGGTGATGAGAGAAAGACTCGATTGGAATTTGAATCTCGGCTGTGAAGATTGGAACGCAGGCGTCTAGCTACAGTACTAGTGCCGAAATTGAGTTCTCCCCTCAAGTTTGAGAGAGACTGCACTTGAAATTACCCGTTGGGTAACGAAGCGCCTACGGCTTGGAGGGGATGAAGAAGCTTCAAGTGGGGGGTGAGGAGTGAGCAAGGCGCAAATTCATCTCCCTTCGGCTCCAGCGTCTCAATCTTCGCGACACCCCTCCCCCTCAAATTGCTCCACCCAGAACATAACAACGATCGGCTCTCTATAAATTTCAGATCCCCATTAGACTTCCATAGTCCTCTCAACTGAGCACTCGAGACTTTCCCCGTCACTAGAAGAAAATGAAAGTAATTAATTGATATAGATTGAGGTAGCAAGCAGAAGCGTCCCGCGTCCCGCCACCAGCGCTCAGCTCCCGGCAAAGAAGCTGGCTCTAGCCGATTTCAAACGACATGCTTCAACTTACAATTCAATTAACGGATTTGTTCTTTGCAAATTCAGAGTTTGATAGAACTTTCCCTTGGTAAATGAGTTTAGCTATGTAGGCTAATACCTGAGCGACGGTCTTACTTCGTACAAGTACAATAGAATACGTCAATATAAGTTAATAAGTCTCATCATACCTTCACTCTACGAAGTCTTCACTCTAAAGTCCCATCTCTATTATTTCCCTAACAAATCATAATCATCTTAAAACTAGTTCACTGAGAGAGATTAGAAACTCTAACTGTGAAATAACCAGCGCAATGGTCACGTAGTCCTATTTGTTTTTTGTCTTATACAATATTATTATGCTGTTTCGCAAGGGCCAAGTTACACGTAGCGTCGTTTTTCAGGCGTTTTTCGACGAGTCGGCAGAGCAGGAAGCTCTCCCATTGGCTGATTATCAGCTGATTCCCGAACGCCAACGCAATCAGCAGCCAATCGGAGAGCTACCTACCCTGCTGACTCATCTGAAAACGCCTGACAAAACGCTTCGTGTGGCTTGGCCCTAAAACACCCGAGATGAAAGTTAGTGATCATGATTCGGGAATGGAATAGTAAGGTCTAAAAGCCTGTTTTCCTATTTCCAATCATTTTATGATTATGTATTTTTGTCTCTGTAATAAATAAATAAAAAATAAGAGGGATAGGACTGACCTGGTACTGGTACTTCAGTACTCCATAACTTTACAAAATTCTGTGACCTCCTTCAATAACTCTCACCACTACGGATACGTACCGTGCTATATTTAGATCAAAGTAGCGTAGATTTTAAATAATAAATAGGCCTTGCGTTTCCATCAATTTGCGTGAAATATGTAAGAAAATAATGAGCTCATTTTTCTTTGATGCCCTGCGTTTGCAGCTATATAGACGGCGCGTATGAAAGAGCTATTAGTGAGGCGGGGTAGGGGTTGAACTTTATTTTTAGCCGGACGTTTGCGGGGGTGAAGAAACAACAAGTGACCGGTACGTGTGGCATTGACCGCTAGCTTAATAATCGCCGGGTCGGCTGTTAAGCATGATATCGCGTGGTGGCGGCCATCAACGGTCGCTGGGTCATGCAAATAGACCCCTCACTCCCCACCCCTTACCACCACCTCACCAAAAACAAAAACTTTGCGCCGCTAAAAAACCAGAGTCCTTTGCCGGCAACTGTCTTGACTTATTTCAAGTTTTTGTTGTTGTTTTTGCTGGCCACAATCAATCAGCCATCCACACTGTTTATTTCTTATTCAGGTCGGCGGCACACGGAAACCGCTAAATTAAAGGGCCCACTGTAAAAACTGGTGAAAAGTTATGATCGCCCCTTTGAAGAAAACAAACCGCCAAAAAACAATGCTATCTTGGTTTTTGCTACTCAGAAGGATAAGTGAGGACTACTTTCACTCGATTACATTTTTGATCGATAGATGGAAAGTTGAATAGTTGAAGAAATTATTCATTATTCATTGAAAAGGATTGAATCTAATCGAAAGTGAAGATTGTAAGAGTAAGTAGAACATATCTATATATCTGTGAATGTCTAATCTGTGAATATATCTATCATATGAATGTCTGTGTTTTAGTTTGTTTGTTCCCTATAGACTTGAAAACTACTTGACAGAACGGCATGAAACTTTGGGAATATGTTGTGTGAATATTGGGGATGGTTTCTGACCAGAAATTTCAATAGGGGGGCTAATTATAATCACTTATTAATCAATTTTACAGACTTATGTTTTCAAAATTGTCGGCCAAGCGGCTACCGAAGAACGGTAAGATGATCATGATTCAAGATCATATTGTGATAATATGATTTAGCATCTAAACTTACCAGATGTAATGAACACGTCACTCTGTGATAAATTGTGTACTGGTATTATAGTCCAGTCACTATCTACATTGGTGCATGCGATTTATATTGTAGTTCTGATTTTTTAATATATTATTTGGGTACATAAGAGAAGTCCAGAACCAATTTCTTCATGCAAAATTTCCTTCTGCTAGATACAGAGTGGCCCAAAAACCTCGTATTTTCATCTCATTCTCCAGTTTTCAGCTATTTCACAATATAAATTATTGCAAGCACACCCCCTTTTTTATGTCTATATTGACTGGACTATTAAAACAGTAGTTTGGAGTTGAGTGTAGTTGATTGGTACCAGATGATAATGGTTCCTTAGAAGAACTCTCACCTATCATTGAGAAACTGGAAAATGTTGCGAAAAAATTATTCGCCTCATGAACGAGATTTGTTCATATTGCATTCCTCAATTACTGAAGAATGACGGAATAATTTACTATTTTTTTGAATTTAGCTTAGCTTATACCTATTCATTCTAAAATGGATGATGGAAAGAATGTGGAATTCTGTGTGATTCATCGTACATTGCATATTTTCTGGACCATCTATTGACAATCAACAACTATGAAAACATTAAATTCATCTTTGAAACACTGATTTAACCTATCTATTTTTTCAATACTTTACTGATAGAGAGTACTACCAATTGATTGAGAAGAATATGTTTTCGGAATAATAAATGCTGCATGACTAAGCACATAGGAAGTCTATCTTGAAATGAAAATATTGATTGTCAAATAAATTACATGATTCACCAAATAAAGTCAAGTGTGACATGAGATACATTGGCTTTTTGGCGGTACGAAGCTCGCCATGTAAGCTAGTACCTTCATAAAATCTTCAATTCAATGCAATTTATTCTCCAAACTACGTCATGGTAAAGTAATTCCCTGAAAAATGTAATATATAGAGAGATGTTGAACCCTTCTGATTGTTATAGGTATAAAAGAAAATGAATACGACAATATGAATTCAATTGAAAACAAATTATATTAAATTAAATTAGAATTATATTGAGCCAGAATTAACAACTCCTAAAAAAGTTACTCACATCTAGTTGTGGTTGGTATAAAAGGAATCAAATATAAGAGTATAATTTGAATAATTATATCCTATTATATTGAGCAAGCAATTTATGTATATTTGTATATATCTGGTTATTTATGTAACCGAAAACTGCTCTAACGATTTTCACAAAATTTGGAACATAGTAGGTTTACGATATAAAAATTCGATTGCACTAGGTCTCATCCTTGGGAAAACTCGCTGAACGACATTAAAAGGATAATTCATCCTTGGCTGAAACAGCTGTGGATAGTAAAAAAGTGAGTAAGCGAGTAAGTATGTGAAAAATCAAAATATCGCATCCCCGAAATTCATAAGATGACATATGAACACGATCATTTTAGAGAATTGTGTTCTGTTTATCAATAAATAAAAATAAGGAGCGAAGCTCGGTGCCCCGATATTTAAACTTATATTTAAAGTTACCATATAATATTATATTAAAGGTAACCAGAGTTCTAAAATGAAATTTTAATGATAACTTCAAAAAAATTGTCACATAGACACTGAGATTCTTTATTGTCCTCTTGAGGTGTTTATATCATTACAATGCAGTATCTTTCAATTGAAGTACAAACCTCCCTACCTATGCCTTTACTATTGTGACGGCATATGCTATTCGAGTTCATTTTAGCTGTTCGTAAAAACTAAGAAGGTTCGAGTTTATTGGCCCCCGCAGTAATAAAAAAATCTATCAACTGCGTTCTGACAGACGTGAACAACAAACGCACTGTTGGCTGTTAAAAAACCTTCACCATGAACATTTATGCTCGACATATGATATTTTCACGACTATTAGATATTTTATCGCGCACTATAAGTTGGCCCACTGCGTAGAAAATAAAATTCCGAGCCGTATTGCATTTTTAGGACTATGTAGATTGAAATTTTCAATTGTCAGCACGATGTTTGTGGCTCTCTCGAATTATACCACATTTTTACTACATCATTCATTTCTAGTGCGGATATATTGGAGGAAATGCTTTTCTAGACATCTCTAGGAGTTAAACCATGAGATTGCAGTTTGTAATTCTGTAATTGCGGTTTATCATACACTGAAGAACATTTAAACGACTTTTTACTAATTTAGAATATTGTTTCCCATATCATAAATATCCTATTGTACTCTCGATTAATCGAATTTTTGAGCAATGAATTTTTTTCAGTAGAATTCAGTACAATATCAATGTTCCACAATTTTCCTTGATATTATTCTGTTCTTTCATATCTTCGGATTATGTATTCTGTGATATGTGATAGTATATTGCGATCGATCTCTTAACATCCATTGAGCACTCCATATAATTTATGAGAATTACAATTCTCAAGAAAATAGATATAAAGTAGCCTACTGCATATCAAGGACCTACAATATTGAATAATCAATCACACTGACTGAACAAACTATACATTTCAATAAAATCTTCAAAAATTCCTACATCATTCATTTTTATTGATAGATAGAAAGAATATTAAAATGTCTCAATTCTTACGAACTCTACATTCATATAGTAGAGGCAGCTCTATAATAGTCCAGGCAACAAATGCTCAAAACAGAGTATAGAAGGAAAAGTTTGGAACCCAATTATTTTGGACCTAGCAGCAATCTTAAGAAAAGTTACGCATTCCTTCCTTCCTTCCTTTTTCCTTCGTCCTGGTACCCCCAGAAGAAGGGAGTTTATTATAGAAAATATAACAAACAAAAATGAAAAATACACTTATAAAAAGAAATCTTACAAACAAAAAAAATGAAGAATAATAAAAAAAGCAAGTAATTGATGCAGAGAATCGGCATCGCTATTCTCCTATCTTTATCCACTACCATTATAAATTGGACCTCACTATAGTACACAAGTCGTATGCTAATAATAATAATAATAATAATATAATAATAATAATAATAATAATAATAATAATAATATAATAATAATAATATAATAATAATAATAATAATATAATAATAATAATAATAATAATAATAATAATAATATAATAATAATAATAATATAATAATAATAATATAATAATAATAATAGCAATAATAATTTATTTTATTTTATTCAATTTTTTCTCACATTACATAATATGTTTACATTAGAGTGATCATAAAATAATAACATCTTATATTTTATCACATATGTCGTGAGAATCTATTTAGATCTCCATAATATAATAATAATAATAATAATGATAACTGTACGAACTGAAAGAATTAATTTAGATCTCCTATTACTATTAAGATTTTGTGGCTACCCCATGAAGCTAATATTAGCTTATATTGGGGTGTTGTTTTAATACATTATTTATCAGATTTGCAAGAGGTTCATAAACATGATATAATTCGTTCTTCTTCTTGTATTAATATATATTTTTTATGATGTTTACATTTATATGTTAAATTGAGTGAATGAAAAGGATTTCAAAGTGTAAATATAACTAGAGCCACTTCAGTATGCTATTTCTGGAAAATTAATTACTCGTCCACTTTGCTTTCTGAATAATATCCTTGGAAAAACTTATTTTCCCGGAATAGATAACATTCTTTGCTTGGAATAAGTGGTATGTATCAAGTGAAAACTCGAAGTGAAATATTTCAAAACGAAACTTAATCTTGGTAATGAAATAACTGCGAGAAAGTGTTTGCAGGCGCTGAATGCAGAAGGTGAGGGGGGGGTGATGATCAAGCAGAGCACGGGTTTATGAAGGCGGGAAAGGTGAGCTGAGTGGAATTCCTGGTAGAGGATAATGAGCCAGATACTGAAAGCCTTTTTGGAAAGCTCCCGGCTCCCGTTCGTCACGAAAGATCTGAGGTTCAGCAGTGCAAGTTGTAGAATGGTATGCCGGTTGGTGTGGTGGAGGGGGGGGGGTGGTAAAATATGATGACGAGGCAGGTGACAGGAGAGTCCACTGTGACGTCATAGCTCCTATTCGGAACAATGCAAAGCACCTTCAACACTCTGCCACCGCCCTCACTTTGCAAACAAATCCCCCCCTCACCCCTTCCTTCATCCGTCATTGCAAAACGTTCTCGAAATCAACTCCCGAACTCTTTTTTTCATAAAGAAAATCCTCGAAACGGAAAAATAATAATGCAGTGCGCGCACTCGCTCGCACGCACAAGCCCGCAAAGACCGGCGTCTACATTATTCATCCCGCCCCCTAATTAAAGCCCAGCCAAGTTCTGCGTGCTAATTACATTTCTACTATTAATTAGGTGCGTCAGTATTCAAACTGCGAAGAGGCCTGAAGCCGTCGTTTCGCCTTGGCGGGTCTTATCCTTTCATAGAAAAATGCACACCAATCAACCTTGTTCAGGGCTGGCCGGTGGCTTAGTGTTGAGCAGCCTAGCATTAGGAAACGTGATTACTCTTTTTGTGAAATTACAAATTTTAGTACTCAAGGTATGTAAATCTTGATCATGGAGTGTTATTCCGACAGGTTTAGTCCGTAGCCATGTTTTCAATTGTTTTCAATATCCGATTGATCTGATTGAATAACGTATCTCTTTCACATCTTACACTGTATTAGGCGATTTATAATGATACCTATACATAAGTTTCAATGAAACTATGGAACTGTTTTGTGTTCACTGGCTTAAAACTCAAACATTCAAAATTGATCATTGCTTTATTATTTGAGTGGAAAAATCTATGGCATAGACAGAAATTCTGTCATAACCTGAAAATGTTGACTATATTTTTCAAAATTGTGGTATAACAAATTGTGTTATTAGAAATAGTAAGGGCTATGGCTGTTTAACTCCCACTACGTATTTTTGTTATTTAATGGAATAAATGAATAAAACCTTACATATTGTCTAATATTATGGATTTGAATTATTAGTGTTATTAGACAATATATTCGGGTTTTCAATTTCACCCGACCTTATTTCAGCGGCCCATACACTGCTCGTGCATTGCACATCCTGCCATTTTTTGTATTGGCACCACTCACAAGCTTGGCATGGCACGATGAGCGCCATACACTGCAAATTCAGTTTGCTCCGTGCCATGCTAGAAGTCGGTTGTGGAAGTGATATTTTTGGCCTGACGCGACGAAAATCAAACCTTTCCGGATTGCCATCGTGCCGTGCAATGCAGGACGTGCTTAGCACGACATTCCTCACTCACTGGCACGATCCTTCCTTTTTTGGCCCGTCCTGCAAGCACGACGTGCGATGCTGGACCAGTGTATGAGCCGCTTTCTTTCATTACCTCCATTATTCTCTGCAGTATTTCCATATCATCTCTATGAGTAAATTAAATTGTTCATAATATCCTCATTTACCTATAGTATAACTGAGCATATGCCTCTTTTGTTAAGAATGGGATAGGAAGAAAGCCTGGCAGTAATTAACATTTTGGAATGATTGACTTTTGTGTTACCAAATTAACAGTTTCCACTTCCCCTGAGGGCACCAACAAACGCACGCGAGCGCACAAAAGTTCAGCAGTCGCATTGACAACTTGATACTCGAGAGCAAATTGAGTTTCAGTGCTGACTATGATAGGGGGTGTGGTGGGGGTTGGGGGACGAGTGGAGGCGTATCAGGCAAGCAAACGAAAATTGCCAGCTACAGAAAGATATAATCGCGACTTCACTTCAACAGCACTAACTTTTGCTGTTGGCTTGGTTCTTCAGCGGAATACAAAGTACACTCTACTGCAGCGATATCCGTCGACGATCTGTTTGTTGTCAGAAAAGGCTGAAACTGGAAGGTTGGCAACACTTCAACGCTCATGCAAGTCAACGGCGAGCATTTGTAACAGATAAAAATCAAAATGTAGCCGTCAGGAGCTCTCCTACTCACAAAACACAAGACCGTACTGTCACAGCCAGCTATCGTGTTTCCTAGATCTAAATTAAAACATTATCCTTGTATTATGTAGCCCATACACATCTCGGGAAGAGGCTCGTTTTGCCGACCAATTCACTCATTTCAATTTTCTGCTGTCCTTTTCCGTTTATCTTGATGCTGTGTGTAACGGATACATGCAAGGCGTCACACCAACATCTCATAACTACACCCATATAATTCATATAATATGGGTTCTGCAATATTTCAGCATCTGAATATTAAAGGTCATACGTATGTTAAGTATTTACATGTATTCCAGTCAAGGCAATTGGTATCCTAGATTCGCTTACAGTTTTATGAATAAGAAAATTTGAGGTTGAGTGTTAGAGTACTAAAAAGTCCCAACTGCGCCTAATAGATTATGTTTTCATTTCATTCCAATATTAAGAAGATTCCATTCACTAGTTCAATGACAAATTAAAAAAGTATTCCAATCATTAGAAGAAGAGTATTCTCAATTGATGAAGGAATTAATTGATAGAGTCTATAAAATATAAAGTCAACGACATCTATGAGATGAAGTCTGTTATAGGAAGATAGGGCTGCCAAAAATAGTATTCATTGTTTGCTTCATTATTACCTTACAATACGAAAACCCAATTGAATGATTAAACATATGTTATATTAACTGCCAAAACCCTACAAGTGCTTAGTGGTTCAACTGGAATAAGTGTTTTAATTTATTTTAGAAGCTACATTGAATTTCAGAATTTGTTTTTGTGATGAATTCAGATTATGGCAGATATATTCCGAAAATTTCAATTCACTGTAACATCTCTCTCGTCGATTTGAGATGAGTGTTTGAAATTATACTTCGTTTCACCAATCTTTCTCTCAAACACCTCAGCTATGTTAACCTAAGCTATATTGTTGGGTTACAGCCGTCAAGAAGTTATTGAAATAAGAAGTTATTGTGTCCTAAAATCACAATTTATGAAAAAAGGCTACTTTCCCATCTTTGAAACAACCAATTTGATGTGAAATAATGTTTCATCATTGATAGGGACAGAGGAAAATTATTATTGCCTTTCGCTTGATACTTAGGTCATATCGTCATATCGTTCATAGGCTGTAATAAAATAATTATATTATTTTCCTAGAATTTGTGGGACGCACGATAATAACACTAGAAGCAGATGTCATTTTGAATAATAGAATGAGTATATACATTTTTGATTAGTTGATAACTGACAGCTGTCATCTGGACTGCCTACACCCACTCTGATCAATTCCACGGCGATGAATAGGCAACTGGTGCTACATTATTACACTACTGTGTATCGACAAGGACTAAGCCTACCGACCAACATACCAACTAATCATTATTACATCACAGTCTGGTTGACCAAGTAGCCTACCATCAATATTTTAATAATATGAATTGATTAACTTCATTCAGCCAAGGATGGTTAAAGTATAATTTAAAAATTAAAAAATATTATTGTGAAACTACGTACAATATAAGTTTCTACATCCATGACTACTACGTTGATGATAAAATAAGAGCTGAATTTATGAAATTCATGTAGTGTGAGAAATTATCAATTCCAATTAGAATATTGTATATTGTAAGTAAAGTCAATAGAATTTTTTACTCTTAGATGATTTCAAAAGTTACGAAATCAAGAGAGTAATTTATTTCAATTATAAATAACTGAAATATCTATGAGTAGGAACAAATAGTATGGAGGTAGTTGAAAAAAACAACATGATTCAAAGATTAATTATTGATCAGTTGAATGTAATATGTTACAGCTTATAAGATTCTTTGAGTCGTATTGTTAAAGCTAACAAGAGTCAACCCAGAAAATTTAAATATCTAATAAGTTCTTGGTGAACCGTATAGGAGTTTATTCATGACTAGCAGGTAACCCGTGCTACACAGAGGTGTATTTTAAAACTTGACAAACTGAAAACTTGACGTAATGAAATCTTGAAGAATTGAAAACAGGCATCCATCCTTGGTTAATTAAGAATCTATATGCAAAATTTCAAGTGAATCAGTCCAGTAGTTCAGACGTGATAATGCGTCAAACATAATTTCCCTGTCCCGTACGTGTATAAGCCAGCTCTTTCCTTTATTATAGTATAGATGTTCTCATCATAATAAAATAAAGGGAAGAATTGGCTCATACACGTACGGGATAGGAAATTCACGAATGCTGTATCATCACGTCTGAACCGAACTGATTAACTTGAAATTTTGCACATAGATTCTCTATTAACTAAGGATGGCTAAAGGCCTATTTCCAATTCCTCAAGATTTCATAATGTCAAGTTCTTAATTTGTCAAGTTTTCAATTCGTCATGCTTCCAGTTTGTTATATTTTGCTAACTTTGCTCGAGAGTGATCATGGATGAAATAGTGTATTCAACGGTTTCATTTTTCATCTCCTCATTCTTCTTCTATCTATATATTCTCTACTCCATATCTATACTATACTATATTATAAAGAGTATGAAAACAGCTGAATATTTCTTCTCTTTCAAATATTACATTCTAACTGAAAGTGAATGTCAATGATCGCTTATCTGTATCAAATCACTTTCACAACGGTACCTACATTTTTACAATTACTGTGTACTTTCAAAGTCCGACTGTAATCCATTGAGTGCTGTAGTAAATTCGATAGTTGTTACGGAATTTCGGCAGAATGAATTGAATTTCATGAAATATAATATTGTTACTAACTTCTTCAAATGACTAATCAGACGCCAAAAGATTATTAACAAATTCAAGCACCCATAATGATAACCATAATCTGGCACTAAGATATTCATCCAAGTGTTGGAGCTTCACTTTGGTGTGAAGTTGGGTCGAAAGTTGGTCATCAGCTCGGTATGTAATGGCGCCTCCTGCCTTCTGCTCACTCGCCAAGTGACACTTACAAACTCCAGACACCGCTGCTTCAACGGTTAGTAAATTAATTTCAAAGAAGTAAGACTGTTGCCGACTCCTGAAACCGCATAATAAGGAAGTTTGTGAGTAGGACTTGATTAAAAACCATGTCATCTTAGCCCTCGAAGGGCTTAATTTTACAGCGTTTGTTCAGAAACTTCCGAAAGTATATGCAAACAGAATAAACATCAAGGGTCAACGGTCGCCAACTTACACACTTACATCCACGTGCAACAATAACTTCTGGAAAAAACTTTCGAAACTTTTTAATCGTATTAAGTTAATTCAAGTAAATATTCGCATTTTTCATTGTTTATTATCATTGTATTCATACAGTTTTTCATATGGATTCCAGTCATTTCTATTATTATCATTATTATTAGCGTATGGCTTTTAATGGTGGAGAGACCCAAGGGTTGCTCCACCTCGCCGGAAACTAAGGTTATAGTGAGCACAATACTTTAAATTTACACTTTTCACTTCGAAATGAAGTTTTTTCAAGTCCAAAAATATACAAAACCGAAACAAAACACAAAACCACTAAGCCGACTTTGGAAAATATTAAATTTAGACAATAAATTTAGAGCCGAAAATTTATATCACGTTACAATTTTGTCATGTCCTTTCTAATTCCTCCAAATGGAATAGTTGGAATTTTTTGGAAGAAGTATACTATACAATAGATAAAATTATACTGTAGAGGAAAGAAACTTCATAAACAAGCTATGCTTTAAACTTTGATGCATCCTACACCATGATTGATCACATGGTAAGTCATTCAATAATAAGTCTAACTTTGCATATCCCATAAACCGATTATTAAATTAACTTTTAATAAGTGGTCAAATCCTCAATCATGGTGGTTGAAAGTCATCTTTGAAACGGACTTACCCACAAGCTTGTAACGAATTTAAAACACAAAGTTCATACCTCATAATATTCACTATACGGTATAATATTTTTATATTTACTATAAGGTATTTTGTGTTTGTATGTCTATGATGAGGTGTGCGAATTTGATGATTCATACTAGTATCTAGCAATACTCTCACTATTCGAATTATCTTAAATCTCGAAATTGATTTATTTTGTTGATTTGCTAATCAATTTGTGTTACTCAGTGAGAGCAAAGTAGGAATGAAGTGAGTTGATGTGTTGTCGATGTATGGTAGAAACGATTTTAACGATCGTCGATTGGCATCGATAACACTTTTCGATTCATTAAAAACATTTGCCTTTGTGCAATTAGTTCAGTATTCCGCTTTTTGGGTTCGAAAGAGACAGCGCGTCACAATATAGAGTGATCTACTCTTGATTAAAAGCGTTGAAGAATATGAAATCACTCTGTCAGACTGTTTTTAGGGCGCGTAGAGTGAGAGGATTGTGCGACAGGTGAATTTATAATCTTAATTTGATAGAGCAACAGCAATAACGGTAGCGACAGTTGTAATGACAACAACGGAACGCTGGTGCGCTTCCTATGTTTGTGAAACGTTTTGGGGCTGTGAGTGTGAGGTGCAGGGGGGGAAACAGGGGGCCCATCTGTGTGCGCCAGTTTTAGCCCCGACTAAATCGCAGAATAGAATGGCAACGATGCTGTCACTTTCATTATTGCGTAACCGTTGGAGGAGTGTAGGTGCATGTGTAGAAATGAGAATCGTGCATTTTATGAAAATAGTTCAGTTTGCATCTGTAATATTCAAGTTTGTGGGTGATGGAACAGAGGTTGGAAATCCATTTGAAAGTTTAATTAATATAGTTTTAACACATGCGTTTTTTAATGGAGAAATACATTGTGTAATGCTACAAACTCAATTTCAACTATTATAACAGAGCTCATATAGTCTGTGCTATGACGTGGGTAAATTGGAGAAAGGGTCTTGTTGCCTCAACTCCGCCCACATGAATTGTAATGTTTATGAAGTGTGAAATGAATAATGGAGGCATTTATCTATCTGACAAAAATTGATAAAATTATTTGAATTTTATTTCCAATACAATATATTATAGAATACATACATACACAGGGTATAGCAACGCTACAAATATTCAAATTAATTGAATAAAGCAATACATAATAGTGGGAATCATCCCCATTTTACACTTGAGTAATTCCTAGTATTCGTTCTTTTGAAGATCAGGCCTGTTTGTAGCTCATGACACTATCAAAATACAGGGTTACATTCTTATTCCTAAAATCAGTTTCAGATTGAAATTACAATCCCGTGAACCAATCAAGATGTAGTTCAATGAAGCTGATAGGAAGTACAGTATGAGAATAGGGTGAATGTTTGTAGGAAGAATATCATATGAATTCAATCGAATAGAAGATATGAGAATGACATGTTCAATCCCTGATCAAACCAATGATTACTTGAATGAAAATTTACAATAATTGAATGCCTTTGCCTTTGGAAGAGATTTTACACTGATATTTTCTGTACAATGATCATCCTGTTTTATTGTCTTTTTTCTTTAGGGCTACTTTTAATATCAATAAATTTAATTCAATTAGACACCAATTACTCCATTTCTTAAAGAATCATGCAAATTTAAATCCAAAATCTACAGTCCTTGTTCATAAAATCATATGAATATATTAACATATAATCAAAAATAAGAATCCTCCGGCAGTATTTATTTATTTTCAAATCACTTGAAAATGGCATTAGTGTCCAAATATGTTGTGACGAAATAATTTAAATGGGTACTGAGATTTATATTTTATAATGATCATCCTAGTTTGTATACAGAGTACTTGAAAAACTATATGATAGAAAATCAACGTTTCCTCTGTTGTAAATTAATGAGAAGCGTCTTTTCGCTCGGAACAGAGCTCATCAAGAGAGAAATGCTTCCAATCATCAAGACTCATCAAGAGAGGACTTAGAACACTGATTGAACTCTAGGATGAATCCTATTTAATTATTCCCTCTCACTCCAGCTGGCTATGCTCCTCTCTTTCTATCGCACTCTTCCAGAATAATTCGGCTAACCCTTTCTGACAAGGGGAACAGTGTTTATTTTCTACAAGTCCAGAGAGCTTCCTTCGTACAACAAGTTTGGAGTCTCCTCCATTCAACTTATAAATTACATGGCTCCGTTTAGTTTGTTGTTTGCACTGCAAAGCAGGTCGCTGCTGTCGCTGGCTGCGCATCGGCAAAATATTCAACTTGGAATGTATATGATTAATTACCGTCTCCAAAGTTTCTCTTCTTCTTTTGCCTCGCATTCAACGTAGACCTGTCAGGAAAAACTTGCAGCTTATTGATTCACCCCTCTGTATTTCACTGTTGAGTTATTCTTGGAAAGGAAAACTCTAGAAATAACCAACTTCATTTCTAGGAAAGTTTGTTGGTTTCTTTTTCATATTTTGTACACGGGAGATTGAGAAAGGAAAACCCGAGTGATAACTAACTTCATTACTAGAAATGTCAGTTTGTTTTTACCTTGTTTTATTCAGGAAAACATAAATCTGAAAAGTTTAAGAAAGTATACTAGCTTCACTGGTTAGACACTTCACTGTTCAAACTACCCTTTCCTTTTTGAAATTGGGAGGACTTGTATTATCACCACACACAAACATTGTATGATAATGATAATGTGTATTACCTCTTCTTTTTCCATTTCTCCTATATCTCTTATCCTCTTCTTCAACTAATCAAAACTTACGATTAACATTTTAATAAGTGTGGAAATTTTCATACTACAGTACATAAGCTTCATTGTTAGAGATGTGGTAAACATTAATTTAATGAATAAGTAAGACCAATGGAATTTCAAATCTGAACTTTTCACATGAGATTACTCGCCAGGAAACGTTTCTTCTTCTTGAGAACAAAAATATCATCAACTCCTTGGTAATAGTGTGAATCATCAATAGAAGTTTCTCACTGATTTTTCACTGCAGTTGGAGACTAGAACGGAGATCAATTATCTCTAGTTATATAGAAAACAAGTTGATAACGGTTTTCCTGGGTAGAAAAGAACGTATTCTGTTTTACATAAAATTTTCTCTTATTTCGAGTACAACTACAGAAATAATAAATAATACAAAACTTTCGACAATGGTTTTATGATAATAAATATTACAGTAATCATTGCAATGAGAAATATAGGCCTATTTAATAATTCATACCTGTTTTGAATACTTGAATACCATAGTATGGAACGAATCAAAATAATCTATGAATTTTCCGAGTAGGTTCTAGAATAAAATTACATTTTCGAAAACGGAGAGGTGTGCTTTAAATAATCGACTTCTAGAAAGAGGCATTAAATAGATCAGAATTTTTTTAATCAACGCTATATCATGAATGATTTGAAACAAATGAACGTTCCCGGTGAACTGTGAAACGGCGCTTTTCAGAAACGTTGTCCTGTCTCTTTCCTACGCATTGCAATGAAAGCTTGTCATCCTCTGCTCTGTCTACGTATACAGACGTTGGCATGGCAACGCACTGCACTTGTTCTATGTATTCGTAGCCGGTGGTCGATAACTAGAATTTGGAGCACGCTGGGTAATTTATAGACTGAGCACTATACAAAATTCAAAAGGTCACAACATTGCTTCTTCACATTCGATGACAATGAATTTATTCATGATTCGACCTCCATTATTTTATACAACTTTCACTGAAGAGCCAATAGTAATCTATCTATCCGATTCCAATAGACTTATCTCTCCAACATATTTTTTTGTCATTAAACGGTACTTCTAAAATAATCATTACAATGATAAACAATAAATTTTTGTAGTGTATAAATTTTAGTATAACAACAATTGAATTGAGAAATGGAACAACACTCGTTGAAGAGGAATTTATTTAGATTAATTATGAACTTCTATGATTTATTTTCCCAAATTTCAAAATATTATATCAGTGGATGTCAAAGGATTCTCAACATTATGTAATTACATAACTGATGTGATGTAATTAGTGATGATTCACAATACACCTCTTTTTTAATTATGAGTTATAAAGTATGACACAGCCCAGAAATAATCATTTTACGTTATTTCTTTACATAAACGTTCACCATGTAGACCCTCGTAGACCCTGATTGTATGACGTGCACTTATATTTCATCATTTAGACACATATCAGTATGAAGGTAAATATAAAATATACATACTAAATATTTGACATATATACTAAAACTGGATAGGTAGATTCAACTCACACACATTTCTATCTTGAAAAACAATTTTAGAAGTGTGATAAATAAACTATGTATCACCTGGAGTTAGCGGAACCATAATTTATTGAGATTCATTTATTGACAAATTCAAATTTTCAAAACAGTAACTTTTTAATTGTAGGTTTCTCTGAAGGATGAAGTCATTTTCCAGGGACTTGAGATTTACGCGGGAAACTTGTAAACTTGCCCAAAACTCACCTAATGAGCGTCCATAAATAGCGAAATTAATTGCAGTGGAAGAGACCATTCACTACGTAAAACGGCAATCACTTTTTCCTTACTTTCCAAGTTGAAGGAGTTTCTAAGACTTTTATGTTGAAAATAAATCAAGAGTATAGCAGCTTCAAAACCTCAATCAAATATGCTGGTTGATAAAAAAAACTAAGACTTAAATTATAAGTCTGTATTGTGTCTATTAACTATTGTTCACACTATAAACGTTTTTGGATAAATTGATAGAAGTAGAAATATAAATCTATTACAGGAAAATTGAAACAATACAAATACATTACTTATCCTGTGAAAAACATACCCAACAGATTAAAGAATATATTCAAGTGCTTTTCTACGCTTGATAATCTTAATTAATCTGTTAATTTTATGTTTATAAGACACAGAGATATACAATATATTTTCATTCTATGGAGAATTTTGAAAATTTTAATTAATTATGCCGGCCAGGATAGCCGAGACGACTGTCGTCTTTGCACCCTTCAGTCTGCTAGCGCTACCTGGTCGCGGTTCGTGTCCCGCCTGTAGACATGGACGTTTGATCAACTCATCACTTCCCATTACCCCCGCACAAGCTAAAAGCTCATGTAGGCATCATCCGCAAAAAATTGTAATTCGTAGATTTCAAGTATCTCATCACGTAGTAGAAAATTTCAAATAGTTCGAATAAAGTTTAAGCCTGAAAGCAATCATTACTGTATTTACAGATGGAAATTAATGAGGAATTGCATTTATTCAAATGCTAATATTATGATTATTATTAAACGAAAATCGATATTAAACAGCATTTAATTTGGATTTTCGTTTAGTAATAATCATTACCGTATTTACTTTTTATTTCTGTCATTTGTAGCTACCCTAAAATTTCGTTCAAGTGATTCTTTATGATGCAGCCTCTTTTATCAGCCAGTTAGAAGAGAGAGAGAGATAGGTTGATAGCAATTGAGTTGATGGCAGCGCACTCTCTGCTCCATTTAATTTGGCCGCCTTTGTCTCGACCTTAAGGGTTGCTGGTGCTGGCCTCCCTTCCAGCGATAGTGAATTGAAATTTAAGTCGCACAGGACAGCCTTCACTTGCTGATAACTTTCCAGTCGTAAAAAAAAGTAATTGCCTGATCTTAATCTGCTACTGAATTGAGCAGAGACGCTGAAAAACGAAAGTGAGGATGGCGTTGCTTACGGTAGTTGAACGTAAATTGCTGCGTATGCCGTCGTAAAACCCAGGCTGGCATTTGAAGACGCAGACCTCCCACCTCATCAACGTTTCTCTGCACGAAACAAATTTGAAATAAAGCACAAATAGGCGCTGGAAAAGAATTCTTCAATTTGATTAACAGCAAACTACACGTTTTTCAAATGACGATTTCAGTCTGAGTTTGGGCGTCGACAAAGGCAGTATACATAGATTACATAGATACTCTCGGTCATCTATATGAATGTTTGACTCCGTTAGAGAGTCTTGGTCATCTCAGTTGAACATTTCGAGATCTTGATGTTTGAAGATAACGTAGAATCCAACAATTAGTATTCAAAAGTAGCATATTATGTTTCTGCAAACTTGAATTATGTAAAATTTATCCTATTACATATGGTAATAAGGTACAAAATGATAATATGGAAAAATACAATAATTTAAAAAAAAAATAATATGAAAAGATGAGATGAATACAAGCATCGAAATACTACTCATAAAAGGTCCAAAAATGGAAAATATAAAATTCTAATAACACAAGTATTAAAAGAATGAAATAACCAAAAATATAACTTATTAATGAGTTCCAAGTCCCAAAACATATGCACACCCACACATACATGAAAAAATGATCGATGTAGACCAGATCACAATATCAATGCTCAGACCAGACCATTGTATAGAGCTTTTCGGAATCTAGCGCGAGAGAACCAGAAGAGATCTAGGTGCCCGGACAAACTATTGTAGCTTCTCTGAATTCTGTTGAGAGGAGAATTGTAATTTCTAAGTGTTCTGGAACGAGGAACCAGAAAAGAAAATTCAGATCGACGAGCCACAGGTGAGATATAAATATTCATTTTAGATAGCAAGTATGATGAATCAATTTCATTATTTAAGAGATCAAAAAAAAAATAAGTGCTCTAACATCACGCCTAACTTTTAATGATGTAATATGGAATAAAGTTCTCAGTGACTCTGTTGGGAAATCAAAAGGACAAAAACGATTAAATTTCTTATAGAACATGATTCTTAAAAACTTATTTTGAAGCCGTTCTAGAACATTTATTCTATCCATATGATATGGATTCCATATCTCTGAGGCATATTCTAGCAAGCTTCTCACTAGTGACTTATAAATCAGAATCAAAGGCTCTACATCACTAAAGGGCGAACAGGTCCTCAGAATAAACCCCATTTGTTGGTTGGCCCTAGCAGCTATTGAATCAATGTGCGAATTGAAGGAAAAATCTGAAGAAAAATTCACTCCAAGATCTTTGAAATTCGTCACCTGTTCCAATGGCCTGTTATTTACGTGGTAAATATTAATGTGCGGTCTCAATTGGCGATTGAAACTTAGGAACTTACATTTGGTAACATTTATCTTCAGACCATTAGTTTCACACCATTGGTAAAAATTGTTGATATCGCCCTGTAAAGCAAGCCCATCATTTACATTCTTGATCTCCCTGAACAATTTGACGTCATCTGCGTACATCAGGCAGGAAGAATTCTTTATAATAGTGGGACATCATTTATAAACAAGAGGAACAAAAGTGGGCCAAGATTGGAACCCTGAGGTACCCCAGATGCACATATGAATGATTTGGATTTGAAATTTTGAATTTTAACAAACTGCATTCTTGATTGCAGATAACTCTGCAGGAGGTTCACTAAATTATCACTAAACCCATCCGCCTAAGCTTTTTCAACAGTAGTCCATGACTAATAGTATCAAAAGCCTTGGATAAGTCCGTATAGATAACATCTACACGGCCTCCCCCATCCAAAACTTGAGATATTTTATCACTAAAGGTCATTAGGTTAGTGACAGTTGAACGACCAGGTAAAAAACCATGCTGCTCATCCGCAATGATGCTCTTGACCTGTTTAAAAATATTAGAATGTAAAACTTTTTCGTATATTTTTGAAAAACAATTTAAGATAGAAATTGGTCTGAAATTACTAATATCAGCTCTTTTACCAGACTTAAAAACAGGGGTAATTCTAGCAGTTTTCCACTTCAGAGGAAATTTGCCAGTTTTCACAGATAGATTAAAAATAAAGTGCGGGGGAGCTACTAGAACATCCGCACAGCCTTTAACAATAAATGTAGGTATTGCATCGGGGCCCTCAGAGCAGCCAGATCTTAAAGCACCTATATCAGTAATAATCTCATTACCAGACACTGTACCTAAATCAACAATCAATCCAGACATCCCAGACACCTCCGGCCCTCTCTCACGCCCTCCAGGGGCGATTGGTGCATCAGCCTCATATACAGATTGAAAATAAGTAGCAAATCCCTCGGCAATGCTAGAACCAGTGAAGAACTCCCCATTTAGTGTCATGGATGACTCCACAGATGATGTCTTTCTCTTGGTATTAATGTAATTCCAAAAATGTTTCACGTCACTTCTGATGCCAGCCTGAATACCCGCAATATAATTATCATATGCAAGGGAAATCCGAGCTTTGAGTGAAGCTCGCAACGTTCTGAAAAGATTATCATAGTAAGGAGAAGATCCTCTTTTCCGTGAATACCTATTTTTCTTAGGTATACATTCATTCATGCAATAATAGATTTTCTTATATAGTTCATCCACAGCACTATCCACATCAGTGCAGTGAAATAGGGAGTCCCAGCAACTGTCTCTTAGGAGACAATATAACCTGAAAAAATCACCTCTAGCATAATTATAACGAGATTCTAGGGAATTATTTGGATTAACCCCGGAAGAAAATGCAATATACAAGGCATCAACACTCAATGCAGGATGATGGCCATCCTCAGGAAGGAGGGGATCATCATTCGTTTCAACGCTTACGGGGAAATTACTTAAAACAAGGTCTAGGGTCCTACCAAGTTCATTTACAACTGAGCTATAAGAGTTGAGGTCATAAAAAGACAACAAGTTATACAAAATTCTTGCTTTTACTGAGCCAATAGAAAAATCATAGTCGGAGGAGGAAATTTCTGGTAAATTAAAGTCTCCAATAATCATAAAATCACCATTAAGTAGATTACTAAGAGATTCCACGTATTCAGCGTACTGGAGAAGAATATTTGAATGGGTTGAAGGGGGAAAATAAACGGCATTTATGTAGCAATAGGTTGCATTTAACTTTACTTTAATTGCGACAGAGTCATATTCGTTGAACTCTTTAGAGAGCTCATCGCACAGAACAGCTTGCAACGATCTCTTAACTGCAATAAGCACACCACCTCCCCTCAGACGGCCATCACCCCCACCCCTGTCACTCCGATAAACCGAATAGCGATCGTCGAAAAGCTCACAGCTCTTTATACCACTATGTAACCAAGTCTCAGTCAAAACAATAACATCGTAATCGGTACTCAGCAATGATGTGTAGAAGTGCAATGATTTGGTACGAAGTCCTCTAACGTTTTGATAGTAGATAGATGAATGGGAATTATGGACATAAAAAAGAAAAATGGGAATTGGAAATTGGAAAAAGAAAAATGAAAACGATTTGTTTTTCTTTCTCTTTGAAAATAAAAATTGAATGAAAAATGAAAAAGAAAAATAAAACCTCGCACTACCAGCCGCGCCTTCTCAAATTCAAAAGAGCAATAGAAATTGTTCAATTGACATTTAACTAAAAGTATTATAAAAGAAAAAAGTACAATCATGACAAAAAATAAATAAGAATCAATTAAAACAAAAACAAAAAAAAATATTAAGATGTGATCACTGAACTTAGAAAAATCTATGAAAAGGAAAAAAATCTTTAACTCCATTACTCAACTGAAAATGAAATGCCCATTAGACAGAAATAAATTTTCAAGCATAAGCAGAACAAAATTATCTTGTTGTTGCACCTTTCTAATATGAAATATGCCTAAAAACAAAACAAATAACCAGAGACAATTTATACAAGATATTATAGACATATTAGACATAAATTAATTGTTTATAATATAAGGTAATATTAAACTTCGTACATAATATTAAATGAATATTAGGGCATAATATTAGTCTTTTTAATTTATATTGAAACTCAGTTTTATGTGTTACCTGTTCATAGATGTAACGTACTTCACTTGAATAATAAATTAATCAGTCCTAAAAGGGTAATTCAGAATTATAAATAGATTAATCAGGATAATAAAGAGGCCTCAATAAAAATAAATAATAATAAACAAATGAAAATCACAAAAAATTCAACAAGTGGAAAAATAATGTTCAAGATAATAAATCAAAACTGCATTATAAAATTCGACTATTCAAAAGATAGCAATGGGATGGTCAATTTTTAGGAAGCGTTATCACTTATCAGTAGAGCGATTGATAAGTAAGTATGTTAACATACATCACTCTCAAACTAAATCTTCAAGATATTCCAAATTTCAGTTTGCTAATCCATTCCACTCATAGTCATAATAATTTATTAGAAAGTAGATTTCTTGAAAGATTCTTTGCATCATTGTTGAACATCTTTCTTATCATATCATCATATCATAATTTCTTTATTCATAAATTTGTACAGTGTATACAATGAATAATGTCATAAATATATATCTTTGATTAGATACAATTAAAAATAAAATACATAACAAATAAAACATCCACAGAATACAACAATACAAACATACAAACATACAATACAATTCAACTCATAGGAGCTGATCTCATCCATTCAAATATTCGTCGATATTATAAAGAGCTTTTCCAGTTAAATATCTCTTTAATTCCAATTTGAATTCATTGGGATTCTGCTCTTGTTGGATTCGCGTCGGTAACTTGTTATAGAACTTGGCTCCAATGTATGTGGGCTTCTTCTTGTAGAACTCAAGTCTATGGCTTTGCAAATGTAGAAGTTTATCTCTGTTTCTAGTGCTGTACCTATGATTATGTCCTAACGTCAAAATATTTCCAAGATTTACTTTCACACTCATTATTGTCTCAAAGATGTAAAGACTGTAAACTGTCATTATATTCAAGTGAGCGAAATGTTCTTCAACTGATGCTATGGGGTCTAGGTGTAAAATTATCTTATAGCTTGTTTTTGTGATTTGAGAATTGAATCCATGTTCTGATTTGAAGTAGATCCATAAAGACTTATACCAAAGGATATTATAGAGTGTATGTAGGCAAAATAAATCATTTTCCGCGTTTCCATTTTACAAAAGGGAGACATTTTTCTAAGAGCATATAATCCACTCGATACCCGTGACAAAACCCTTGTGACATGTTCTGTCCAATTCAAGTTTTGATCTACTGTTAATCCCAAGAACTTGGTAGAGGTGGACTGAGAAATGACTTTGCTGTCCAAATTTATTAAAGGAAAAAATGTTTTTACCTGCTGTGTAGTGAATGTCAATAGGTTCGTTTTACTCATATTAATTATTGATTTATTGTTCATCAGATGTTTTGCCAAAGTGGAGAGGTTTGATTTTGCTATTATCTCAATTTCATTCTGGGATTTGGCTGATATTTTTAGGTTTGCGTCATCAGCATACAAAACTAGCTCACTATTGCCTTCGAGATATGGTATACCTTTCAGATAACAGATAAAGAGAATTGGTCCCAGAATTGAGCCTTGGGGTACACCGCACCTACTTGTTCTCATTTTTGAATTGAAGGTATTCCTGAATCCCTTGTGATTCATATGACTTATTTGAACAAACATTTTCCTGTTCATGATGTATGATTCAAACCACTTGTAAGATACACCTGTCACCCCTAAAGTTTTAAGACGACCAAGCAAAATCCTGTGCGAAATGCTATCAAAAGCTTGTATGAGATCTAAGAATATCCCGACTGCTCTTTCCGAGTTATCTATCAAGTCAATGACAGATTCGATAAATTTTGTTGCTGCTGTCTTGACTGATTTTCCTTTACGGAACCCGTGCTGGAAGGAGTCGAGAAGTTCATTTTTCTCCAAATATTCAAGAGGTTGAATGAATTTTTGTTCAGAGGTTGATGAATGTAGAAGATAATTGAATGGAACCTTTACGAACAGGCTTTGCTTGTCGAAAATTGTCAAAAATTGAACAGCTACTAAATAAATAACAGATGATTACATTCCATATAATAATAATGCTACAAATATATTGCAAGTCACATAATTATTATAGATCTCCTTCCAGAGATAAGATATTACAGCTTTATTTCTAAAATGAGTGTGGAGCTCAATATGAGCCTACGCTTCACATTGATCGACTAGTGTAGACTAGACAACGCTTCTAATTGGTTGATACGAGCCAACCAGAAATAATCAACAAACTCTTTGAAAGCCTTCATTTATGCTGGCATCACGAAGGCATCTTACTTTGTTTGTGAGTAAATAAGGAGGGAGAAGAAAATATGTTTCCATCCTTGTGTAAAAAACCCCTGGTTTTTTGTGAACATTTTAAAATGTTTCAATACTTTTTCCTAAACAGTCAATATCGGGTGGTGAGCGAACTTTGTTGAGTAGAAAAACTCATAAGGTACCTGAAGCTAAATTCAAATTTGGAAAGAAAATTCGTTCATATTCGCTATGATATGAGGTTGAAGTGAAGTCTTAAAATTCTCGAAAAGCTTCTTCCGTTATTAGTGGATTGAAATTTTACACAGGTAATACATTTTAAACTGCAATGAATATTCCAACTTTCCGTGAAGGATTAAGAATTTCTAAAAGCTTTCCAGGAAAATGAAGTCGAGCTTCTTGAAATTGAGAGATAGAATGAGTACGGTAGGTGTTTCCTGACTCATCTTCGAAGCGATTGGAGGAAATTTGAAAACAATTTTCAAAAACACATTTACTATGAAATAAAAATAATTATACTTACTATATTTTGAATAGTTAATAATATTTATTTATCATTTACAATCAACTTAAGGACAAAGAAACAGACTACAGTAAAGATTTTTTAAATTTGCTTTACATTTACTTCTGTACCTACTTTTACTTCCATGTTGAAGCCATGTCCTTCTTTTAATTTATTTAGACAAATGAATGATACTATTAATTTATTTATTTTTTGAATAGAGAAAACAATAGGTATTGACATTATTGTTATTAATATTATTCCATTAACTATATTACTACAGTACTGAAGCATTGAATTCATGGAGAAGAACGATATTGTGATCAGCTTGAATTCAATTCACACTCAATAAGAAAATCTGAGTAGTTATTGCCTGGCAAAGAACAACATTCTGTGATTTGAAGATTGTCGTGGTTTCGATCATAACGTATGGAAAAATTCATTGTTATAAATTTGCGGATTCTATTCTCACTCAGGGAATTGGAGTAATATATTCATTCGTTTTATGAAGATTACAATGCGTGGAAGAAATTGCTGCCGCTTTTCCAATAGTAGTTATGAGTAGGAATTGGAATTTTGTGCCTTTAGCATTTCCTCTGCTGATAATACTCACATCCCAATGGAAGTTGCTGGTCGGAATTTATTACGCATACAACAGAGCTAGTCTGGGAATTCGACAATCGGAGACAAAAGCTTGGGAGAGAGAAAGAGTGACGGGGAAAGAGAGAAAGTGAGAGAGAGCGCATGACAAAAAATCCCTTTCCAAGAGACCGTCGTCGTCTACCAATTCGAATGAAGTCTAGCGACTCCATCCCCGGAACAGATAAAAAGAAAATATATGGCCAATTGAGATGATAATTCTGAATTGTTCCACTATTCGGTATTTTCATACAAAATACCGCTCATCTATATTGGATGCTCTGGTTTGGGAAAATAAACAAACCAGAGATTGGTTTGACTTCATTCCATGCATACAACAGCCCCCTGCTCTACAAATGAGATCAGATTCCTGTCAGATTTATGGTCCATTCATAGCCTTATTGATTTCATATGCAGGTTCACACACATTGATTCGTAACATTCGGATTTCTTCCACTCCATTTCTGTTGAAGATTAGGTGTACTGTACAATAGGGAAAAAATAGCAAAGTTTTCTCATGCTTTCTTCCCTCTATGAATTTACAGAAGTATCAATGATGTATAATTGTATATGAAAGTTCGTATATTTCTCATATATGTTAAATTGGTTGCTGTTACTTTTTATATTTATCCTCGGCTGATTTTGCATAATAGGAAAAATGCTGTTTGGAATTTTTTTACAGCCAGTTATCAATGAATATGTGGAAAACATTATTTTATATAAGGCTCATACATGTTTCCTATATACATGGTATGTAAAAAACTTGATGTCTTAGTTTACCCTCTGAACTTCCATCGTAGGTCGTCTAGTTCATGATTGTGGTTGTTCTATTCCACCTTAATGATATTGTTCAAAATCTTTAATGTGCCTACATCAGAAATAGCTTCTTGAATGGTGTGAGTTAAAATTCATTTATAGGCTTATCTTTTATATGCCTGGGCTTGTCTACTGATTCTTGAAGTTGATGGTCCTAGATGAAAATGGTTGTTTGTTGGAATGGAATGTTGTTACTTCTCGTTATGAAATCTACGAAAGAATAGATTAGATTTCTTTTTTCATGTATGTTTCAATATACATAAAATAGAATAGAATAGTATAGCTGCCTTTATTTTTACCTAGGAAGGCGGAGTTAGGGCGCAGCCGGCCCTCTCTTACACTCAACCCTCCAATACAACTCTAA
Organism: Nilaparvata lugens; assembly: GCF_014356525.2. NCBI lineage: Eukaryota > Metazoa > Arthropoda > Insecta > Hemiptera > Delphacidae > Nilaparvata > Nilaparvata lugens. The sequence goes on from NC_052504.1 coordinate 81,875,906, forward strand.
ATAATTACTGGATTAAACAAATCAGATTCAGAAAAATATATATACAATATTACAAAAAAGGTAAATAAATATTATTGAAATACAAAATAATAATCAATGAAGGAAAAAATAATAACAATACCTAAATTATAATTAAGATATGAATAAAAATTGAAGAATAAAAACTGAAAAATAATACAATGTTACAAGAGAAGAAGTAGAAGTAGAAGTAGAAAAAGAAGAAGAAGAAGAGGAAGGAAGAGAGATAATAAATATTGAATTGTTTTGAGAAAAAGAAAAACTGGCCAGTGAACCATGTGCTAGGTCCAGTCACCCACACCACCCCTGATCCACCTGAAAACAGCCGCGCCAAACCGACGAGTTTCCTCGATTCGCCTCAAATCAACAGGCAATATGTTCCACAATTCACAATAGAAGAGAGAGACAGAGAGAGAGTGTGCGCAAGAGAGAGAGAGAGAGAGAGTAGGGTTGACTTTAAACATAGCAATAATCTGATGAGAGGAGTTCCGTTGCGAAGCACGAGTGTATGCTGGTTGTAAATAAATCAATGAACAAATTAATAAATCGTTTGATCTACTTCAGTTGTATAGTAGTAAACAAGCCCACTTGTTAAAACAAACAGTAGTTTAGTATAAAAACAATTCAAGGGCTTGTCGTTTCAAATAAAGTACATGTAATATCAAAAGCTCAAGCAGTGACAGCTGATGGTATCGTTCAGGTTCATTCAAGGTCCCTGTCATAGAATTATTGTTCGCCTGACTTTTGAGGACGACTTAATACTGTTCTAAAGTTGTTAATAATATCAGTTACCTACCTGTTGCATATTTAGATTCTTTGGTAAAGATTATAGAAGTCAAGTGTATATGAGGAGTTTGCAGCGTCCTTATTAGGAAGAAGCTGCACATTGCACGGGTGCAGTGGAGTGAAAAAACACGAAGCTAATTGTTTCTAAATGGAAGTACATGAGAGTCTCCCACGTTGTTCGGGCTGTGACGGTCACAGCGTCACAACTTCACATGTGACTGTGACAGTGACCAAGAACACACCCGGTTCCTCTAATCGTGCACCTGCTTCTACAACTCTGCTTGACCAACTGGCTTCGCCGATCGAGATCAAAAGACGCGGCCACATTTCAGAATAAGGCGGAGACAGCTATAATAAGTGAAAGGCCTTTGTTTAAAACTCGCGCTCCGACCTCGTCACCAAATATGGCGACCGGGTGTGTGATGCTCAACTTATAAACTTCCTCACTCGACATTATATCTATTTATAACAACGAAGAATAATGCACCTATTGATATGGTTCCACTTAATATATCTATACAGTTGCCGACCAGCAAACGGAAGCCGTTGAACAAAGCCTATCCTGAGACAATAAATCAGGTGCAAGAGAATAAATTCCAATTAATTTATCTCCTCCCATCTTTCACTGGATGTCTCCCTCAGTCGAGGCCCGGTGTGACATAAAAATTGATCGGCCTCAACAAAATAGCCTCACATCAGGACTGCCACCACCCATCTGCAGAATTTATGGATGCGGATATTGCACTGTCACCGCTGCGGCAAAAAAACAAAGAAGTTCATATTTTGAAAGTGGAGGAGAATCATTATGTGACCATATTGAAACTACGGAGGCTGCTGACATGGAGACTAAATGTTTCCAATATAAATATTGATTACTTCAGTCCACAACTACTTCACTCCAATTTTGGATCACATCACCTCAGAATTTAGGAAGTGATAGGAAAATTTCTCTGGCTGATATAAAAATAAGGTGAACTATATTTGCTGGATCTTCATTTCAAATACTATAATAAATCATCAGTTTGCTGCAAGCTACTCCTCCTTGATCATCTGGGTTCATTTATAATAGATTATTATTCAGCTCAGAACATCACCAATCAAAACTTAGAAAATAATTTATTAATCTTGGGAAGTGTTGAGGAAAAACAAATATTGAAAGCTTGAGGAAAAATGAATAGCCATGATATTGAAAACTAGAAAGAAGGAATACCAATAACCAACACGACTAATGGATTTATTTCAGATAATATCTGTCTTCCAATGTTGGAATGCTGTTTCAGGAAAACTATTATCAAAATATTTCTAGAGGAAATCCCGGACAGCTTTTTTTGTCTTCTAAGAGTTTACCTATCCATCAAAGCCATGAGGCTTTTCTAGTTGAGACATTCGTTAACCGGATATTTATGTTCATATTGAAATGCTACATCTTATTTTCTATTTTCTTTTTCAAATCATTTCGTTATCCCCGGTGAGTTGGCAAATTATCACGTGATGTCATTCTCACATATTTTTGGCATTCATGAAAAATGTGATTTAATGTCAAACTTTATATCTGTAGCGTGTTGGGGTGGAACGAGAAATATTTCTTGGGGGGTAGAAGATTCGTGAGAAGCAGAAGAAAGAATTCCATTATCAAGAAATGTAGCAAAAATAGAAGATTTCCGTAATTGCGAGTGGAAAATTGGATTTGGACTCGCACTGAGAGACTCAACCCCCCCCCACCACTACAAGCGCACCCCCCAACCATGACCCCTCCAGGTAATCCCCTCCCGCACCGATAGAAAACAGCAAAAAGTATTTTGCTGAGCGTAGATGTAACTTTTGTTTTAGGCCCAGGTCGCAGATTCAAGTGCGCCAAGCGTAGTACGACTCGCTACTTCCTTTCACTGCTACAGTGAATAAAGAACGAAATGAACGAACCTGACCTGTTTTCAAATGAAGTCGGAAACCTGCTTTCTGGTCCCCTCCTGTGCCCCTGTCCCTTTATTTTTTCTATTACTCACTGTATTTGATGCAACAAAGAATCTCATCTGAAAGCAAACACCAAGCTATGAAGTTATTACATTTGTTTCAACTGTGTAAGCAACATACTGAAGTTGTGTGATGGTAACCGTAAGGAATACTGGTTTCAATAACATTAGAAAAGTCGATTAGAAAGAATTTCACAACTTCGTCAATATTCTTGATTACAGAGATCAACATTATATGAATTTCACAACTTCCCCAATAATCTTGATAACAGGGATCATCACTCCCATGAACCAGAGATAAAGTAAGACTCAATTTTTTAAAGAGTATATTTTCTTCTTACAACTTGAACAGACTTGATAACTTTGCAGACTACAACTTACAGGGTTTGTTCATGAGCAATTGTTTTTTTTTTTTTTTACTGAGGATGATGCCCACATGAGCACTTGGCTTGAGCATGGCTATTAAGACTTTCTGCATGAGAAATTTGTAATCAAATATATTTTATATCTTTTTCTCTGTAGCTCAATAGTAACCCCCGATAATTCAAATATTTATTTATACATACAATGTATAAATAAATATAAGAATGTAGTCATGAAAAGGTCTATTGTAAATAGGAAATACCTTTCAATAACTCAATAAAAATAGATTGATAACAATATTTAAAGCTTTCTCCAGGGTAACCCTGATATTTGTCTGATCATATTGACTCGTAAGAAATCGAAATTTTTGTAATTTTTAAGAGAAATTTGTGGTCAATCAAATAAAATATCTGCAAAGCCAGAAAAATACAGTTCCTTGCTAACAACACTTTAAAAGGCTGTTACTCTCGCTTTTATTGTTCACTGTATAATTCAGAAATATTATGTGAAGTGAATTTTAGGCCGGCCATAAAGTGCAGTCCACATTTCAGCGGCTCTTGCCTTTTTATGACGTCAGACCAAGCCAGGCTATAGCGTACACCTCGGTGCAGGTTGTGAAGTAGGAAACCTCTCAACTTTACGAGGAGTGTGCGCTTTATAGGCCGCCCGAGAAGAATGGAAATTCCCCAATGAGAAAACCCAGTCTGAGGCATCGTCTTGGAAAACTTCGCGATTTGCCAAAATAACAAACACCTTTCATCACTTGCGTGGATTTTACCTGCAGAGCTCAATTGTCACTTCGCTATTGTAAGATGAAAACAACGACTTTGGGAGTAACGTTTCATAACACATAACAAAACGAGGAGCATTGTATCACTTTAGAAGAATTCTGATATGTTCAGTATGATCATAACTGGCTTATAATATACGGTTCAAATGTGCTTTTGAATGAGATCAACAAGAAAAAATAATTCAGATAATTATGATCATAACTGGCTAATAACATACGATTTAGATGTGCTTCTGAACATGAGATCAACAAGAGAAAATAATAAAAGGCGGTTCAATAGTGGCATTAGAACAATACAGTCATTCAGATAAAATGAAATACACTATAACAAATCATTGAATGTGGATTCCGATTATTTTTACCCAAAATGACTAAACAAATAATATAACAATACATAACAGTAATTATTATGAAAAGTATTGAATAAGTAGATGTGTGAATCAGAAATCAATTGGTATTGCAGAGTTAATATTAAGATTTGAAATTGAAAAGTAATGCGTATGCCTGGAAAGATAATATTATAAGATAAATTAGATATTTTGCTGGAGCAGAGCAGTGGGCTTCCATGTGGTTCCACTATGACGCTATGACCGACCCATTGTGGTATCATGTCTGTTAGTCATGGCCAAAATAAAATTTTAGTAGTTCAGCAATGTTTTTTATTTCATTGATTAATATTCATGTTCAGTAGCAAGTCATATAATAATCAAGCTCTCAACTATTTTCATCGTGTTGCGATGGCTAAGTAATTTTGAATAGTACTATTTCCTATTTTGTATGTACTCTTCATACGGTTATTTACTTCATACACTATCGGTACTCAAACAAGCATAGATGCTATAGCTGTTTAGTAAGAGAATAGTTACTGGGAACAAAATAGGTGTTCAGTAATTTGAAATTCTGTGAGCCTTCATATGAAATAAATAAATTCAGTTGAATTTCCACAAACACAGTGAAGTGAAAGCAGTAATTTACCAGGTTCGGCCCCATGGCTGCAGCATTATTAAAAGAGCTCCGACCCCCAGATCGATCCCTGTGGAGTACTTGGCGGCTCCCCCCTCGACATCCCCGCACCACAACACGCCCCGCTATTAATCGCAACTTAATTCGTGCGCTAATTTGTTGCTCCAACTGAGTCACGTGACATACGAGGTAAGGAGCTTTTTGTTGAAACAAAATTGATCGTGTTTCACGAAGCATACTAGCATCAGAAATAATCCCAGTTGAGAAGTCGCTCGAATCATCATTAGCATGGATTCTTTGAATGGAAATATATCTAAGAATAGTGAGCTCCCAGAGATGAAGAATTCGTTATCATCTAATTTGTGGATATTTATAACTTATTCACAGCTGGTCAATCCTAGGAGTAGAAAATAACTAACAAAGAACTACGTTCCAACTTAAGGCAATGAACTTTATCTGAAGAAATGCTCCAAAATATGTGTTCAAATTTTGAAGTCATTTGGTCAAAGCGTTCGTCAGTTAGGGTTGAACATACAAAGACCAATCGAAATTGGAATTCGATTCGCTCATTCAATTATTAGCTCCCAAGTCGTCATCATTATCATCATCATCACATACAGCATCTCTAGAGATATCTAGAGATGTTTCTCTAGACACCTTAAATAGAGACTCTTGAATAGAATATTATTATGTGAGTAATGATAAATGATTGGCTTAAAGGTGTCTAATTTCAACAGAAATATATTAAACAGATTAACATATCGAACCTTATTGACTACTAACAATATTTTGTAGATGAAAATACTAGCTTATCTAATTTTGAATAATATTTTGTTTGGTAAGGGCTCATTCATGGTTCATGTATGAGGCAAATGTCTATTATTGTTGAAGAATCTCAACTCTTGGAAACTAGAACTAGAAACTTCATGAATAGAACAGGACAACTGATTGAATTCTTAGAATCATTTCTATGGTTGATACAGAACCTGATTTCAACACAGATGAATAAAATAGTAGAGTTATAGTGATTGGTGACAGCTCTCAGAGCTGGTGCTGCTGAGAAACACTGAGGCTGCTCTGAACTAGTGAATGAGTTATAAATAATGCGTTTGCAAAGTGTCGCCTGCAAGCCCTCTGTATCCATTGTTCAGGTGAGGTGTCAGGTAGTTATGAATACAAAAGCGGCATGTTTTATGTAAGTGCGCTTAGGGGCGGGCAGGGCTCGGAACCCACCACAACTGTTTAAAGTCGATTGTCGATAGCCGGGCATACCCAATTTGTTGAGCTTCGGGCTTGAAAGCCAAGTTGGGTCCGAGGTTTCATACACGTCAACTTCATATTGGTCAAAGTTATTTCGCTTAGAGAAAGAGCGTATCAAAACACAACCAACTAGTCCGCCTTTACAATCAGGATCTGTTGAAATTGAAAGGCTGTGTGTTTGACAACAATAGCAAAGACTGTCGAAACAGAGTGGGGTGGTCTGATGTTATGATGATCCTAAGGGATTCATATTTCTCGCGAGTTACTTAACTTTCAACCGATTGGATCCAACCGGTTCAGGACGGGTATCATCGTGTCCTATGATCAGAAATTTCAGTTGCATCAGAGACATCAAGCTACCCCCTGCAGCACGGGTCTAACAAAGAGTTAAGTATCTCTCCTGGCGTTCTAATTGACCAGCAGGTGACAGCCGTGCATGAAAAGTGTACGCACCGCTTTGTACCAACCCGTTAGTCCGGTAAAAGTGATTGACAGAGTCTTTTCATGAGTTTCGGTAAACATTTATGTTAATAATACCACTATTAATATACCGACAATGAGATGACATCGAACACCGATCAGCTTCGAAACCGGCTTCTGATTAATGACTGTTGGCCAGAGTTTTTTCATTGGGGGAGCTGAAGCTTGAACTGAGTTGACTCTCAAAATTCTTGTGTCTTCAGTTTTGGGTTGTGTTTGGAATAAATTATTGCTGTATAGTTACCTAGCAAGGTTTGGAAATAGCGAGGAAAACAGGAAAACATCCAAAACTATCTCTTAACTATCAATTAATTTTCTCAGAATTGATTGAAGCTATCATGGTGGAATTTTGTCAACCTGAAGCTGGATTCGTACACAGCAGTCACAGTAAAAACATAATTAATTCTCAATTGGCCTGGCTGAGTGGGAATAGTACAATCTGTTAGAACTTTTAGGAATTATATTTTCATTGTTGTTATTTTCAGTTTCACTATTGTCTGCCAATCCAGCTTAATACTCGTATAGTGTTTTTATTTGGGAAATTGTAATTGTAGAACTTTATGATTTGAATAGGGAAGTTTAGTCTAAAAAGTATTTGGCGTAGAAGATGGCGGGGGCTCCTTAATAGGACGAATATTAGGATTGAAAGAGGAGGAAATATCATTGACAACAGGAAGTAGATTAGAAGAGTAGATTTGTGCAAAATGATTAAAATATCCAGAATTACTGTGTTGGACCAATACCTACTATTACTTGAACGTAATACAATAACTACTATTACTTGAATGTAATAGTAGGTATTGGTTAGAATGGACTTTTGAAGTGTTCCATGCTTCCATCCCAACATTCAAGGCTGTGGATTGGTTAAATATTACACTGCGTACTGATAAACAAACTAGTAGATAGCATTATATTATCTTGGATCTGCTCCATGACCTGTATACAGAAAAATGGGGGATTAGATGAATATACCGGTAGGTTTCTCACGGATCTATAGTAAAGTATGAGGTGCTGAATATTACACTGGAAAGCGCATCATTCATATTACTGTTCATTCATCATACAGAGAAGTGACAATGTTATTAGAAAATGACAATCCATCATGCTCCCAAGGGATGTGGCGGTCGCATGGCATGCCTTACGAATACTGCATTTTAAATTCGCATGGCTTCCAGGAAAAGAATGAAAGTCTAGAATATGGATTCTCTCTTTGACTCGCTTGAACTTGTTTGTCTATGGCAAACACGTCATCCTTTGAATGAAATACGATAATGTTTCAACCTCCATTAACATTAAATCAATAATTAATATTTCAATTGAAAAATAAATTTTTCAAGTTACAATAAAGTTACCAGATACTAGTCTAGAAGAAGTTATGATTCGTTAGCATAAACCCATAAGCGTTATGAGAACTCTATTGAACAGTTTTTGTTATTCAATATCTGGAGTAGAATATAGTAGTATTATATTTACCCATATTTATTCATTCAACAGAGACAAAGACAAATAATCATGGAATGATTGGAAGTGAACAAACAGGCTTATAGCCCTTACCATTCTATTCCCGAATTTTGATTGAAAATTAGTCCAGAAGAGGTTATGATTCGTTAGCATGAACCCATAAGCGTTATGAGGACTTTATTGAACAGTTTTTGTTATTCAAAGTCTGAAGTAGAATGTGTAGATGATATTGAACAGTGAGATATTATTGAAATTAATCAATCACACATTACATCAATATACATCTCGTCAATTTGTCGAGATGTTTGATTACCAACATTGTGAAAGTATATTATTATTCAAATCATTTTTTAAGAACAACGGTTTGTTATCCTAAAATCCTCAGTACTCCGATTCGATCATAAGAAAGCTTGTAGGGTGAATTTATATCATTTCTTAATAGAAATCCGCCTACATAGTATTCCAAAGCTCTAATATTGAATTACCAAATTTCATGCACTATAATTGAAATCATAAAACTCACTGAAAATTCATTTGAAATCTCATAAAACTCATTTGAAAACTCACTGTCAATTATGAAACATGACATAAAGGTCAAGATTATCAGTATCTGGTAATTTGAAATTTGAAATATGTTTGAAATTTTTCAACTTTCAAATCAATGAAAGTCATATGTAAGTAATATATGGCAATGCAGGTATACCAATTTCCAAAGCAACAAATTGTGCTTTCAGTACCTCCATTACCAAGGTTTATCAGACAATGAAGTTTTGCACAATGTAACTAACACACATCTGTATTGTGAAGCACAATACTGTATTATCATGCGATTTCACGTAGGAGTAGGATACGCTGAGACTGTAACAGTCTCAAATGGGCTTAAGGCATTGAAGACAGACACAGAGACAGAAGAGAACATTGTCATGGAAACAGGAAACACAGGAACAAGCTTTGAATATTTGGAGCTTTGAATTTCCACTAGCTACCTGTCTATATGCAGAGCATAGCGAATCGCACACACGGGAATGATATGCAGCCAGCATGCGGATTTTCCAGCGCAATTCCTCTAACTTGCCAGGAAAACCTTCTCCTTTGAAAGAGAAGCTGCAAGAAGCTATCAGGTGTATCACAAACATTGAAGCTACAAAAAAATGGAAGATGAGGGAATCTCATACATTTCTCACTGTAAATTATTTTGTGAGTTCACAATTCTTCACAATTATTATCAGTTATAGCTTAATTTCAGATCAACCGACGGCAATTGAAGGATCAATTCTTCTGCATCTCATCAGCTGCATCATCTCATGCCATATTATGTAGTTTACATAGTATTAGCCATAATATACAGTATTTTATACTATATATTCTATTGAGTTTTGTATTCAATGCTGTGATGATTTTCACCTAGGAATTTGATTCTCTTCTTTGAATATTTCTCATCTCACAAAAAAGTGTCGTGTTCTTATTGAAATTATCAAAGAATACATTAATTCTTGGGAAAAACTACTTGAAAAAAAACTTGGGGGGAAACTGGGAATGAAGACCATCATTATTGGAAAAAATTGTTTGGGAATGTCTGTCTTGATAGTTTGAATAAGAACATGACACATTTCTGTGAGATGAAGACTATTCAGTCAATTTTACTTTTTGAAGAATTTATTATATTTATTTATAGCTTTGAAGCTGATTATAAGAATAAGAATAAGAATGTTTCAATAATAATTTTACAAATAATGAGATCTACCGAATCTGCCAATCAGTTATGAGTTACAGAAAAAAATTGTTACTGAAAACTGTAAAATCTATCTCTTCTTTGCTCATTTGAAAGCACTTCTTATTAAACGATAATCCTTAACTCAATTGGAGTTCAACATACTTTTTCATTAGTGTGAAATTCAGCTTTATAATATTGACTGTTTCAAGAGGCGTACCGTTGAATTGATGGCCAAGGAGCGGACTAAAATTAATTAGTATTTTTAATTTATAATGAGCTTATCAGCCGGGTACGCGCTCTCTGCCAAGTAATGTGAAACTGTTGGAAGATTTAATCTGATTAAAACAATAGACGGCAAAATAAGACATCGTCATTATCGCCATGATAATCATCATCACCATCTTTCCTTGAAAGGACTCGGTGATCCTTTAGTATTACACTAAGCCGCTTAGACTTTGAAGTCAAGTCGCATCCGTTGGATCTCAGGAGCTGAGGGGCACACTCAGGAGCTGAACGATTCCTCAGTGTACGCACTATGTATGCATTTGCCCTGTCACACCGGTCATGAATCTCTCACTCTCTCTCTCTCTCGCTCTCACTCTTGACACTAATTATGTAGCTCTTGAAAACTGAAATGTATCATGATGGAGAGGATTTTACTATCCTGTTAAAATTATTTTGAGGATAGGAGATGAAGAGTATTCAGTTTACGAAAAAAATTACATTTGGAGAGGGTTCATTGGCAATAAAGAATTAGAGTGAGGCTCATCATTCTCTTTTAATAATTTTTATTTCTTTTTATTCTATCTACTCATTTTTTTCAATCAATCATCATTCTTTTTTATTTGCTGGTTCTTCTGTTCAAAGGAATAGAATTACTGTTGAAGGAGAGATTCCACCTCCAACGAATTCTCTTCTTGAAAAATATCTACAATTTTCAAAATAGATGTCTCCAGTGAGATACCTCTCACTCCATGAGAGATTTCTTTAAGTCGAAAATTTGCTGAAAGTTCAATGAGCATCATTCACTCTTATATTATGGAAACGAGCGTGATCTTTCGTATATTATTGCCTGATCCTCCTGAATACTCCTTATTGTTCAATAAAAAACCTGGATTTTATGTTGTAACTCAGAAACTGAGTTTTTTAATGAATTGAATTGAACTGAATCAATTTGAGCTGATTGTAAGATGACCAAACATTAGACAATCAATCATTTTTATATCACAGCGTACCAGTGTATGAATAACTTAGAAAGTCAGCGGTTACAGTGATACGGGACACTCAATAAAGCTTCGCACACACACATCGATTTTTGTTCATACGGTATTTTGCCGCCCTTATAAATTAAATTAGATTAAACAGATGATGTTTGTCAAGTTCTGTTTAATATGATAGAATTTATAAGGACGGCAAAATACCAATACCCACTATTACTTCTATTAAGTAATAGCAGAGAGAAACGATAGCATAGATATCCCAAGCCGATAGTTCTTTCCTATGCAGCTGTGTGACGCTGGTAGTCTATCAAATTGTGCCGTTCATACACCATCACCCCAACAAAACAGTAAAAATTGACAATAATCGGCTTGAGATAACAGTAAAAGTTGCGACATAAATTCCCTATACCATGGGATATCTACTTATGCTATTGTTTCTCTATGGTAATAGTAAGTATTGAAAATACAGTATTAACCAAAATCGATGTGTGTGTGCGGGGCCTGCAACCAGCACTGCAACAATAGAAAATTTTTTGTCCGAATACTATAATAAAACTGTTATAGTTACGGTAACAATAGAATAATAACAATAAAATACTGTTTCATATTTTAATATCAATTGAATCAATCCTTAAACAATAACAGGAATAAATAGTTGAAAATAGTGTTGTAACCAGAGAGTATAGAATCTAAAAAAAATGAATATTACATTTATTGAATGAATATTACAATATTAAATACTTTTTGAATGAATATTACATCCTATCCTCACTGGTTGTAGCATCTTATTTCACTTTTTAATTCAGGTCAAAACTGCTCAACATGATTTTTATTTTGCAGTTTTGTATACGCATGATATTATTTGTTGCTTATTATTTCTCCACACATTTCAATATGAATTCCTGGAGAAATCTCATGTGTGGGTAATCTTACTCTTGAAATTCAATTGAATGGACAACATTTATATTCTTGATCATCGGTGAGAATTATTTTGTCAAAACATTTGTACAAGATTTCTTATCATTTTTTATTGGTGTCATTGACGGTTGTGCAATAGGCGCTCAGAATGCAAACAGCCTTCAGTTCATGAATCTCTGCGAGGGTTGAACACATAGGGTTACTACACAAAAAATAAGACATTTACGTTCGATCTGAGCGTGGCAGAGAAAGCGGTTGAAATTATTAGAATAAAAAAATGATAGTAGCGACGGATGTTGCAGGGGGGGGGCATTGTTAGGGGCGAGTGGAGGGGGTCCATCGGCCGGCCGGCAATATTTTCCCATGGCCAGGACGGCGTTTTATGACCGATGACGTCGCCGACCCGGCAGTAAACTAGGTAATTTGTGATATCTGCTGGAGGGTAGCAAAATTCTTGGACCATCGCTGGCCCCGCTACTCCCTCCCTAGCCCTGAGGGCCGCCATTTGCATAGCTGTCGCTCTTCTCTGTTTTACTGCCCCCGTCCGTCCCCCTGAGACTTCATATTTCTCCGTTTGTTATTCCCATAACAAAGCACTTGGACCCCTTTGCCACTGCCTGTCTTTTATAACCGAGCCTTATTTTATACGCTTTCAGATTCTTAGGATTTCTGTAGCCTTTGATTTGCCGAGTGCTCACTCACTCTTCCTGCCTCGCATCATTCATCCTTTCATCTTCTTCGTCAGCAGTTTCTTTGACTTCTCGCCCTGCATTTTGCCTCTCCGTGATCATCATCTTTATCATCGTTCTATTCAATTCTTTCTTTTTCCATTTTGAATGGCGAAGGTTCTCTTATTCCTCAATTAAAAACTGTTATCTCTCTTCTCCAAGCTTTGCTACAGTAATATTTCCTCCGGAAAAGAGGATAGACCTTAGCGAAGAGAGCTTGAGAACTCATATTTTTCCTTTTTATATCACTTCCATCCATAATAATTAACCTTTCGCTTCAAAGTTCGCATCTCTGAACATTGAAAGAGAACGTCCAAAATAGTAATATCTCAGAAAATCTTGATTTCTATAGTTACTGAGAAAAAGTCGTTCTTTCAAATTCATGCATTCATTAACAGGACACGGTCCGATACAAATCAATTTGATACAGTTTTGTCAAGAGAACCACAAATAATACTTGTTTCATGCAGTTTGATGTTCCGAGTAAAATTTGGTGGTTCTCTGTTCAATTCAACTGCATACATAAATTACTAGATAAATTTAATTCTATTGCCGCTCAACATTACAATAGTTATGGTCACGGTCATATTTACTGAATATGAATAGGCCTTCACTACAAATGTTAACATAAGTGGAAGAAGTAAATTCACCTTTTGCCTATTCCCTGAAATGTAATGACTCTCGATTGATGAGGTTGGGGATAATAATAGAAAGATTTAGTAAGGATCAATCTAATTACTGGGATTTCGAAAGCCTAACAAAGATTCTATAACCAGCCAACTACACTCAGGCGGTGAGCTGATCTGGACATTAACATTGCAGGTGGTAGTGGATCAAAACTTTCAAGATTAACTATTCTTCTGTTAGTTTTCCAGTGTTTCTTTTATCTTCAACATTCGATGCTGATTCGAAAGATTTGTCCACTTTGTTCACAAAATACAGTATCCAGGAGAGTGTTAACAATTCAGTGTTACTATAGTCAGTGAACAGTTATTTCACAGTACAGTGTTAAGCACACAATATTTTGGATTTTGCAGTGAACCAATCCTGAAAAAGCTCTGGAATAGATTGAACTGGTTATCTTATTCTATGAACTTAGGTATCACTTTCAAATTGCAGCAGTAGAAGATAAGAGAGAAGAGGAGAATATTCCGATATATTGAAATTGCTATCACTATTGATTGGAAAGGGGAGCATTGAGGGATTGAGGGAACATGTGAGCTACATTTAGACTTGCTCTGCTCACAAGCTATGGATGATGGAAATATGGTTTTATCCAAATTCTTCGCGTCTGCTCTATTGTGAGGGGTGCAAGAGTGCAATGCGGTGGTGGAGATGTGAGTGAAGGATCAGCGCTTGTGCTGAAGAGGGATGAGCGATGGAAAGGATTCACAAGTATTGTATTCGAGCTTTAATATTTCAAATGGATTCTCTGTTGAAATGTACGTTCGTGATGTAGAATAAATTACACTGGTAGCTGGAGTGAGTGCATCAAACAGTCGTGTATCATAATGCTAACAAACATGTCAGTCTCACACTCATATCGAAAGCATTCAATATTATTTGCTCGCAACTCAATCCGATCCAACCCTTTCGATTGCAATAAAATTGAGTTGTCTTGCCTGCGAAATAATCTGAAACTGTACTGATTGGTTTTATTCGTAATTCACATGGATCACTCTTTACTTTTCACTTTCAGAATATTAACCAGTTAAAATGATAGAAGACTACTTATGATCAAAGAGTGAACTATGTTATTCTGAAGGTGGGTACAGATATACGCGCCGCGAACATGAGCAATTCACTTTTAATCAGCTGACTATATCTGTATTTTTACAGAAACGGTAAGATACAGATATAAAAAGCTTAGCATTAGCTGATTATAAGTGAATTGCTCATGTTCGCGGTGCGTATATCTGTACGCACTTTAAGATGTAATATGATTATTTTATTCTCTATCATTCCAGAAAATGTTTCATATTTATCGAATATTTTTGATTAATGCAAATGAATATTCACTAATAGATAAAAAACTATTGTAAGTTATCATATTGAGGCTCGGTTGCACTGTAAACTTTTAATCGTTATTAAATATTAGGAAGACCCAATCGGAGTTTTTTTCAAAAATTCCTTCAATTATTGGATCTTGTGACATCTATGCATGATAAAAATTTTACAGGCTTTTGTGCAACCTGGCTTGGTAATAATATTAATATCGAAGCTAGTGTTAATGATTATGAATCATAAATCTGTTGTTTGGGCAAGAACTACCAATCAAATTGACATTGGGCGTTGCCAGGGGAAATTATGAGAATTCTTTTTATAATAATATACTGTAATGGTGTATCCATGGCCATCCATGCTGGGCGACATTTTATGTAATGTTATTTTTCCATAACATGTGCCCTGCTTGGCCGCAGTCGGTAGAGCAAAGATTTTTGAATATATATAATATTTTTCGTGACTCCTGGAAGAAAAATAGCACCAGTTTCTTACCAGCTCTTCTAGGAGCTCAAATAATTCTCTGCTTTCGCTGGCTGCAAACGTTGGCAGCTTTAACAGTTCACAGTTTTTGTGACTGATTTGGTGGACTCCACAGATACAGATGCAGTAGAGGTAGACAGATATAAGGGCTCTGATTATCGTACTAGACAATGCGGTATCGCCACCAATGCCACCCGCCACCATTCACCAAAGTGGTCAGCAATGAAAAATGATACCGAGCGGAATCAAAGGCGACACTCTATCAGAATACCTTATAAATTCTATTGATTTATATTGCTGCTGCAACTTAATACTATGACCTTTGAGTCTCTTCAAATCAGATGTGCTGGTCCTGGATAATTTAAATAAATCTCGGGAACGTATTATTTCCAAAGACTTAATAATCACTGCTGTATATCGCTGATTGATCCAACTTATTCGGTGAAGAATACACTTGGTTGATAATTTTAATAATATGTCAATAATAATAATAATAATGTAGAATATAACAAGATTGATCATGCATGGAGATAGGATAATAAATGAAGGGTACACCATTCAATAAACACAGAAATAATATAATTACATGAAAAATCAACGAGCAATAAATGAAAAATATAGAGCAACAAATATGAAAATAATATGAGAATAAATATATATCAAACAATATCACAGATAGCTCATGACTTTTCTTAGCACGAATTATTACCATGTGCTTCTTTAATCAGCATATACTTTCAAATTATATAGCTCAGTTATCGACGATTTCAGCTGTTGCTTGTCGAATAGAAACTTATAAATCTCATTTCCAAATTAATATGAGAAATATAAATATAAAAAATATAAATCTCAGAATATATATCTCAGGGCTTGGGTTCGGCCTCATGGAAATTAGATAAATCAATTTATCTTATGAACATGAGCTTTGCAAAAATCTAATAATTTACTAACCAAAGACATGTGAGTGAGCATAAAATTATAATAAATCAAATATTAATAAATTTCCCTCTGTGTATATTTAACAGTTAATCTCATAAACGTTTCTTAAAAAATATTCCCTTTACGTTTAATACTTGCGCAAGTTTTGATATTATTTTTAAATATTTAAACAACCTTTCGACCAGCTTGCTTTATTTAATCGTGATAATTCAAAGCACTGAGGGCCCTCCTAAATAATTATAAACTCACGTGTCGATTTTCACAATTATTCGTTGATTCGTTGATGCCCTAGGCCTTCCTGGTGGGCTACCATCGTTTTTTCCAAGGGGGTTATTTAAATTTAATGACTCCTGTTATATTACAACTTCACTGAGTTTTATACAATTAATTTCTTATTAATAGCTTGGATTTCTAAAACGTTAAAAAAGGGATCAAGTAATGTGCTATATAAATTGGTGGCTGTCCCCAGTGACCTCTAGCAAGCAAGTGGGCTTGGACCTACCCTATTCTTTTCACAACCATACAACTGTATTTTAAAATTTGCATATAATTTAAATATCCACTCTCATTGGTGCTCTCACTAGCCTCACTACTACGCAATGATGTGATTCAAAATTGTCAAAAATAGTCCATACTAAACTGCTATGTTACAACCTAAAGAGCGAATATTTTTATCTTAAATATTTATTTCATATTTGTTACATAAATCTGGGTACTGCATAGTTTACAATTTCTTACTGTTGATATAATAAATACATGTATATTTTGAATTATTTCGCCTTTACTGTGTCACGTGGTAATTTAAAACCACCAAATATTTTAAAATGAACCAATGAAATGTAATAGAACTATAAAATTGGAAAGAAGGTTAGACCTACTCAAAGGATAAATCAGCTTAAATCAAGTATCATTAGCGATTAGGAGTAATAGCATTATCAAAAACGATAGGAAAACATGTATAATTGTGATTTAATAATCATGAGAACCCATTGGTAAGATCAAAAAATTATAAAGCGGCTTACTTATTATTGGCGGATTATAAAAATAATAAAATGCATGAACATTGAGGTTAGAATTATTTGTTTACATTTTGAAAAGAATTAGTCGATCTTGGATAAATCGATAATTATTAGAATCAATGCTGAACGAATCAGCTGATTATTCGATCAACCAGTATAACAGGTTGAATTATATAAAATTTACTCATAAAGGATATATTATGTATACTAAAGGAAGTCGATGTGTAGAAATACGAACACCCATTATTTCTGTATAAATATTTATTATAATCTAAAAAGCATGATAAATCAAGAGTATACAAAACTCATATAAAAACTAAATGTATTAACATCGCATGTTAGGATTTATTTATGAAATCAATTTGAGATAAACACTCCATACATTTGTATAAAAACTCCTTTTTATTTAATTTTTTCTATTATAAAGTCGAGGAAGCCCTGATTCCCAAGGCGACCAATTGTATTGAGTTTATTAAATTGAAGACCAATCAGAGAGTAGCTTACAGAATTATTCGTGGAAGAGAAAATTTTTTCTGAAAACCTCCTTCTTCTGGCTTAAGATCCCGACCTGAGAGGATGCACATGCAGTTTACGGTTCTTTCTTCCTCTTTTTTAAAAATTTTAAAACTATTAAGCCAAACCTTTTTTAATGTAAAGTATTTGTATTGAATGTTCAATTATCTGTGAACTCAGTGCTGTCGAAGAGTTCGTAATTTGTAACGATTCCCATAAAAATATCTTTAATTTGAAAGAAACTTATAAGAATCTGGATCACGCGTCAGCCCAGCAGTGACGAAAAGGAGCCTACCTAATTAATTATTGGAAATAATTAATTCAATCCACGAGACCATCAAGAACTTCAGTTCAGTGAGTGATAAGTCAAACGAGCTCGTTTTAGGCCTACGTACAGTGGGGGAATTAATAAAAAAGCGCTATTCAAATTAACTTGAATTAAATAAAAAGTCACCACGTGTTGAATAATATCACATAGTTCATAAGAACATTTTATAAATTTATTTAATATATGTAGGAAGCTTACTTCCATGCACAGCCCGAATTCATATAAATCCCTGAGATCTCATGTTTGAATATTAATTTATTAATTATAATTTTGTTAATTGAACAAAGTATATCATATCAAACTTATAGACTGAACAGGTTTTTGTTTGCAGAATTTTGTATTGATTGGAAGTATAAGTATCAGTATTAAATATAATATATTTATGAATTTGAAACTCACTATTGTGAATATTAGCAGAGCCTGTGATAATTATTCAGATTTTTGAAATAGATTATTTAAGTGAATTATAGATATATCGAATATTTTATGCACATCTTTTTTATGGGAATATATTTTGTGTTTTATGTCAGCATACAAACTCATAGAATTTTTTATTATATCCTAACTCATCTCATGATATACAGTTTGAGCTGTTTTAATACCGACAAATATTTAGCAGCACTTAAAATCATTGAATCAAGTAATATTAATCTTATTCAGAGCACTCAATATTTATCATCCTTTGATGATATTCATCTCATCTACCAGAACAAGTATATTAAGAAATTATATTAATAAGGTTCCAGTTATATCATATAAGGATCCAGAGAGCTTCAAGAACTGGCGTTGTAAGTTCTAAGGAATTTTGGAAGAGTATATTGGTGGATACTTGTATTCACGACGAGCGTTTCAAGACCAACTAGAAACAACTATAGTTGGTCCTTATCATTCTCTAGTGGTACATGGTTACTGATAATCAGTCATCAAATATTCTTTTAATTTCCTTACTGGTATTCTTCAAGAACTTCATAGAAGCAGCGGTAAGAATTATCAATCACCGGTCCTTGAACCTTATGGTGATTATTTATATTTATAAAATTCATGTATCTACCACTGAGCTAGAGCTGAGGTTTGAACCCAGTAATTTTGCGAGCCGGACGGCCTTAATTTTTTGTGAATTTATTCGCAAAAGAGGGAATTTAGAGACTGCTCTTATAAATATCAGAAACATCGTATTATCTGTGAAGGATTTACAATTCACAACTTCACAACCGCCAGTCAAATACTGCACTATGATTGGTGTATCCTAAAACTACAAATGTATTCATGCACTGAATAAAGTTACATCCCATTTCCTTAATATTTTTATTTATTTAATACATTTTGTTCATGCTCGTATGACATAATAAATATTTCTGTATTTTCTAAAACGCTTTTTCTTTTACATTGACTTGCCATGCTTATTACTAACCCTCTGATCATAGTTTAAGTGAATGCAATTTAAACACAACTAAATTTGCTACAAGGTGTCTGGCTGATTCTCAATTGTATAGCTTGACCGATTATTTAGGTCGCCGACTAGTAAGTACCAAAGAACCTGACCTCAAATATTATATATTTTATATTATTAAATAAATAGCAATAATATTTTCCTTTTCATTTGTCTGTTCGTAACTGTAGCCTGGAGAACCGTTATTATCTAATCTTGAGTTTGTTGACGTCGTATCTAGCGATAACGAATATCGAGCTGCTTGCTCGAGACCTATCATTTCTTTTCATTCCATGATTTTGAGAACTATTCAAAATTATATTCTTACAATAAAAAACAGTATAAAGAAATGGGATATCATGAGCAATAATTAGTAGTTCTGTGAACAGTAGACCTCGTGCAGTTATAAACCACAGCTCCCTCTTATACTGTAAATCGGAGTAAATCCTGTCTGTATGTCGTGTCGGCGAAATATCGGTGTGAAAATGGCTGATGGCTGTTGGGGTTGGTGTATCAAAAATGCTAACATCAAAAACTTATCTCCTTCAAGACATATTGACAACAGGTCAGCCCGAGCTCAAAGCAGAGAAAGGTCGAGAGACAATACTATGTTATTTTAGTTATTAATTGCATGCAATCAATAGTTCATTTAATAGTGCATAAAAATTGCATTCAATGAGGCATGCAATATTAATAGTCCATATAGGAGCTGATTTTTTACCAAGTTACATTGAGATATTAATTGCATGCGCTACTGCATGCAATTAATAATCCATTCGACAGCTGATTTATGATGAATAATTCTATAGTCTGATTAATTATATTTTCAGAGTAAATGATATATATGGTGATATCGGAGTATGAAGGTAATTCCTATTCCTTTCATATTATCCTTGAAATGAAAAATTTCAAAAAAACCTTATGTATACATCGAAGCGCAGTTAAAAAAGGAATATTCTTCCCAAATCGCATATAATTCTATCAACGCGTTTGGCCGTAAATGCGTTACATACATACAGACAGACGAAAGAGAATCCGAGTTAAAACATAGAGCTCACTGCGTTCGGTCAACAAAAAATTAATAAAGGGGGTATTAAAAGTGATATCCACGCTCAGAGTTGATAATCTTTAACCTGAAGTTTCGAACAAATGCTTTCAAGGAAAATCGGGATTCCATCTCTTCAGTAAACAATGCACTGTAAGCTACCTCCTTGATTTCGAATGTAAAAACAATTCAGAGAAACGATATTATGAAATCATGCAATACTTTGATGTCGAAAATATCCTTTTTTAAAGCAGGAGATAAAGAATTATTCGGATAGCATGAAAGATCAAGAACGCATGTAATCTTCCAAGCATTTGGAGGACAATATGAACAGTAAGAATAAGTAGCGAGTCCACGTGGCTCAACAACAGACGTGGTCGTGGCTCTCTGATAACAAGACAAGATTATTTTCTTCTTATTTACTTCAAATATTTATAAAATTCCAGTTCATATTTCCACTTCATTATACTCAATCATGAAATCCGACTCCATATGTCTTGATGAGTGTCAATCTCGATTGGAAGAGTATCAGCCAATGAGAGATGAGTGAACTCTCTAACCAATGAGAGTTGAGTGAACTAGCCAATGAGAGTTGAGTGAACTAGCCAATGAGAGAGCAGCGAGTTTGGTGTCGCTCCTGCCAATGGTAGTTTATTGTGAATCAATTCAACCAACCACAAATGAGAAGATAGCAATTTTATCGTAATGGCAACATTCAATTTATTGGATTTGAGTGAAAGAGAATTCAACCAATAAATTTAATTAAAATGAATTGTCACAGTTTTCCTTTTTGAGAAGATGAATTAACTCCAGCGACCACATAGTACAAATTTGTATTATGTGGTCGCTGATTAATTCCCAATAAATAATTGTGATTTGTTTTTCTGTAGTGAACAAACCTGCTTCAAAGCTCAAATACTAGAATAGGTTGAGAATACTAGCACTGGAGCATAACATGTCAAACTTTTCTCCTTGCAAGCTCAACCTAAAGAGAATGGCACCTGAATAAATATTTTACTTCACGGTACATTTTTGTAATATACACTGTGATGTACCAATGATCGTACAGTCCTCAAAATACAGAATAAATTTGTTCATAGGCTAGTACAAGAACGGAATAGCTTCTATCACCGTAGAAACAATATAATCTTATCTGAGGTCGATAGACGATTGTTATCTAACTTACAAGGCAAGAAATAAATAAATCTGTAATTGTATGCCTTCCAAAAAATTAGTCAATGGAAAAAACCATATATGTTTATATGCCTATGGATTAGAACAGTAAAGTTATATTTGAAGGTTAGTTTCGAAATGAAAACATAACCCCGAAACAAACCAAGGCTAGCTCATTAACAAGTAGCAAATTGAGAAGGCAGTTCAACTAAACATCGATCATAGAAATAATATATTATTAAATTTTTCATTTTTATACTTTCGTTTCTAGGCCAAATAAGCCCGAATATTTATTTATTTAAACTACAAAGAAAAATATACTTGTTAAAAATATATGAACAAATTAGCTTAGCCATATATAACGTTTGAGGGTCGATATTCTAGCGTATAAAAAACAATATAAACAAAAAAATAGGAAGAAATATTTATTTATTATGATATTCGTTATTGTTATAAACATATATATCCTTGTCTACTGTATGTTATACTAGCATGTCTATGTTCTATAATCATTAGCTGTTCATTGAAGCCAATTTAAAAGCATATCATCATAGACGAATTCTATTATTTATGTATTATTATAATTATAAAAAACTATATGATAATTTGGAACAACTTCAAATCAGGAATTTCACCATATTTTTAAAGCTTTAAAGTTGGACACAGTGACACCACCCATTCGGCGTATTGGTTACGTCACAGAATCGGACCAATCCCGAATTAATATGTAAATTTGGCAAGATAAAATTTGGAGGAGAAATTGAAGTGAAAATTAGAAGAGGAAGACTCGAGGCCATTTTGCAAGGATCATCGGTAGGATGCAGACCTAGTCCACGTACCTAATTGTTCAAAAGCTTTAATTTCTGTTTCATGTAACTTAATCTTCGTTTTTCTGTTTTTTAAAAAGTTGTTCCAAAGTTCCTATAATAATTGTGATATTAAGATTTTAAATTTCATTCAAATAAACCCTGAAATTATATCAGTGAAGTCTGTTCAACATTTTTCGCCACGTGGAAGGACCCAGCCGGAACGATATATTCTACGGCCGAATATATTTCGAAAAAACCAAAAAACGGAAACAAAAGTCTGCGTAAGTTGTTCGAATATATAAAAGGGGATCCCCATAAATCTGCGAAAACTGTACAGCGTATAAATTCGTTCATTTAGAAAAGTCATGACTATAGTTTTAAGGGTACAAAACTTATCATAATTAATTTTTATAATATTAAATACATTTAACTATCCACGCTGTACTTAGCTAAAAGGTCTATTTTCCTTAGGCGAAACCACACCCTGAGAATAATTTTAATTATTAATTTATTCTATTTTCTGAATCACCATTTCATATTAACTTGTTTTTTCTTGTTGAACTAATTCAGTTTATGACCCTTTCCAAGGGCTATTATCCATTTCATTTTGTTTAATTGAAGAATACCGAACTTTCTATATAATATTTATAAATTAAAGATTCAAATCTGCTATCAACCAATATTTATTTTGTATCTATTGAAAATTATTATTCACATAATCTGTTCATTAATTTATTCCATATTTGCTGTAACAGTTTATCTCTCAGAATATATCCATATTACCGTTTTGTTAAACTGGGTTTACTTCATTATACCTCCAAATTCGTTCTTTCTCGACCGACACACATTGGTCATTCAGGACACGTCCTGTTTTGCAATAGCCAGACAGTAGCGAGTATAGTATCTATCATTAGACTATTATCTATTCTGGTGGTAAGTGGTGGTCGTTTTTCTTATCAAGTAATAAATTCTGTCATTGGGAGTATCCCACAGAATCAAATAGTAAATCGACTCCCACCGGCCTGCTACACCGAGGTGAAGTGAATCCCGCATCATCAGCCGATCAACGTTGAAAAGAGAGGTAATAGATCGTATAGACAACGTTAGAATTAAACTCGGTACTCGAAATATTTACTATTTTGGTCCAGCACTTCGCTACATAACCTATAGTATTTATCAGAGACCTGGTTCGCATGGATTTGCCATTCTACCTGTTGTTTCATGCGGTCTAATATCTTTCCAAATTACGGCACAAGTATTGGATTCTGGATATATTGGTCATCATTTGGAGAAAAGGTTCACTCCAAAGTTACTATCTCTGTCTGATCATAGTGACAACAGGATTTATTTTCAGCAGATTCAAGTTGAACTGTATTTTATTATTAAAGTGAATTTAATTCCACCTCACTATATTATAGCCACCTACCATATTAAGTTAGAGTCTCAGGTCCCTTACTTCGGCTACCTTTGTAGACCGACAAACCCTCTGTTGAGCAAATTAACTTTTTCAATCTGTCCCATCCATATACTAGTCATTCTGCTTCGATACATCAATTTAAGTGATATCGACAATTCGATTAAACAAAGATCAATCAATCTAACCTGCAAATATCTATCATTGAATCATAACCTCAAATATTACAACCGTTCAACTATTCTATTTAATCTGACTATTCTAACCATCAATTACTTGTTCATTTTACGTCCTCTTCTTTCTACGGAACAAAATAGGTTACAACATTCGCCGACACAAGGTAAGACCCAACGTACAAGGAAATCGTACTCAGGACCGAACAATTATAATTCTAATTTATTATCACATAGTTCCAATTATACATTTCCGTGTCCCCCCTTTGGAGTAAGATCATGACACATGACGCCCCTCCAGAGACTGGGATCTGACACATGCCGACACAACGTGGGGCATTAAACGTTGAGAAATATTGCTCATGGTTTATGATTGTAGTTTTGGTTTTTGGTTTAATTGTTGAAAGTTTATAATTATCAATTTTAGTGCATGTTCATGCCCCTCCCAGGAGCAGAACTTGACAACACATTGAACAATAATTGTTCACGGTACAAATCATGAAATGTATGCATAGTAGTCTATCGAAGTTATTAGAAATGAGGAATTACATCGAATTTGGTCGAAAGGTTTATTCTTGACTTCTTCGAAGTGCAGTTGTCTTATGAAGGTATTATTTTGTAGTTGTGGATCCTGGGGGGTTTATCCTTATGATAGAGTCCCACGTTATGAAGCTATTGTGAGAAGTTGTGGATTGTAATTCCTTCACAGATAATACGATGTTTCTGGTATTTATAAGAGCAGTCTCTAAATTCCCTCTTTTGCGAATAAATTCACAAAAAATTAAGGCCTTCCGGCTCGCAAAATTACTGGGTTCAAACCTCAGCTCTAGCTCAGTGGTAGAAACATGAATTTTATAAATACAAATAATCACCATAAGGTTCAGTGATCGGTGATTGGTAATTCTTACCGCTGCTTCTATGAAGTTCTTGAAGAATACCAGTAAGGAAATTAAAAGAATATTTGATGACTGATTATCAGTAACCATGTACCACTAGAGAATAATCAGGACCAACTATAGTTGTTTCTAGTTGATTCTTAAAACGCTCGTCGTGAATACAAGTGTTCACCAATATACCCTTTCAAAATTCCTTAGAACTTACAACGCCAGTTCTTGAAGCTCTCTGGATCCTTATATGATATAACTGGAACCTTATTAATATAATTTCTTAATATACTTGTTCTGGCTGATAAAATGAATATCATCAAAGGATGATAAATATTGAGTGCTCTGAATAAGGTTAATATTACTTGATTCAATAATTTTAAATGCTGCAAAATATTTGTTGATATTAAAACAGCTCAAACTATATAACACGAGATGAGTTGGGGATATAATAAAAAATTCTATAAGTTTGTATGCTGACATGAAACACAAAATATATTCCCATAAAAAAAATGTGCATAAAATATTCGATATAACTTTAATTCACTTAAATAATCTATTTCAAAATCTGAATAATTATCACAGGCTTTACTAATATTCACAATAGTGAGTTTCAAATTCATAAATATATTATATTTAATGCTGATATTTAGACTTCCAGTCAATACAAAATTCTGCCAATAAAAACCTGTTCGGTCTATAAGTTTGATATGGTATACTTTGTTCAATAAACAAAAATTAATATTTAATAAATTAATATTCAAACATGAGATCTCAGGGATTTATATGAGTTCGGGCTGTGCATGGAAGTAAGCTTCCTACATATATTAAATAAATTTATAAAATGTTCTTATGGACTATGTGATATTGTTCAACACGTGGTGACTTTTTATTTTAATTCTAATTAATGGGAATAGCGCTTTTTGTTTTAATAATTACCCCCACTGAACGTAGAAAAAACGAAAAAACGAGCTCGTTTGGTTTGACTTATCACTCACTGACTGAAGTTCTAGATGTTCTCGTGGATTGAATTAATTATTTCCAATAATTAATTGGGTAGGCTCCTTTTCGTCACTGCTGGGCTAACGCGTGATCCAGATTTTTATAAGTTTCTTTTGAATTAAAGCTATTTTTATGGGAATCTTTACAATTACGAACTCCTTGACAGCACTGAGTTCACAAATAATTAACATTCAACAAACATACATTACATTTAAAAAAAGGTTTGGCTTAATAGTTCATTAAAAATTTTTAAAAGGAAGAAGAAAAAACCCTAAACTCCATGTGCATCCTCTCGGGTTGGGATCTTAAGCCAGAAGAAGGAGGTTTTCAGAAAAATTTGCCTCTTCCTAGAATAGTTCTGTAAGCTACTCTCTGATTGGCCTTCAATTTAATAGACTCAATTCAATTGGTTGCCTTGAGAATCAGGGCTTCCTCGGCTTTATAATAGAAAAAATTAAATAAAAGAAGTTTTTATACAATTATATGGAGTGTTTATCTTAAATTGAATTCATAAATAAATCGTAACATACGATTTTAATAGATAATACATTTAGTTTTTATATGAGTTTTGTATACTCTTGATTTATCATGCTTTTTTGGATTATAATAAATATTTATACAGAAATAATAGTTGTTTGTAATTCTACACATCGACTTCCTGTAGTATACATAATATATCCTTTATGAGTGAATTTTATATGATTCAACCGGTCATATGGGTTGATCGAATAATCAGCTGATTCGTTCAGTATTGGTTCTGATAATTATCGATTTATCCAAGATCGACTAATTCTTTTCAAAATGTAAACAAGTAACTCTAACCTCAATGTTCATGCATTCTATTTTTTTTTTTTTTTATAATCCGCCAATAATAAGTATGCCGCTTTATAATTTTTTGATCTTACCAATGGGTTCTCATAATTATTAAATCACAATAATACATGTTTTCTTATCGTTGTTGATAATGCTATTACTCCTAATCGCTAATAATACTTGCTTTGAGTTGATTTACTCTTTGGGTAGGTCTAACCTTCTTTCCAATTTTATAGTTCTATTACATTTCATTGGCTCATTTAAAAATATTTGGTGGTTTCAAATTACCACGTGACAGTATCAATTTGATAATAAACTCGTACTAATTTGATAAGATTCAGTTTCCATGTATTCAGTTTCCGAGCTCTGAACGAGTGCTAGTATTTATTGCTTCAGTATCAATTTGATAATAAACTCGTACTAATTTGATAAGATTCAGTTTCCATGTATTCAGTTTCCGAGCTCTGAACGTCTGTCATACACTCTATAAATCAATTAAGTACATTATATTATGGTTTCAACGTAATTTTTCAAGTTGATTGATAAATAAATGGTACTCTTCCACTGTTAAGATAAATCAGACACTCTCAAAAGAGAACTGATTCACAAAAAAATACTTCTCATCCCATGCAGATATTCATATTCTGGTCAACCCGAAACATCGAGTGAGAGAACGCGCACGCAAATGAGTATTTATTATTTGCAATTCAGAGGCCGCCCTTGATTAAAAGCGTTTGGTGGCGAGCACAGCCATTTCTCAGCGGCCTATTCAAGTGTTGATCGTAGTTGGAAAAAGTAACAAGGCACCGTACTTTATTCCGGCTGTTTAATACTCCAAAGAACGGAGGAAATGTAGTTATTTTTCAGACTGGTGCCGCGCTTCACTGCAGAAACAGAGAGAGAGCTATCGAAATAGAGGAAGAGTGAGAGAGAAGGGCTGAGTGTGAAAGTGTCGAGTTTTTCTTGGTTGTGGGTTGAAATGTTTTTGTCGGTGGTACGGTAGTGCAGAACGAGTATAGTAGTGGACCAGACGTTAGCTCAGTCTCTGAGTCTTGGCCATAAAAGTGTTACGCATCATTTACTTCTATTTGAACTGTTGAAGCTAGGGCTTTTCAAGAGAGGCGGCCGCAAAACCTATAATTCACACTCAAGTTGTTCGCAGTCGTCGAATTATGTTGCGCATGCGCAGAAAAGAGTGCGGCCGATCGAACCACTTCCGGTGCCAAACTCCTCTCATAATAATCTCTGCCCAGTTTTTCGCAGATTGCCAGCAGTCAGCATAAACAAGCGGATTCAGTTTGCTGCCTAGCCAGCTCTATGAGCGTTACACTGAAATTTTCTTTTCTGCTACAAGGGATGGATGAAATCCATCCAGATTTCTCGGAGAATCTATACATGGAAGCAACCATTATAAGCCTGGAAAGTTGCTTATTGATTGAAAAAATTAGAAGCAATCATCAAACAAGGCTACAATATACTCAAAATCCGAATTATTTTATTATCTAAAAGTATTTGTAGTTATCTTAATATAATTTATTCTACAATATATCTCTTTGGAAATACAGGGAAAGCATTCCAGCTACTATCAGAAAGCTTCAAAAGTGAAGGTCTATGGATAAAGTCTATGTCTAAAGACAAAGTCCAAATTCATGACACGATAATTCATGTTACAGATGGAAATAAATTGGAAGTTGCATTTGTTGAAATGCTTAATTATTAATAATAATCCATGTTATTTGAAACTAATGATTGACTCAACACGTTACCAGCATGCAATCTACACGAAAATGGATTCAAAATACAGTATTTCCAATGTCATTCCAATGAAATTATTGAACAATAACTACGAGCGTTTTGATAACTATCAGCGTTTTGATGTTCCTTCTGTATTTCTGCACACACAATGTTATAAGTTTGTATGTTTACTACAATCTACAGTCTTGGAGATTAGGATTTATTTTTGTATGTATTCATAGAAATATTGTGTTGAAGATTAGAAGGTCTATAGTATGTTCAGTATTATTCATCGAAAGGAGAGACAAAACATAAAGTTTGCGCTTGAGTTGAGTGTATAAAGTAAAGACTATCTATCAGTTGTTGAAAATAAAAACTAAACAGCTATGAGTTGCTGAAATAAGTATATAATTAGTAGATATTATTTGGTAAGCCTAGTGTTGATAACAGTGTACAATAATTATCAACATATACTTGTTACTTTTTCACTGGCCATTTATGAATATTCATTTTGACCATCGCACTTGATTTTGGAAACTCTACTGCTTCGAGTGAACAAGTACCTGTATAGTAGGTGTGTGTAGTGACGAGGGTGTGGAAGAGGAATGTGTGCGTGCGTGTATTGTATCAGAAGGTCTTTATTTAGGCAGAGCAGCGCCGTGCGTCGTGTTAAAGTGCAGTTATTCACAGTGTAATGGTTTACCAAAAACTCTCCGGAGGTTACACGTCTCAGGAACTGGTGGCGTTTAGAACGAACGCCGGGCAAGAAAAGCGCTCGAGCATGCAATTTATACATCGGATAACCTTAACCCCCTCCACCCCAACGCGAAACCCTTCCACCCCCCTCCAGACACAACCTTCTCCTATTCACCGGAACTATTGTCGTCGCGTTTCGTTCAAGAGAGCCGGACAAAAAGAAAAGAAAGTTTGGATAGACATGGGCAATTATCGTTTTTCTTCTCCTCGCCTTCTCCTACACCCCTCAAGCCCGGCGAGCGCTAATTTTGCGCCGGCTTTCAAGCACGAAAATGTCCAATGAAACTTCTTCAAGCGTTTCCCGGCGCTAATGTCACTGTACAAATGACTTTTGGCATCCATTCTCTGCGATTAATTGTAAAACGGTTATTCGAGGTAGTTCAATTAGGTTAATATCACGTAAAGCGTGCGATGGCTGGTGAGAAGGCTCAGCCACAAAATAAAAAGGATCTATCCTTCTCTGTGGCTCAGCCTGGTGGCCTGAATCCTCACAACTTCGGCAATCGCTTTCCAGGGTTAAGAGTTTAATTCAAGTCGTTCGGTCTAGAAATTACTTATATGAACTCTCAACTCATCACGCACAAGATTTTCGTGTCATGGACAGTAAATAAGATAAGAGCATGCTTTTCTGAAGATTACGAAATTAATTAGTACACTGAAAGAAAGTACTGTTAAATCTATACTCTTCAAGCAGACCAAAAAATAACTCCATAAGCCGTAATGTTAACATAATATGTACCTCTTACCAGAGATCCATCCAACCGATCAACCTGATATTTTGAACACTGAATAACATGACATTTTTACATACCTTAGCACAAGCTTTTCAGTTTTTTACATTTTTTTCACTAAATATGATTCTTTCATGAATGACTGCTCGAAAACACAGTATTGAATTACAAAAAGGCATATAAAATGGGATTTAAAAATTATTTCTAAATTACCTCTCGCTAAAGTGTTCATAATAGTGCTAAGTAGTACTGTACGAAATTTTAGACGTCTACCTCAAAGGGTTCCTGAGAAAAAGGTACATTATGTTAACATTACGGCTCATGGAGCTATTTTTTGGTCTGCTCCCCATGTACATTCTAACATTTGAATAACTTGAAATAGTGTAAAAATAGAGATAACATCATAATACGAATTGTTGTACTATTTGATATAGAAAGTTTATAAACAACGCTCCAAAATGGTGAAAAGCTTTTGGTATATGAAAAGTATTATTCTCAGTTGATTTGATTCCATTGAAAAACTCATTTTAATACAATTTACTACACTTCAACTACAACTAACCCAATAATCAATGATGTGTAGCCTGAGGAACCTTATTATCTACATTGATTCAGAATTGAATAATTATCTGTTCATAGTAATTCAATTGAGTCCGTGAATCAGTGAATCGGGTCACAGTTTGTTGTAGGTAGTTGGTTTTGTTATAATTAGTTGATTTTATTATTCCATTAGCTTGGATGAAGTGTAGTACTGATTATTCTCAGTCTCTAATGAGTTTTTAACTGGAATCAAATCAATTGAAAAAATTCTAGAGTTGAAGAAGCATCTTAAAATATAGTTGGTTTTCAAAAACAAATTAAAGCTACTTAATAATCATCCAGTTCGCAGGTGATTTCTATTTTTTTACAAATTACACCTAAACCACCAGAAATCTTTCCTTTCCAATCAATACTCGAAATCATTACCGAAAATAAAATGAATTCAGTTGCAATGGCGTTATGGATAATTGAATAGGCCATTTGTTGGAAAGCGTTGTATCGCTTTGTGCAGAAAAACACCGTAAACTGGATCGGTCGGAATAAAAGTATGAGAAAAGTGGAGGAAACAATAAAACAAGATTAGTAACGAAGACGTGTCTGTGAATGGCCAAAGCCGCCGAGCACGGCGTGTGTCGAATACCAATTGGCGCCCCTCTCTCACTCATCCCCTCTCTTTAGTTGCGTCACTCTCTCTCTCTCTCGCACATTCACTTTCCCCCGTCTAGCAGCAGGTTTGCAGCATTGCTCTGTCTACATCTATCGCCGCCTTCAAAACTCGCGCAGGCAAAATGCGTCACGTCTGTGCCTCTTGAAAGAACAGCACACTAAATGTCTGCACATAAAGGATACTTTCTACCGAAAGCAACGTACAAATTTCCACCCACCGATTTCGAGAGCGACGCTTTATCAAGATTTTTCCTTCCTTTCCAAACTGAGTAGAAAGAAGAAAGCAAATCGGACATATTTCAAACCTGCCCGAGATTTTCCACATCTATAAATCTATTCTAGCCTTTCACATGGAATCCAGCCGAGCTTCTATAACGCTTGTTGCTGTATGTCAAGCTACACTTGAAACTTATGCCACTCAATCTACGATGTTTCTATCGATTCCTTCCAGGTTTTCCTATTGCTGACACGAACATACTTTGTAGAGAATGCATCGTAATTCCATGGGATTGAAATGTAATTCAAAACTGTAATCATGTTGGAGTGAACCGATTGAATCGTAGATTTAAACCTTTGAGATCAGTGAGCTTTACCGCTCATGACAGTTGTAGGTTGGACTTTCATTTGTTTCTCTCTCTCTAAAAATGAAACTATTAAGGTTGAATAGTAATTATTAGAAAATATTATATCAGGAAAATAATATAAAGGAAATGTTAATACTGATAATAAGATGTTATTCATCAGTATAGGGCAATAAATATCAAGAAGCTTATAATAATTATGAGAAAGGTTGAATTTCTACAATATGTACCTACCTGCTATGTTTTTTATGAAAAATAAACGTGTCTCGGTACCTCAAAGGTACTTTGTTAACAAAGTTTGAAGTTGTCACGTTTTTTTTTCTAAATCTTGGATTGAAATTTTTGGAGAATATAAATAATATCAAATTCGGGGGAACCAGTTTAGGTCTGTGCTATTTGTTCTGTTCTTGTCAAGTTGTCATTGTCTCTAAGACTACGTATAATCATTGATCAATTCATAAATAAGCAATTATTATTTTGGGAAGAATAAACTATCTGTCCTATTCTGTTCACAGTGATAACAGTAACTTTGTATTTATTAATGCTAGTATTCATTCTACAACTGAGTTTACACGAACAATGTTCTCCAAGTATATTTTAGATTGGAGAAAAATATCAACGTTGTTTTTTCTGAAAAATAAACGTGTCTCGGTACCTCAAATCGTATCTTGCCTACCTGGTATGTTAACAAAGTTTGAAGTTGTCACGTTTTTTTCTGAATCTTGAATTTAGATTTCTGGAGAATATACATAATATGAAAATTCGGGGGAAACCAGTTTTGGTCTGTGCCAGTTGCTCTGCTCTTGTCGAAAGTTGTGATTGTATGATTTTTGTCTCTAAGACAACGTATAATCATTGATCAATTCATAAATAAGCAATTATTATTTTGGGAAGAATAAACTATCTGTCCTATTCTGTTCACAGTGATAACAGTAACTTTGTATTTATTAATGCTAGTATTCATTGTACAACTGAGTTTACACGAACAATGTTCTCCAAGTATATTATAGATTGGAGAAAAATATCAACTTTGTGAAGAAAGTTGAGTAGCTGAGCTATCAGTATGCTGATTGAAGAATGAAACATCATACCAAACTGTCGATATAATATGCTATAACTTCCAAATTTTGAACATTATACCCGATCAAGGAGCATATTCTAAAAGGTATCGTTTAAGGGACTTGCTATCAGCGCCTTTATTCCAGGGTTGTAAAATAATATGTGCGTTTATATGAGCATTTGGGCAAAAGATAAGGCTTCCCGATAAGAGTTTACAGTTATCGAGGCATTAAATGAAAGTAGGTAGATGAGAGAAGCGTGTTCAAATATCCGTGTGTGGTGAGTTGAAGGGGTAGGAGAAAGACAGAGTATAATATGTTGTGTTTGTGTATTTATGCATGTTAAAAGTTTGGAGATAGGGTAGAGAAGTCTTGAAGAAGATAAAGCGGTCTCCTCATTCGACGAGCCAATATAGCTGACGGGAAAATTCTGCGTTTGAGATGGTAGAATTTATATTTTGTTTTTTGCAAGTTGCTTCGACTGCACAAAGACGTCGACTCGGCAGCCGCCCCTTTGTGGCGGGTCGTCTCAGATTTGCCTCCGGATGTAACACAGTCGGTGGGAGGCGGCATGCACACAGGAGTGAGTCTTTCTACATTCTTCCCCCGATCGATATGCGCATTTAAAAGTACATAAAAACTATCGTCGAGGATTTTTCTCTTTTTTGATAAGGGAAGCTGCCGTATGCATTCTGCGCTCACCCTTCAGCAGACCATCCACTCGAGCTCCACTTTAGGTTTAGGATCAACCCCTCCCCGCTCGCCCCAATCCTGCTATTTAAGTCCCTAATAAGAGCGGCTCAGGAAGAAGATTTTGCAGCGAGACTTTCCTTCGCCAGCGTCAACTTGAAAGCCTCAGCCCCCTCCCCGCGCCTGCGGCCGCCTATAAACCAGGCCTCTACGAAGCCCTTAAACTGAGAGCCGTGAAACGCCTCACCATCGAAACCCTCGGCGATACTATTTCTGCTATCTGTCCCCGAGGGATATTGGTCTCCTCGCATGGCTGCACTGCTCAACCCTGCCTCAGCACGCATGTCGTAAAATTGACATCCTCTCCTCTTCCCAGCCATCTTTCCTCAGCCAGATTTCCAAACCACTGTACCATTATCATTAACATTGTATCTTATCATCCCCTACGATATCATCCTACTAAATTAGCTCATTCTCATCATGACCGAGGAAAACCTTCTTGATCTTCAGTTTGCTTTATTGAAAATCAATCAATACGGTTGATCAATCAGAGTTAATGATTACGGTAGTAATCAGAGTTACGGGATTACGGTAGTGTAATGGAAATAACAGTATTGAGTAGAAAGGACTACTGTGAAAAATGTAATGACTACAATATTGAAACTACACTGTTCCGCTTGTCTTCTCCACTTTTATCAATTTAATACGGTAATAGGACTTCAATAAATGAAGTTACACTGAATATGTGTTGGTATCAACACGAAACTGCAGTCCTATTATTCAATTGATGAAGTGGAGTTGACGAACAGAAGTGTTTTTTAATTATGGAGAAGTTCCACTAAATTAACAAATTTTACGATATATTGCTTATCTTTAATCTGTGATTTAAAAAATAATAATTAATTTGGATTTTTTTTAATCCTCTCCACCTTGCCTCTCCCTGAGTCAACTGAAATTATGTTGAATATTTTTCTGGCTACTGTAGTTTTCATAACGAGTTTTAATAACCACTCAAAATTACATTCAAATCTGCATTAGAATCGTTCATATTCACAACCATTTACCAGGATATCGAAGCACCAGAGTATCTTCTGTCTATTCAAAAATTATCGCAGTACAAGTTTTATGAATTATTTATCACTATGTATACAACTTGAGATGTAGAAGAAAATGATAAAGTTTTGAGAATGTATGGTGTATATTCTAATGAGCCCCCCGGGCTGGAGAACTCGCTCACGCCTATTGGACTGATTTAAAAATCCATATTATATTATGTGAATCAATAGAACTTCTAGGTTACTCTGCATGGGTGTTAATGGGTCAATTCTTGAGAAAAGATACACAAGGATATTCTCACCATCAACTTTACTTGAATAGAGACAGAGAATGTGAATCAAACAGAGCGGGAGTGATAGAGAATGCCAAAATCATAGTTTAAGAATAACAGACCAATGGCAGCTAGCCACGCCTCCAAGCTCCTCATACTCTTTCCTGATTGGTGGATTGAACGCCTACTGGTGTAGTTCTCAATTCGGCAAGTAGGTGGCACCAGCTACTGGGTCTCAAGTTATTATAAAACGTACAAACCAACAAACAGACGGATAACGATTTTGGTATTGAATCATAAGTAGGAAATTGCTATCGCTTGTACAAATATTTAAAAATGGTAGTCATTTGAATAACAACGTCTATTTAATAATATAGTGAAACATAGCATTTCGATCTGGTCCTCCAATTTATTTTTCATAATGATATTGAATCACAGTAACTGTGTTAACAGTTACGGATAAGATCCGTACAATCAGCTCGATGATATTTCACTGTGGTACATTCATTTTCATAAATATTGGTATTTTCAACATTATTCCCCGCTTCATCTATAAGTTACTACTATACATTCTGCTGCTCAAGGTTTATGTAAGCTTTCATTTTACTAGAGATTAATAATGGTATAGCAACCGAAACTCGTGTCATAATTTGTTTCACAATGAATAAGTGGTTTCATAATATCAAGTCTTTTCCATTAAATATCAATATGAACATCATCACCTCAAAAAATAAACAGAAAGACATCAGATAGAGATAATATCATATTATAATGAAAGCCAGGATATGTTCATTCCACTTGGATTCCAATCACAAAACTCTCATAGTTTCAAATCGGAATTTATAAAATAAATAAATTCATGTTACATTTTCAAATTGTGATGAATTAAATTATTCAGCATGCTTCATGATGAACACTCCCATCTGTGTTGGTATTCCTGCCCACTGGAACAATATAACTTATTGGCTGCTGGCATTTAAAAAACAACTCAAGGCCTTACTGATACCATAGTGGGTGAGAAATGTGTACTTACTTCTCTCAACTACTTCCTACATAGCAACAACCAAAAAGAGTTGCAGGTGATTCGTGTAATTGAAAAACTAGTTTTCTGATCAACCAATCTCTATTTCCAACCTGAATAATAATTGTTTAGAAACAGAAAAACCAATTGATTGTTCAAACGGATGCATGATATCTTGAAGAGGATGCACACCAATACATGATAAAACTTGTAAGTTTTTATCTTGATAATTTGAAATTAATATTTTTGAATAATGGGAATGAGTTAAAAAATATGAGTGACTCAAATTACCATATTAAGTATTGAACTACTTATGCCAGCTATATCACAAAAATTCAAGATCTCGGTTTCATACGAGGTATACCTATAATAAACAAGACAGATTGATACAATATGGTTTAATGTGGTAGGGCTCATTCAATACTTATGTGGAATTTTACTGTTTTGTTCCAATCATTTTTGATTATATTTCAATGCACTAAAAAATGGAAGATTAAATTCGCCGAACATTTTCAGTATGAAAAGCAAGTGAGTGTGTTATCCAAATTCTAATAATAATAACTTTCCTCAAATTTCTTATACTGTTTCACGGTGCCATTGTTCATAGTTTAATAATACAATTTCAAAGGTAGAATTCCATTTAATTGTGCAAAACGTCTTCACAAAACATATTGTAAGATGAATTGGAACATAACTTCAATTTCAACACAGGTAGTTGAAATTTGTTTGCTAGTTAGTACACACTTTAGACACACATTGTTCGAAAACTGAATTTCATCTTTCATCCGACGCAGCGTAGTCAAGTAACAATGAAATGTACTTCGGTGTCATATATTGTTCAAGTGTAACATAATGTTGGTTGGAGTGGAAAGTAGCATTCGACTTGGAACTTCAACGGAGAGAACTACATTAAGGAAAATTTAAGGAAGAACTTCTTGGGTCTACCAGGAAGTTTCATTAGAAGACTTCTCACAAACAACAATGCATAAGTCACTAAATTATTCTCCTGTTGTACTATTCCTCAGAGAGGGAAGAAAGCATGTTATTCAGACTACCTATAGTATGTAAATTAATTAATTATTCACAATATCAATTTTCTCAACGTTCTTTCAGTTGGTGAAATGATTGTTTCACCCTATTCATCATGAATGCAGGATAAACAATATTGTATATCCTCCGATATCCTTTTTGTACTAAATTGCCTGTTTTTCCACGACTTAGAACTGTTGATCATAATCTGTAATGCACAGACAACAAATACCGCCCTTTTTACTTTCCTTGCCCAATTACCATAGGTAAGGAAAGTATTGCTTTCCGAAAAAAATTAAGGCACCCCAATTTCTAAATTTCTGTACGTTTCAAGGTCCCCTGAGTCCGAAAAAGTGGTTTTTGGGTATTGGTCTGTGTGTGTGTGTGTGTGTGTGTGTGTGTGTGTGTGGTGTGTGTGTGTGTGTGTGTGTGTGTGTGTGTGTGTGTGTGTGTGTGTGTGTGTGTGTGTGTGTGTATGAGTGTATGTAGTGTACACGATATCTCATGTTAACGGAATGACTTGAAATTTGGAACGTAAGTTCCTCACACTTTAAGGATCCGACAATTTCGATCAAATGCAATCCAAGATGGCGGCTAAAATGGCGAAAATGTTGTCAAAAACAGGGTTTTTCTCGATTTTCTCGAAAACGGCTCCAACGATTTTGATCAAATTCATACCTGAAATAGTCATTGATAAGCTCTATCAACTGCAACAAGTCCTATATCTGTAAAAATTCCAGGAGCTCCGCCCCATCTATGCAAAGTTTGATTTTAGATTCTCAATCATCAGCCTTCATATACAATTTAAACAAAAAATTTCAAGTGGAAAAGATTGAGCATGAAAATCTCTGCAATTGATGTCCAGTAACATTCCACCTAAAATTGATAATAAGCTTGAAATTCGAAGAAAATGTGATTATTAAATTGCAAACTGTTGGCAACTGTTGGTTCTATTAAATCATTCACTACGAAGAGATAGCAGACCTCGTGTGTCTTCAATTATTTTCATAATCTTACTTCGAGCGAACATGTAGCTAAGCTCACTACCGTACAGACTTATATACTAATTACGTGAAAAATGACATGTCAGCAAACATCAGAATTCAAAGAGTTTTAAAAAGTAATGATGAATTTGAAATTATAAATTTGAAATGATGGATTTGAAATTGTGTGATGTCTCGTGAAGACGGGATAGGAAAATAAGCTCCAATGTTATGTAGAGTATTAAAGTAACTGCAGAAGGGAAATGAAGAGAGACTTACGAGAACGCCATTTTGAGGAGTAACAAAATAAGACGAGAGAGAATTACTCTTCTTAATGTAGAATAAATTCCATTCATTTTTAATATTATGAAGAGAAGCCATAGGAAGAATGTTTGTGAAAAGGAAATGAAACAGAAGATAGGCTAAGTGGATCAGTGGGAGGGTGAAAAAGAATGAGAAAGCCTATAATATAACCTGTCTGTCTCAATGATCCCTTAGAAAACGTGCGAAAATCATATTGCATGTTACAACTTGCCTCAGGCTTTCGGAAAAAACAATTCAAACTGACATTTGTAATGCTAAAGTGTGACATATTATAAACGGGCCTGAACGTGAGGCTATAGACGTGTGTGTCACCGATGTCGTTCTATCTTGTGGCGAACCACTTGAATAATTCACATGTTCTTCGAGATGCCTTCCTTCTCTGACTCGGAAGGATCATTTCCCTTTTAAGCGAAGAAGCATTCGCTTCCCAGACAATTGAAATCCCATGATAGGACAGAGAACGGGAATGAAGCACGTTTGAAATCGAGCGGTGCACAGGCTGATGCCGCAGTCAGCCTGGGCCTTTCTTTCTCTCCAACATGGAACCTGAGACCTGGCCTGTCAATCAAACAAGTTGACGTTGCAATGATGATCAGTTGATCGTCAGACATGTGTCTGTTAAATTTGACTTTTGATAATAAGGTTTTATTTGATACTCAAGTGCATCAAATTGAATTGGAAAATGAATTTAATGTATTGAATTGAACGGATATTGAAAAACTAATTGAAGATATTGGAGTTTAATTGTATTTATGATTCCAGTCACTGGAATGGTCAACAGTTTTTGGGGATGTAAAAAAATAATATATCCAAAACCAAAGAGGATCACTGCCAAAACTATGTACCGGCTAAGAACTCCGATATAGCTTTTTGCTAGTCTAGAATTGAGCTCAGCAAATTATATATTTTCAGCAAAGTATATACACTAGTGATGTTATCTACACAATTATACTACATATTTTTCACATTTAATTTTTTTATTCTCATGGAATGGACCTGCACTAGGGCAGAATACTAATGATGATGATGATGATGATGATGATGATGATGATCTTTAAAAATATTATGTTTATGGATGATAAAGATAAAGCGAATAATTAAGGGTTAGATGTCTATGCATGGTAGTTACTCTAGTACAATTATTCTAGACAAATTTGTCTTGTCCGGTCCAATCCTAGTGCAAATGTAGAATTAGTGAATGCAGGATTGCTTGATTTTGCGAGCTGCTGTTAATGAGAAATTGGAATTTGGTGGTGGGTCGGCATCGATAATGCACGGAGCCCAGCCAGCCTGCAGCTCCAATTCCAGGAAAGAAGAGGAAGCCATGTTGCAAATGGAGCGTGGCAGGTTAACTGTGCGAGAACTCACAAATGCGTCAGTCTCGGTCAGCATACATCATTTCTCTCTCCGTTCGCTCTTTGCTCATCCCTAAATCAACAATTTTTCCAATTCCCCATTCAATGTTAGCTAGTGTTGACCGGCACCAAAGCACACCGAGCGTCAAGCTATCTATCGTGTGTAGAGCATACATAATTAGTGTGTGTTGAAACAAGCGAGG
This sequence comes from Nilaparvata lugens, assembly GCF_014356525.2. Classification (NCBI taxonomy): domain Eukaryota; kingdom Metazoa; phylum Arthropoda; class Insecta; order Hemiptera; family Delphacidae; genus Nilaparvata; species Nilaparvata lugens. Next base: position 81,915,600 of record NC_052504.1, read on the forward strand.
TCACTCCATCCAAACTCCATCAGCTGTGGCTTTTTTCCAGCTCAAATGTCAATCCCAAGCGATTCAGGGATGATATCGAATTGAGGGTAGGCCTCCTCCTTCCTTCTTCACGTCATTTGCATTTATACTGCCATTTTGAACGCGCAAAATCAACAGATATTCCAGTTTGCAATATCTATATCTTCATTTTATTCATTGCTGACCTCGATTGTGATGAAATTGGCGAATGAATTTCCCAGATGACTTCTGCATTGACAACTCGCAACTCAGTTCCGTCTATAATTAATCCTATCCTCTAGAGAAAACTGTATAAATTCATTTTGTAATCAATTTTGATTAATTGGTGTCAAATCAAGTTCTTCAAAACAAGGAAACTAGGAAAATGGTATAACTCTTTCTAAACTTTGATAGTTTATCAAAGTAAAAGAAACCATGAAGAAAAGAGAAGAAACCATGATAGTTTATCAGAGATTGACAATGGTGTAACAACCGAAACCAGTCAGAAAAACTATCAATAAAATCTGTGGTTTTTGGCAATTTCTTAGTCTTTTTATTTAACTGTTTCTAAAATCAATTTAAACAACCGTGGAGGAGCTACATTTGTTACTCATGCAATAAGAATAGTTTGCATGAAATTGGTATAACTTTTTTATATTTTCTTTGTTATTTCAAAATAGTATGCTCTCTCAAGCTCAATCCCCACATTTCATCCGCAGTATTTTGACTGTCACGTTACTGTCATGGATAATTAAGATAGTATGCTTCATTCCGCTTGGCCACTTGACCTTTATCTCGCCAGGCATGACATTGATTTCTGTACGACAAACCTGAAATAGAATTTCAACACACACAATCTTTCATACAAACTCAGAAACTGATCATGCTTTTGCATACACAGTATATTCTGAGTCAGAGTATTGGTTGATGCATCCCACATCATGAATGAGGTGTTGATTCTTTATCAACGTTTTTATTCAACATGTCTTCGATTATATCCTTTGTTTCGTTATCGATCATTTTTACTCCATTCTGCAAAAGAGACCGCGTCCCCTATTGCATTTCTCTACAAAAATTTAGTAGTTATGTAAATTCAATATATCATATCACGTCTATAAAATTTGCTTAATTGAGAAAAGATGCGATACTGTGATGATATGTAAGTGATTTGAGCAGTCCTGTGGAATTTTGTTACTTCTGGCTCATCCTTCTTACTGTTTTACAAGTTATACTTTTCAACGAATACAGCGCAGTGTTCGAGTCAAATTCAAACAGACAATCTCAGGAATTCAGTTCCATCAAACTCGAGGAAACAGGAGACAGAGATAACTATTATAACATGATTTGTATAGATGAATAGATAAATAGTTTGGCGAGTTATTATCAGATAATTTATTTATTCTTGACAGATTTATTTCATAGAAATCTGGGAGGCTGACAGTTTTTGGTTGAACATGTGTCATTTAATAGAGGATAGTTGATTTTTCTACATTCCTTCATAAATTTATTTATTCTTACAATGAGTATATCATTAGAATTACACATTTTTTCCAATGAAATAACATGAATGTTATACATATTATCTTACAGGAATTCGGTGATGTTTCATTGAAACAAATCGTCATGATCACACAGATATGCAATTATTATTTACTAACTCACCGTCACAATTACTGTAATTCTTTAACTCAGTTCAATTGGTGCCAGTATTCAGTTTGTTTGAGAAGGTATTCAACCTACCTAGTCCAAGTATGTTCATGTATGTTTAAACTGTACTAGAAACTATTCAGATGGAACTTCGAGCTCTACTGCGCTCACCTAATCTTCATTCTCTATCATGCCATCATTCCCTGTTAGAGTGATATGAGCCTAAGGACGCCTTAGCATCTATTAATATCGATTTCATTCTAAGAATTAAGTGATATTCCATGTAGATACTAAGACTGGTCCAAACTATTCAGAAGGAGCCATAAAGTTAGCTTCGAGATTTTTAAGAGAGGCGTAGAACTTTGATCATGATAACGGAACTGCCTATTTGGTTAGGGTCAAGGTTGTTCTAGATGGAATCCTTAGTTTACAATTTTAAGAAGTCAAATTATGTTAAAAAACGAAACACATATATTGCTCGAATAAGTGTTGATTTTCATGTATAATGTTGTATTTCATGGTTGATGAGGAACAATGAACGAATTTGTGAACTCTTTGATAAAATGAAAATTGTCCTACATATTTTCAACTTCATGTTTTCACAGCAAAACGGGGCGCAAGACGTAGCGTGTAGACCGGCTTTTAGACTTTGCGTCTTGAAGCTCTCCCTACGTTGAAAGCAAGAGCATATTGTATGAGAAAATTGATTTTTTTATCTTCCTCATGCCTGAATTTATCATCGAATATTTTACATTTTATCCCTGCACGCTTCTACACAGTGAATACAAACATCTTCTACATGCATAGAACATAATGTGAAAGACGGAGAATTATGATAGTCTCTTACATTAAGGTGAAAACTGTCCTACGCCATATTGGAGGTGTAGTTTATTCACGTTCCAGACATAGTAGCCTTGTGCCTTGGCTTGGTGTTGAGCTTTGCAAAATTTATAGACTGAAGCAAAAGCTAGAGGGGAAGTTACAGCAGCCCTTCTCGCCCCATTAACTCTGGCGCTGGCCAAAATATACTTTTTAATATGGCTGCCCTTTTTGAAAAATGTAACCGCAGTAAAAAGTTGTAAAAATATCCAGCTACCTCACCACACAGCACAGAGTCCGGCTGCTGCATGTGTATCGTTGCTCTCCTAATTGAAAAAACCATCATTTCAACAGAAACTGAAACATCATACATTCCCAAACATTTACACATTGAACCTTTCGTTGATGAAAACATTTTACTGACTCATATCTAACATTTTATCATAGACTCTACAAATATAAATATTTTGTAACTTATCCACCTAAGATTTTCATACCACTTTTCAGTACTAGTAGTACTCACTACTTTTAGGATATGTTTTTCTGGATTGGAGGTGAATGTAACCTATAAGAATGAGTTTGCACTAATTTATCATTTCTGTATAGAAATAATATAATGAAATGATGAAAAATTAAGATTTTGGTACTAGGTTGTCTGTGAAATCCTTGCACTTGAATTCAACTTGGATGATGTATCTTAAAGTATCTACCATCTGAAATACCTTTGTAGCGGTCCCCAAATATATTATTTTCACCATTAGAGGAATATAGTGAAAAAAATAAAAGCCTTCAACTAGGCTAAGATAACTACTTGACTAGCCCAACATGTGGATCAGTATAGTAATTATTACTTTTAATCCAATACAATTTGTCGGAGTCTCTATCTAATCATACTTATCTACTGGAAAAAAGACTCTATAGACTGTCTTAATTCCACATAAACTTCTTTTGTACTCCAATAAACTCCAGGGTTCGATTTGAAAAGGTTAAAACGTATTCCTCTCAAGGTACACAAGGGTTAGAGATCCATCCCTGACCAGGTAGAAGTGTCATCTTTTTTATGGAGCTTACTCTCAGATGTCGATTTTGACGGAACGTTTTATTGACTCCAGATTTTATGGCAAACTCATAAAGTTCCTCTTTTTATTTTCTCCTATTGATAAGCTGGGAGATTACTCCACCTTCAGCAATGCGAATAGCATTTGCGTCAATGCAGTGACTTTATTACCCATTTATTTGAATTGTTTAATAAAAAATGATTTCATAAATAGGAAAAAACGCCTTGTTGTAATAAACTGTACTCGCTTTATCAACTGTATTTAACAAAAGTTTCAATTTTCAACAGTTTTTGTAAAATGAAGTACAGGGGCTTGAAATGATTTATTGCTCAATAAAAAGCGAATACTTTCCTCTTTCAAACAGGGATTCTGTTGAAGCCCGTCAAGCATAATTTTTCTCCATAGAAATTTTATTACTTTTCCTTTTGTTGCAGTTTGCCCAATATTTCCTTTCTTCTGTGACAAAATTGATATCTGCTGTCTTTTACGATGCCATTCAATATTAGAAATAAACAATTCACGCCCCTTTATGAAAACGTGGTGGCTATTCTGTGAGCGAGCGCCTGCAATATAGGGTAAAAGCAGAAAAATGAGAGAGAATCATGGCGATCACCATGAAGTTGATGATGAAAGAGATAAACGAAATGAAAGGGCAACACAAGAAAGTAGATCGCAGACTAGAAACATCACAAGGTACTACCATCATCAGTCTGCTCTGCTCTGCGTTTTCCCAAATTTATTACTCTTCTCCCTTCTCACTAACTCTTCTTCTCCACCTCCTTCTAAAATTTTACAACTTCCCCGTTCACATTCTGCGAGCACGTTTCATTCTACCCATTTCATTCAAAGTGATAGTAACGTGAAAACTTTTTTATATTCGAAAATTCTTTGCTGCCAGCAATGTTGATATTACTGCTCTCATTTCAACATCTTTGCCGTCGGGATGAAATTCTCATAACAGCCTTTTGATCGGGAAAGTGGGTCACATATCAAGATGTCCGACGTTTATGGGACTTGAATTGAGAAGATGACTTCTTGTGCATATTAGTTTTCATTTCAACTATAGAATATTTCTAAATTTGACATAATAGCACCGATAAAATTTAATGCGCTCCTTAACCAGAAACTATGACTATGTATTGAAGGATGGTGAAGAACTATGTAGGATTTTACCCAATAAATATCATGGAATACCCTATCATATGTTGCACTTTATTGTTTTTTGAGACTAGGTGTTCAGTGCGAATGAGAAAATGGAATATCCAATATCAGACACAATAAACCAATTCAAAATACCTAGTATAGTATTGAAATTGATGTTGCTTTCCATGACGAAACACTATATAATAACTTTGTTGTAGTTCAGACACTGTGTTACTTGTAAATATTTAAAAAAACACTTACTTTTCTTGGAGTATTGAGGAATGCATATCACTCCTGAAGAGGAGCTTCATCAGCCTGACACCAGGGGCGCTTGCTCTTATGGGTTGGACTACGTGGCCAAAATAAATATTAAATTTGATTTGAAGTTTATTTGATCATTTATTAAATTGGATTTGACATTTTTGAGGTGTTTAAAAATTTCGTATTGTTCTAGTGTATTGAGTCTGTGGCTTTTTTGAAAAATGTGTAGGATTTCAATATCTGTTTGTATGTTTTTGTGAGTGTGTCCTGTGGCTATTAAATGCTCTGCATATGTGGATTCTGAATTTGAATTTAATGCTTTTATGTGCTCATTGTATCTTATTGTGAAGCTAAGGCCGGTCTGTCCAATATAGAATTTTGGGCATGTATTTTATTTTAGTTTATGAATCCCTGTTTTTCGTATTTTTAGTTGGGTTTTCAAGTTGTCGTTGGTTATAAATGCTGTTTTGTAGCCTGATTTTTTTAATATGTTTGCTATGGATTGTGATTTTTGATTGAAATAGGTTAGTGTGATGTATTTGTTGGGATTTGGGGGTTTCTGTTTCTTGTTTTTCACTTTATGAAGTATTTTGTCTATTACATTGGATGAGTAGCCATTGTTTTGTGCCAGATATTTTATAGTGTTCAATACTGTCTGGTAATCTTCTTTTGTAAGTGGAATGCTTATCAGTCTATGAATCATGGAGTTAAAAGCGGCAAGTTTGTGTTGTGGTGGATGATTTGATGTTTCATGAATGAGTGTATCTGTCATTGTGGGCTTTCTAAAAATACTAAATCTTGGTTTGTTGTCCTGTTTTGATATTGAGAGGTCCAGAAAGTTTAGGGCATTGTTAGTTTCATATTTTGCAGTGAAATGTATTTTTTGTGTATTTTGTTCATTTCTGAGAGGAGTTGATCACATTGTCTGGCATTTCCTTTGTAGAGTAGTATTATCAAGTAGTATAACTCAATGATAGTTACACAGTATAAGTAGAGCTCATCTCATTACCTTCTATCTGTTTCTCTCTCTCTCTCTCTCTCTGTTTGAATCTTCTGTGTAAGAAGTCTTCAGGTTGGTCATTGACAATTAATTAGAGTTTTCTAACACGGTAATAAGAAAATTATATGATATTCACTGATTTACTGAAACATAATCTAATTCAGATAGATTCAATTTTGGAAGATTTGGATTGGAACATTGGATGAAGGTATGCAGATTTTAATTTGAAATGGTTAGCATAGTTTAGCATAGCATAAAAAGTTAGCAAACTATTGAAAAGTTATATTTTATTTTACTGGTTTACTGAAACATAATCTAATTGGATGAAGATATAAAGATTTTCATTTTACATGGTTTAGCATATAGGCATAAACAGTTTGGGTGTATCTTTTACATGATTTTGTTGTTGGAATAGGAAAAATGCTGCTATAGGCAATGTTAAACGCGAGCCAGTGGTCCGGATTATTGCTAGACATGAGAGCCCTGAGCGGATTATCCATGCAAACGTTTTTGATTGAATGTCAAATTGCATTTAACCTCCAGCCCTGTGCCCTCACCACTCACCCCTCACCCGACCCTTGCCCTTGCCCTGGGCTGTTTCGGCTGCTACCGCTCAACTCCAATCTATTTTTGAGCGATTTAATTATCACACCCTCCTTCTGCCAAGCAGGGAGTGAAAGTCAAGATCAAGATTTCCTGGAAATTCATGATTCATTCATTATTTCCTCGAACAATAATTTAGCTCCACGTATCATCTGATCGTAATCCAGCTTCTAGGGAAAATTGAATAAGATATTGGATGAACAAATTGACAATTTACGGGGCAGTCTCGTTTTACGGAGGGATCGGTTGATGAATGCCAAATTCCAGATTTCCTGTAAATTTATGACTCACTCATTACTTCCTGGAATAGTAATTTAACTTCACGTATCCCATGTAGTAGAGTTTGTAGTAAATCTCTTAGAGGAAATTGAAGAAGATATTGAATGAACAAATTGACAAATTATGGTGGAGAGAGGACCATAGGGGAACCTATGGGTTACCTGTTACCGAGGGGTTCAATGATCTTGATGAATTCTAAAATCAGGATTTCCTGGAAGCCTTACTCATTATTACCCTGGAATAATAATTTCGCTTCACATATTAGGGAAGTAAAGTTTGAAGCTGAGCTTTCAAAGAAAATCGAAGTTGGTGTCCAATGCACTAATTGACAGCTTACACTACACGGGTTGGTTGATTGAAATCAAAAGAATTGTCTTTTGTAATATAATATAAAGAATACGATCATAGAAAATTCTTTGGGCATCTCATAATAAGCCTCATGAATTGGAGCAAAATTTTCTTATTCTACACCTTCGTGAACAGAATCATTTCTATATTATAACAATAACTCTTACATCAATAATTCGAAGCTCTGACATGGAATATTAAAGTTTAGCTCAAAATGTAGAACGTTTTGCGAAAAGCTTAGCAAGATGAAAATATTTGAGTACAAAATGCAATGTCTCTTTGTTGATACAATGTAATATTGAATATAGCAAAACAATAAATACGAAAAAATATATTTTATTGATTTTGATGTGATTCTAAACATACTTTTTTCACTAAACGTAGGAAAGTGAATTGAGTAATTAAATTTCAACAAATTAAAAAAGCCCTAGAAGAGTGAATATCAGTCATTTTGTGATGTGGTGCTTGGGAACAATTTTTTTCACCAAATAAAGAAGAGGAAATTTGGTTTACCTGTGCATTAAATTTTTAAATCATTCATAACATAAATTACGGCGAAGTTTTCATATTCAGGAACACTTCCTCATCGCATGATGTTGACGATTACTCCCAGGTAATAAGAACTTCTTATCAGTAGAAGTTTAATTTTTAAAGAGTAGTAAACCAGCTGAAAAACAACGAGAACCAACCAACCTCCCCCTCCGAAGAAGAACGTGAATATCCGTCCCGTTATAATGTCAAGTACATAATAACGGTTTTTATGAACACTATAACGCGTTTTAATCTTGTCACACTCCGAAATGATGTTTGCATCGAATACAACAGCTCTTGAAGATCTGGAAACAAGATTATCCATGGAAGAATGTACAAGATGACGTTGAGTTATGAAATCTTAAGATACAGCTCTTGCTGAATCCAGGGCTCTTACTCAGAAAAGCTTGAATTATATTCATTACTTGAATGTAGTCAATGACTGATGTATTATTTACATTTCATGCATTAATTTTTAGAAATTATTGTTTTTCAATCAACCACCCAACGATTTTGCGACGACACAACAATCAAAATTAGGACATTGGCCAATCGGAAAACATTGTAGGTATCGTGTCGTTGCAAAATTTTGCGTTTAAAAAACGTTTAATGTTTTGCCTAAGATGAAAAATCTAAACTTGGATAAAATTACTATTACTTTTTATTACTAATTCATAAAAGAGTAGAAGAAAACTTTAAAATGTTGTCATTGTCACTAAATTGAAACTTCACGAACATGTGAAGGTTCTTTGAAACGAATCACGATTAGAAAAATACTGACAGGTTCAAACCCCTGTTAATATATGGTTCTATCACCAGTTAAAATATTACACATTATTTTAAAATACAAGGAGGCTTTTCAGTGGTTTCACCTGAGAAAACGATAAGATCAGATTGAAACAAGGCATCGTTACACCGAATAGAAAGACAAATGAATCAAGTCCAAATCTCACGACATCGATTTCGATTTTGATACATGTTTGTAAAGAAAGTTGACTTATGACAGCACTCCTGAGCCCAATTCACAGCTTTCCTTTCCGTGACCCATAAATTTGACAATGAGAGTCAGATCTTAATTTTCTAATCTGAGAGATACTCGAATACCGAATTTCTTAGAATTCTGTCACGGAACAAGATATTCTCAAAAGTAGGTAATCGAGTACCAAATTTCTACTGTACATGATTCTCAGAATTCATTCATATGTATTTTTCGAAATTGGAAACCAGTGAGTGAAAACAATTTATGATGATGACTGAATAATTGTTGTTGTAATGCTATTTGAATGAATAGCTCATTATAATAATGAAAACATTGGACACTTTTCAAAGTCCAGTGTTTTGTAGCCAGGAACCCGTCGTCAACATAACCCAACAACACATAGTGATTAGATCAGGCATAGCTTGTGTCCGCCTTATAATTTGAAATTAGAATTGGAGGTTGGAAGAAAGGCTGTCTGTCGCTGTGACGCTGTCCTACCGAAACTGGTACCTGTATCTCCACTATTCAGTGACCTATTTCGTGCGCTAGTGTTCTCGGAAGTCGGATTGGAGCGAATGAGTGATGGGACTTGGAAAAAGGGAAATGGAAAAACCATCGAACAGAATGGAGCTGTTAATCAGCGTCGAATGTGTCCCCGAAGATGGCGTGGGGAGGGGTGGGAGATGAGAGTGGACCGTCAATCGTAGTTGGCGAGAAGCGCGATAAATCGGCCGGTTCATTTGCATTGCTGTAACCCCCCCCCACTCTGCTACCAAACTTGAACTCTCAAGCTGCCAGCAGCTCTTTGCAATCAATGTAAACATGGTCCCGGTTAATTCGACCTTTGCGAGTCCTTTTGCCGGCCATTAGAAACCTCCCCCGCCCCACCCCACACCCGATAACAAAACGAAGGGCTTATCCCGGCAGAGGGGGACCCCAGCCTAATAACAATTAAGAGCTCATACCCAGAGGACCAACATTTTTATCCTAATTGAATTTCCCTATACTGTCCATTCCAGGCTAAAAGAGACCTCTTGTCACGCTTTCTTCCTCACGTGTTCCATGCCATTAAGGAGCCTGAATTTTCCATCCAAAGCTGTTCCTACATCTGCAGCATGGTGAAGCTTCATATTCAACGAATTCCCTAGCAGAGCTTCATGAGTCGAATTGGTATCTCTGCTCTGTAAAACAAACCTAGCTGGAAGCCCCAGCAGGTGCCTACATCACATTACAACAGCACAACCAATAATATCATATGGGGAGCTTCCCTTAATTTTATTATGTGAGACAAAAATAAATAACGAAAAATCAGTGATTTTTATTCTCTCCTCTTTCTTGGAACCTAAATGACAATCACCCCTTTGCAATATGGAATAGTTATGGAAGAAAGAAGTGTTTCATTATTAAATGAGTAAAGTAGGAAAGTTGTTATAAACCCCCACCCACATAAAGCGTTACATATTTTAGGATTTAGTGACGCACCCATGTCTAATTCTATTTATATTATACTCGTATTCCATTTATTGGGTGGATTAAACTTAATTCTTTATTCCAATTGCTCTTGTAATCCAACAATAGTGTAATGAAGAAAAATCAATTTAAATGACGGAATGAAGAATTTCATCAGAATGTTGAGGCAATCAACATGGTTTTTTATATTTGTAACATTTTATTGTGTTTTATTTGTTTCAAATCCTTTGTAATTTTGTTTTGTCTTGTTATGTGTGTTTTTAATAAATAAATTGAAATTGAAAAATCCAGCTTTTGGACAACTCAACATTAACGAGGGAATTGAAAAGGAAAAAACCAACAGATCTGGTGTAAACCTCCAGGAGTGCTTAGTGAAACTGGGAAAAATTAACATATCAATTTAGTGCTCAGTCTAGATCAGTCAACATAAATCACACTAACCTAACAATATTACGTCGACAATTGAATTATTTAAGCACAAAATTAATTAATTTAATCCCAAATGGTATGCAATTTTTAACTGAGGATAGACATGGGGCACAGATAAATAAATGGATAATTGAGACATTTTTCGTTACTCTCGATAATATTTTATAATATACATTTTTTTTCAACCTTATTTTTTTTTGTTTACTTACGTGATTCTAAAATTTTGCCATATTTATTTTTATTTATAATAATAAAATAATATTTGATATAATAATATTGAACTGATGCTCACGCCCAGCGGACAGGATTTTCCTTGCTGGGTTGTTGCCTTAATGAATAGATTTTGATTTAAATATATTTAATTTATAATTATTGTTTTGATTGTAAGCTATGTTTTATTTTTATTTCTATGAATTTCTTGAATAATTTATTGTAAATTGTATTGATGGCAAATAAAAAGAATTGGATTGAATTGAATTGAATTGAATTGAGTGCAGTTATTATGAATGAGCTAATTTAAAACAAGGAGAAACTATTACAAGACTCTTCTTGTAAAATGACTTGAAGTATTAATTTAGGATAGAAACAAACAATCGTTAGTTCTAGAACTAGTAACAGTTATATTCGATTAAAAAAAATGAAGAACGAAACAGGCTCACATTCATAATTTTTCATAAATATTGTATTGTTCTAATGATCTTTTTTTGTATTATAGAAAATTCAATCTCATAAACATACAAGTAATATTAGTATAAGTTCTATTGTTATTAACTCTACCGACTTTTTAACAAATATAACTGTCTGAATTTTAATGGTAGCTTGTTGTTCCAACTAATGAAATTAAATAAATACAAAATGAAATTAATATAAATACCATGTAGCTGGCTGTTAGGATATACTCTTGAAAATCGAATAAAGAAAACCTTGTAAAGCCTTGTAGGCACTTCAATTTTTGCATACATTTTTGAAAATTTGTGTAATAAGAATCTACACTTACCGGTACATTTACTATATAAATTGAGAACTGTGAATATGGAATGACAAATGTAACAAAGCTTTGACCTTTGCTTCCATCTTGCTTTGATGTGATTCTTCCAAAGATTACCATGTAACAGATTTAAATTCCCATTCCAGTATATAAAGCAGATTTTTTATTTTCATTTCATTCTACTACCGGATCCATTCAATATACAGATAAATTCTAGTTGGATATATTATTATATAATATTGAACAGTACTAGATTTTGATAGACATTTAATGATCGAGTCTCACTTTCAAAGGAATAATACGGTAATAAAGATTTACTATGATTCCGAGTATTCATATGAAAATCACAATTGGACTCAATTCATGAATATACACGTAGGGACAATTTGATTATTACTGGAATTCCAGAAACAGCTAATGAGTCGGTTTACGAAATTTTCAACAGTGTATCAACTGCAATTAGTAGCCCACTAACATCAAAAGACTTAAGTACAGCACACAGACTTCCTACTAGAATTAAAGGCAAGAATAGCATCAAACCGATAGTTGTGAAATTTGTGCGAAGGCAGGACAAAGAGACTTGGTTAGCTGATTTCAGAAAAATGTCATCCATGGACAAAACTAGTTACGGTATAGCGACAAAATCTATAAATAAGTCCCTCCCTGATGGCAATGTATTGGCTCACCAACACTTGCCTCCTCAAATCCTTGAACAACTCAAACAGGTACGAGAGGTCGCCTCTGAAAAGGGGTACAAGTTCGTGTGGTCGAGAGAGGGGAAGATATTTGTTCGCAAAGATACTAACCAGGCGGCAATTGTGATACATCGCAAGGAGGACTTAAACTCTCTGTAGACTCAGGATCAGGACCCAATTAATTTCTTTTGTATATTTTTATGCCGTTTGAGAACTTTGAAAATCAAATTGTTTATGATAATTATGAAACATTAGTTGTAGAAGATTTTTTAAATTATAAAATTGCTAACTCTTATGATGTAAATGTCATTCACATGAATATTAGGTCCATCAAGAAAAATTTCGATGAATTCATTTATTACATAAACCATTGTAAAACTAAATTTGAAATTATAATATTATCTGAAACATGGATTAGTAATGACTCAGAATTTGTTTTTAATATAGAGGGGTACTCTGTTGTAAATAGAAATAATAGGTTCACGAGGAGTGATGGATTATGTATATTGTAAGCAAGGATATTGATTTTCAAGAAGTTAATATAAAAATAGATAACGTAAATTCAATTATAATTAAATTTAAATTAAAAAATTCATCATATGAGATGATCGCACTTTATAGGTCTCCTTCTTTAGAAGTAAATGCCTTCTTGCTAAGTTTGGATTCCTATTTGCAAAGTATTGGAAATGAGGTATCTGTCATTGTAACGGGTGATATAAATATAAATATAATGGACGAAAATAATCTAAATTACTTAACAAATGAGTACCTTAGTATTTTGCAATTAAATGGCTTTAAATCTTACATCAATAAATATACTAGATCTTTCAATAATGCCAATGGGCAAGTTAACAGTTGTATTGACCACATGTTTTTTAAGGGTAAATCAAATAAGGAGTTGGACGTGCTAGGTGCAATCTTGCAATCAAATATTACTGATCATTACAGTATTGTTTTCCATATCAGAGAGACATATCATGATGTTAAATCTAAGATAAAATTAAGTGATGCTGTAACTAAAATAAATTTTTGTAAGCTAAAATTATGCCTTGAAACTCAAAGTTGGGATGATGTTTGTGACAATGTGACAGAAGATATTGACACCTTGGTTGATAGGTTTACCAACAAAATTAATGAAAACATTAATAAATGCACTGAAGTTATTAAGTATTCCCATAAAAGAAAACCGTTGAAAAAATGGATTACTCCGGGTTTAATATCAGCCATTCGTAAAAGAGATAGGATGCATATCAAATTAGGCAAGCAGCCCTTCAATGCAAGCCTTAAACAAGACTACATAAATTATAGAAATGTATTGAACTCTTTAATAAGAAAATCAAAGAATGATTACTACAACAATAAATTTATTGAATATAGAAACAATTCCAAGAAAAAATGGGAGTGCATTTCTGAATTGTTGGGGAAGGAGAAAGAATATCACGAACCTAAAATTGATCCTGTAATTTTGAATAAATATTTTGTAAATGTGGGAATTGAGCATGCTAAGAAATTGCTGGATTCTGTAAAGCATATTGAAATACCTCAATCATTAAATGCACCCCCAACAGATAGCATGTTCCTAAAACCAACTAGTATTAATGAAATTTTAGAAGTAATTGGTCAATTGAAGAATAACGCTTCTCCAGGTGTAGATAGTATCAGTACACATTGTGTTAAATTAATGAGTAAAATATTGTTTGTCCACTGGAACATATCATAAATAGATGTTTTTCAGAGGGTTATTTTCCAAGGGCGTTCAAGTCTGCAAAAATAATTGCATTACACAAGTCAGGGGATAAATCGCAACCAGAAAATTATCGTCCCATTAGTATTTTAAATAGCTTCTCTAAAATTATCGAGAAGATTATTAAAAAAAGAGTTTTAAACTTCCTAAATAGTAATAATTTTTTTGAAAAAAATCAATTTGGTTTTCAACATGGGAAGTCTACAACTGATGCGATCATCCTCCTGACTAAATTGATAGATGAAAATTTCAATTCTAAACAGAAAACATTGGCTGTCTTTTTAGATTTGGCAAAGGCATTCGATACAATCCCTCACAGCATTTTATTGGAAAAATTAGAGAAATGTGGGATTAGGGGTATATGTAATGATCTTCTAGCAAGCTATCTTCAAGATAGAAGACAAACATTAAAATTGTGTGGAATATCAGTAACAGATCATTTATCTAGTTTTGGTTTACCACAGGGTACAGTACTGTCCCCAGTATTATTCTTGATCTATTTGAACGATGCTCTAAAATTGCCTATACCAAATTGTACCCAGATTATAAGAATAGAATAAGAATAAGAATGTTTATTTCGCCAAATTTTTACATAATAGTTACAAAACATGAATGATTTGGCACAGCCAGCAAAGTTAAACTTGTGCGCTAGCTGTGAGTTCATAAAGCAAACAGTACGAAGTGGCCTATAGCAATACTGAAAAAAGGAAAAAATATATACCTATGTAATAAATATTATAGTAATACTTCTTGTAAATAATACATGTCTTCTTATAAATAATACAATGATAAGAATTGAATAATTTCGTGTTAAAACCAATTATACATATGATAACCAAAAACAAGTCATACAGCCTACATTTAAATCTTCTAAATGCAAACTAATGAAGAAGAATACAATAAAAAATGAAATTTTCAGTTATGAGCACATCCCAGTGCTTAATCAATTTTCATAAATAATACAAAAGATAGAAAGACATTCAAAACTCAAAAGAATCATGAATAGATTTCTTAACATTTAGGCATTGTAAAATATATATTCTGCTTAACCCATACATTTATTTCCTTGATAAGTGCTTTAGTAATTTTTGAATTAATTAGTTTTATCGGAATTTTGTTTGAAAATATATTGCAAAGATAGGTGAATTGATGTCGACAAACTACTAGTTTTATTAAGTTGATATTGAAATTATTTAATGCTAATGAACGAGTTTGGTACGGTATATTTCTAATTTCTAGATTACTTCTATTCTTATTTAAGTGCAAAATAATCCTAGTTACATACATCTGTCTTAGTGTGGGAACACTTAATTCTTCAAAAAGTTTCTTGCTTGGGTATCGTCTTGGTTTACCCAGTGCTGCCCTTATAAGATGCTTTTGTAGTGTGAAGACTTTATTAAAGTGACAATCATATGCACCACCCCAAGCTTCAATCGCATATTGAAACAGCGAGTGGGCATACGCAAAATAAATGATCTTTTTACATCCAGGTCTTTCAATTGATTTACTTTGTAGAAACTATAAATAAGAAATTTAAGTTTAGAAGATAGGTAATTCATATGAGTATCCCATTTCAAATATCTATCCACCATCACTCCCAAATATTTTATAGAATTAACTTTTTCAATTTGTTGGCACAAACAGTTCAACCCATCATTCAAGCAGTGAGGATTAGAGTGCATTTTCAAATGCAATGAGTCCTCAGGTTGACCTGCTAGTGTCGGAGAAAAGGTGATATACTTTGTTTTTTTCAAGTTAACAGTTAGAATATGATTATCCATCCAATTCTTCATAATTTTTAAACCCTCATTAGCAGATTGGTATACTTGGTGCCAGGATTCACCCGAAAAAACTAAGGCTGTATCATCAGCAAATGAAATTTGGGTACAATGTGGTATTTTTAATTTTAGAGCATCGTTCAAGTAGATCAAAAATAATACCGGGGACAGAACTGTACCCTGCGGGAGACCAAAACTAGATGATTGATCTGTAACTGATGTACCATTCAAGTTTAATGTTTGTTTCTGTCCTGAAGGTAGCTTTTCAGAAGTTCATTACATAAGCCTCTTATCCCACAATTATTTAATTTCTTCAATAAAATTCTATGAGGGACGGTATCAAACGCTTTTGCTAGATCTAAGAATACAGCCAATGTTTTTTGTTTAGAGTTGAAGTTTTCATCTATCAATTTAGTTAGGAGGATAACTGCATCAGTTGTAGACTTTCCATGCTGAAAACCAAATTGATTTTTCTCTAGGAAATTATTGATGTCTAGGTAATTTAACATTCTTTTTTTAATAATCTTTTCCATAATTTTAGAGAAGCTATTCAAAGATTTCTTTTGCTGATGATACAGCATTAGTATTTTCGGGTGAATCATGGCCACAGGTGTATAAAAGTGCTAATGATGGCCTAAAAATTATGAAAAATTGGATGGATGACCATATTTTAACAGTCAACTTGAAAAAGACAAAATATATTACTTTTTCTCCAACATTAGCGGGTCAACCTGATGATTCATTAAAATTAAAAATGCATACTGATTCACTCTGTTCAAATATCAGGATAAATTGTTTATGCCAACAAGTTGAGAAAGTCATGTCTATAAAATACTTGGGAATAATGGTGGATAGACATTTGAAATGGGATTCTCATATTAATTATTTGTGTTCTAAACTTAAATTTCTTATATACAACTTTTACAAAATTAATCAATTAAAAGACCTTGACATAAGGAGATCAATTTATTTCGCTTATGCCCACTCATTGTTTCAATATGCAATTGAGGCATGGGGTGGTGCATTTGATACTCATTTTAATAAAGTCTTTACATTGCAAAAGCATCTTATAAGGGCAGCACTGGGTAAAGCAAGGCGATACCCGAGTAGGAAAATTTTTGAAGAACTAAGGGTACCCACACTTAGGCAGTTATATGTGATAAAGATTGTTTCGCATTTAAATAAAAATATAAGTAATTTAGAAATAAGGCATACACCATACCAAACACGACCAGCAGTATCAAACATTTTTAATATAAATTTATTAAGTTAGTGGTGTGTAGACACCAATTCTCTTATTTTTGTAATATATTTTCGAACAAAGTTCATTATTTCTGAAAGAAACGTATCTGTGCGGGTGTAGAAGAGAATGAAAAGATGAGGGGAAAAAAGTTAAAAAGATGAGAAGGGAAAGGAGGATTTGCATTGGTGTATAGTACTGGTTAGCCGAGAGAAAAGGAGCGTTGCATGATACAGAATGGGAAAAGAGATACATAGAGCGCAGTGGTGTTGTAGTTGTGGCGCCGGCGTGAGCGCTTGCGTTAGAGAGTGACGGAGACTGGCGTTCCCCCTCCACTGGGCTATTTTGACGGCGGCGCGGTTCGGCTCGGTGGTGGGGATTGGTGAGACGGGTGGGGCAGGGCAGACAGGTCTGTGGCGACGTCGTCCGTCTGGCCGATTCAGTGCAGTGCAGTGTGCCGTGGCTAGAGGTTGGTTCACTCTTAGTCGGACCAGACCGGTCCTTCGCGCTGGTCCCTATGCGTCGCTACATCATCTACTTGTAGTTGTACAGTATTGTTTGTGGTAGTTGTGTGCGTGTGAGACATGTCTAGTGCGTGGCAGTGCTGTAGGTCGTCGTCGTCGGGAAATGAGTGCGGCCGGCACGTGGCCTAGTGCTAGACGCGAGTTCAGGCCATGGAAGGCCTCGCGGGACAGACGCAGCCCTACAGTCCGCACCTCAAGAAGGTGCTAAAGACCTATCGGCTGAGTGCCGTCAAGAGTTTGCAGGGCCCCAACACTGCGTTGGCCGCCGTAGCCAACGACTCGAGTGCGGCCGCCGAACCAGTACAGCCGCCGCCTCCACCGCCAGCCACTTCGCCTCGCCTCCAGCTGCCCATCCTCACCACCCCCGACCGGTCGAGGGGCGAGCGGGCAGAGACTGACCTGGAAGGCGAGCGCATCTCGTGCTTCGAAGTGGGCGGTGAACGGCGACTCTGTTTGCCACAGATCCTCAACATAGTGCTCGGTGACTTTAGTTTGGCTCAAATCAACCAGGTGTGCGACGAGCTGCAGATCTACTGTTCGCGGTGCACGCCCGAGCAGCTCGAAGAACTAAAGGTGTCGGGCATCCTGCCGCTGACGGCGCCCTCCTGCGGACTGATCACGAAGACGGACGCCGAGCGACTGTGCTCGGCGTTGCTGCACCGGCCGATCGCCGCGGCGCCGGTTGCGGTCAAGGCCGGTGTCACGTTCGAAGTCTACCACGAGTGCTTCGGCAAGTGTCGCGGAGTGTGCGTGCCAGAACTATACACAGATGCGGCGGCCGGCTGCATCCAATGCCAGGAGTGTGACGGCCTGTTCTCGCCGCAGCGCTTCGTGTGCCACGCACATCGGCCGCACGAGAACCGCACCTGTCACTGGGGCTTCGACTCGTCCAACTGGCGTGCCTACCTGCTGCTCTGCCAGGACCAGGCCGATCTCGAGCACCTTGCCACCCTCCTCGACCGCTTCAAGCTGCACAGCTTCACCTCCACTGGCAACAAACGGAAACAGGTCAGTCACAACTCAAATATCATCATCAGTATACGATTACGAATTAACGAATATATTAGTACCGTGCAATGAGACAAGATTCAAGATTCTTTATTTGCCAGAACAATTTTACTAAATGTATAAGTTAGTTATATATACAGTGTAGCCTACATGATGCGTAACACATTTTGATTGATGAATCATGAGATTGATGACACAGATTGATGAGTCTTTTGCATTTTCCAAATTGAACAAAGCAATAAAAACTAAAGAAACAGCTCTACAGGGGTCACGGGGTTCGTTGCCCTATGAGACAGCCTACTTGAAAAAACTCCCTTCTTCTGATTTTTTCAACTTTTCAAGGACATTTCAGACCTGTAGGAAGAGGAACGTTGACAAAAACTGTAGATAGTTTGCATTTTTTATCGTACATTTTCCCATAATGTTTGACATTATTTGTCGCATTTTATTAATCAATAGGTATATTCCCTTATAAATCACTATATATTTAGATCAGACATAATTTATACGATATTGTACTTCACAATAATAATGATTTTGTAATTCGAGAAACTGTGACCACTAAATGGCTGAGGTGAAAAACACACTATTATTGTAGAAATATACAATAGGTCAGAGGCGTGAATAATAGAAGGATAATAACTACTTAGTTTGGGATTCAATGGATGAGTTGTCCCTGAGAATGGAGAGTTGACAACACCCATGACGTAAACTCAATAGAAGGCTATTCCAAACAACAGACCATTTTATTTTCTTAGTTATTTAAAGATAGGAGTGAAAGACATGAAAATATATAAGTTCTCTGTATTGCACTGTTGACGACGACAAATTTCAAACACTCTTTGGAATCTATTATGATATCATAGACAAGAAGGAGTTCAATAATTATTCTAAACTTTACTACTGTTCTTGTGAAATAATATCACATAGCCTACGGCAGATAAAATAAACAAACGAGTTCACATATTCTGGCTATTATCATTGAATTCAACAATGCTATCTCATCAACTCCTCTCTCATCTAGACTAGTAGAAATTGAACCAATTTGATTTGCAGGAAGTTTACCGAACAATTTTTAAATGCTTCGATGCTTCCAACAATCTGACAAATCAAGATACTGTTCGTTATGTTTTAAATCGTTGCAAGGCCTTTTTACGCCGACAGTGACTTTTCACATTTATTTTGAAATCTGCTGAATCCATTAACAGATTCTGTTCTATTTTCTCTGCCTCAGCCTTGGACGTCTGTGAAAACATTCCTTTGTCAATTTAGAATGTTCATCGTGCTAAATTCAGGAGAGTGTTCCACTTATTGAGAAATAAGAGTTTTTATTAAAAAATCAATGGTGTTTATTAATGTGGAATATTGTTTTTGTTGTAGTTCTACAGGAATAAGTATATTTTACAAGTGAATTATTTTATTTTTATAATTGAAAAAATACTTTGATAATGTAACTGGCATAAGATGCATAATCATCATAGAGAAAAGATAGCATAATAATGATAGCAAGAGATGCTATCTTTTCTCTATGATATTGAACAATGAGTTTATTCATGTCATGTTCATATTATGATGAAATTTATGTTTTATTCAAATTGAACCTTGTCATCTGTAGTTAGTTGGATTGAATTTTCGTCGAATAGAAATGGAAACTTTAATTTCTGTTGATTTTAAATGTTATTTGTTATCAAGAGTATTTTATTTCGTAAATGACTAAAAAATACAATATTTTATAAAAACTACAAGATTTTATCAGAAGTATTATTCCTGGTATAATATTTTATTCCACTTGATTATTAGAAGTCTCACTATGAAGAGTCCCTACAAAATATAGTACTATGAAGATGTGTACTGTAGCATAATCAGTCAATATTGTCTTCATTGTGAGCAATGCAAGCTGCATTTTCCTTGAAACTTGGAAATCTTGGTATGCTACTAGACCTTTTTTCACTGAAACGCTATCTTCTTTCGTCCATTCTACTGAAATAACTGACGAAACCAGCCAGTGTATCTGAGAAGGAAAAGTTTCAAGATGTCAGTTGCAGCTGGTGAGCCGTATTGGCGAGGAGATGCGTGCCTTGCAGTCTTTGTCTGCTTCATTGCTCATTTGCTCAACTTGCGATGGCGGAAAACGACTCTCTTATCTCTTGATACTTATGGCTGGCTTATCCGCTCATACAGAGAATGTGCTCTTCTGTAATAAGCTAGCAAACACTGCAAAGGAGACAATAATGAATGACCTCAACTTGAAGATTTTAGTTGAAACTCTCAGGAGAGTGAGACATTTTCTTGGTACCTAGCTGGAGTTATTGTTTTGAATTTTTGCACTGAACATCTTACCAAACGTTTTTTTTTAAATGGGTAATCGAAAGTGAACAAAGAATAAGAAAATAGTACCTTTCTGTTACCACAAATTGAGATACGACAGAAACCATTTTCAATAATACTGTTTGAAGTGGCTTTCTAAATCTAAATCTATGAAGTGGTTTGGTTTCAAGTGGTTTTGTACATCTAACTTGGCTGAATCAAGTTTTTACCAAGAATAATATTTTGTCAGCTTTTACTGATCAAAACCATTCACAAGTTGTGAAAATCAACTAGGATATGTTTGCCGTTGTTGATTGTACTTATTAAAGAGAGATCGTTTTTCACTTTTTCCTAGTTTTACAGACCTTATTTATTGATTACATTTGACTACTTGGATTAAAACAATACTTTTGTATTGAATGAACATCGTTCAATCACCAATCATTGAACATTCTTCATCGAATTAATAATGGCTAATGTACTTTGAAACAACATTTTATATTCTCTAAACTCTAATACTTATATCTAATGAGAAATTCTTAATAGGAATATTATAATTTCAAAATACGTGCATACCCTTCAAATAATTAACAACCTCAACACACAACTGTATTTCATTAAATATAGTTCCAGAACTACAAAAGAAATCACAACGTCTATCGTTGCAACTTTCTTCATCGAACAGCTCACAGCTATTTCGTAAAGTCAACGCCAAAGGTTTATATCTGTTGCAGATATAGCAGAGATAGCATCGTGATGGAGAAAGAGTGAGAGGATGAGTGTGCATGAGAAAGATAAGTAATCGAGTGAGAGAGTTTAAATTGCTAGCTCAAGGTCATACTGACACACCTTCCATATTCCAGATAGACAGGTTTTATTTCTTCAGAATCTGCTGGACTGGAACTGTTGGCCAGGCGTTATAGACTGCTCCTAGACGTCGTCTGTCTCGTTTGATCTTTATCATTCCTGACGGAAATTTCAGCAAATAGCCTCGCTTGTTGTAGCCATAACATTGTTAGTCATTTAGTTACAAACTGCTCCTAAATTCATGCCAATAAATCACAAACTATATTTGAAATAGTGATCGTTTGAAAGGCGTCTCACAATCTTCCAACTAGGATATTTTTAGAATATTTTCTGGTAACAAATTATTGCATTCCAGTTTCGCTACATGCTGCTCAAAGATGTGAAGCTCAGAGGCTTGGTTCAGAATACAACACCATTTATCTCAGTTCTCGTTTCTCTCAAAATGGGTTTTCTTTCTTTTCAAGTTTAGCCATGCTTTTCAGTTCTTTTTATAAAGGTTCTATTTTGCACAAAGTGAAAATCAAATCGTTCAAATAGTCGATTACTATCAACTGGCACGCATGTCAGCTCATGTTTTATGTAGCCTAGTTGGGTATGCTTTTTTGTATCTAAACTTTGCAGTCAAATTCCATATACAATATTGGGGCGACGATTTCGATTCATGAAATTGAAATACAGTATTGGATAGTAATAAATGTCTATAGTGAAACAGAATAGATGAACTGAAACTGAATTGATAGTCGCCAATAATTATTATTATATTATTGCTTTGATCCTTTGATACATTATTGTGATAGAGTATATTAGTTCTACCCCCACTCATTCATCTCACCAGTCATTTGTTGTTATAAATAATGTTTGGATCTATTTGCCTCTGAGCTAAGACATAAACAGGAAACAACGTACTCCACAGTATAGTTTGAAATATGGATTTAGTGAGCATCAACACTGTATTGAGGTTGAGAGCTATTTGTCCATGTTTGTCTATTGCAGGCTGCTTTGAATAGCAGCAGCAGCACAGTCCCTTTCATTTGCATGATAATAATCATTGAACCGAGTGAACTTGGTGGAGCGATTGGAGGAATGGAGATGGAAGTGGGAGATTCAGATGGCTGTGGCAGTGAAGTGCAGTTGTATGGCGAATTTGCGCCAAGCACTGATGTGCATTACAGTGCACTGAGTGCAAGGGGCACTGCTACATGAATATGGAATAGTTTGAACTTTATCTAGCCTCAGACCTCAGAGTCCGTTGCTCCCTGCTGCCTCTGCCATCGTAACCAAAATAGATCACCGGTGCCTTGTGCCTTGTGCCTGTGCCTGTGCCTGTGCTTGTTCCCTTTGCGCTTTGCCTGATGTGTTTGCTACTCGCTATGATATCTGCTGCTGCTTCGAAAATGCACCAGCCTCATAACTTTCATTCCAATTGCACTGCCTACATGCTAATTTCCGTAACAAGTAGCTGGGAAATTTCGTGTCTATCAATAACCAAGTCTATTATCAAAGGTATCCTCCATGTATGAACGGAATCTCACTGGCTGTAAATTATGTAATTCTGCACTAATGGTGAAGGCGTGGGTGATTAGTTCCGAATAGGGCTGTGAGGTTTGTAGATTCAATTATAATCCAGCCGTGGATTTTATGTTTCGAAAAATAAGTAATGATCAATGAAATTCATCTATATATTTGTTCAACTTCCAACGGTTCAACATCAATCTTACAAGAAAAATTACAGCAGAAAAACAAATATAAGCATAGAAAATAAATACAATCTTTAAATATCAAATATGAATAATATATTTATCAAGTGCATAGTTGCACAATGTGCTTATCAAGAAGTTTTTTACTTCAACACTAGATTTGACTATTTTTATCTCAAAATTTATGATTCACTCGATATTATGAATGAAATGAATGATCGACAGATTGTTTATTGAATCAAAAATCGAATTAATATTTCAAATTATTTTTTTCAGTCCTCTTATTACTTCTTATTATCGCAGATCATTTCATTCCATTCATTTTCCAATATTGCAGATAGTCAACAAGTTTTATTATGATATGTTTGTTCTGGCAGTGATTCATAAAACAATAGGAGTAGTGTATTTTTCTAGTAAAATATTATTCTGTTCACATAGCAGCAACCCGCACCAAACATTTCTGAGAGGTTTAACGAGATATATGCAGTTGAAAAGTTGTGAACTGCCCATAATTTGCATGTAACAAAATGATAATATGCTCTACGGCTCTACGCTGCAATGAACTTGTTCAGTACAAGCGTTTTAAGCGTTTATTACCGCAGTGAGAATAGAAATGTTAGATTTAGGGACTGGTGAATAAGCAATAATCTTATTTCCGTCTGAAGCGGTCGAGCGTGAACGTGCGTGCGCACGCGTGCGTATGTGTGTGTGCTGGTGGTGCCGAATGCCAGACAAGAGAGAATTTATATCAATCGGAATCCCTTGGTGGGCCAGATTTATAGTGTCTTACGCAGCAGAAGCGACTCTCGCAAGGCTGGCTGCATTGCCAGATAGCTGGCTGCTAGATGTCCCACATTCCGTGAAAAAACACTGCTCAGCGTGGGTGGACAGTGGACAGAGACCGAGCATCCACAATTCATCTGTCTGCGATTTGGGGACGCTTTCCATCACATCAGTCACTGACTCTCTCTCTTTCCCTCTCTACTCTATCTATCTAGTCTGGACTATTTCAAAAGAGATTGTGTGGACAGTGTTCAAAATGTATGAGTGGAATGCATAACATAACTTGAATTTTAAAAGGGACAACTGTTTTATTTCAGAAACATAGGATTCTAATAGAAACAGTATAAAATACAGAATAAATGAGGGATAAGCTACATAATGACAACCTGCCCTAATTTTTTCGCGACAGAATTCCTCATAGACATTCATGAATTGATTACTTTCACCACTTGTATTCCTATCAAGAACATATAAAAAATAATCAAATAGTGCACCTCCTTTGTCTTTGTTTGATGTACAGCCTTTAGAATGTAGCGCTGTCTAATGGATAATGAATTGCTATGCTCTATAATGTGATCGATTGTGACACCTTTATAGAGTGAATCAATGTCTAATACTGTTCATTTGGATTTGCTTATTCTTTTACAATTCATTATGATTTATAGCACGTTTATACTAGTAGTTCTGTGAACAGTAGACCTCGCGTTCAGTAAGTTACATTGACCTGTTGTTATGTTTTCTCAAGAATTAATAAATAATTTATCAATTTAAAATGTCTAGAAAAAATCCTAAACAAGCATAGAGCTTTCTGTCCTATCGTACCGTGACGTGTCGTCCCGGAATGTGAGTGTGAGCACTGTTATCAGGTCTGGCTGCAACTGTCTACAACGATGGTGGAAAGATACATTTTCAAGATGTTCGATGTTTTTGAACGGGTAGTATTATAGTCCACTAGACAACTGATTTATGATGAATAATTCTAAATTCTGATTTTTACGGTAATATTGGCGTTAAAAGGAGACTCCTTTTCCTTTTGTATTATACTTAAAATGCAAAATTTCAAAAAACCGTATGTATAAGTCGACGCGAAATTCAAAAAGGAACATACCTGTCAAATTTCATGAAAATCTATTGCTGCGTTTCGCTGTAAATGTGGAACATAAAACATAAATATAAACATAAAGAGGAATGCAAAACCGTCAACTTGAATCTTAGACCTCACTTCGCTCGGTCAATTATATGGTAAGATTCATAATTATTTGTTGTATTACTTAAGGCGGAATATAACATGAGAAATAATGAATCAATCAAGTGTTCATGTATAATCTACTAACCTACCTTCTTTTCATACTACTGTATGTAGATCTGAAAAATTAATATGAAACTTGAATCTTGCCTAGTCAAAAGTAATATCATATACGAATGATGAAGAACATCTTCATCGTTTCTCTTTTCATTTTGCAGTCTGTGACGTGAATTCCCGTTTTTTCCAAAGGAAAGATGCTCACTGACTCAGCATATTCGTTCAGAATTTGCTCTGCCTAGAGTAATGGCGACGACCTGTGTAATGACAATGCTCAGTCACCGAAAAGCGAAAAGGTCAAATGACATGGAAGATGCGTGAGATATTGCGTGGCCTTCGGCTGATGTCTGATGTGATGACGGCTGTTTGTCCCTGATCTGAGCATCAGACGCCTGGCGATGACGCAACTTTCACTACAAATAATACCGTCTGAAATAGTCTGTGCCATTCATTATTCAGGTGCACTAGAAAAGAAACCCATATTATCCCATCCTTTGAGCATTTAGAAATAATAGAAAGACAGCCAAAGTTTATTGTCTTTCAATACCTTCAACTTTAGACAGTTTAAGTTTGGGATTGAATCAGATTCTGGTAAGAATGTTTTTTTGTATCTTACCATCATTTCATTGTGCATTATCACAAAAATAATCAGTGTACTGTATACTGTATAGGTCTGCTGATATCTTGAAGTGATGGTATTGTATATTTTATATTTTAGTTCAACATATTTCATATTTTTATCGTTGGAGTAATATTCTAACCAAAGTGGGATTGATTGAAAATGAAATCTCTTCTGGAATCTCATGAATTAGTATTCTATTGTACCACTTGAACTCTTTCCCGATTTTTGACTTTTGCTAGGTTTGATGATAATGATGATAATAATAGTGGGTATAGTGTAATAATAATAATAATGTGATTGATTGGCGCCGGGCAAAACATATAAATAGAGTGAGGGAAATAGAATCTCATTCTATACTATTTTATCATCATTATTATTACAATCACACCTACTAGCAAAAGTCATGAATCGGAAAAGAGTTCACACTATCATATGAAGATTGCTCAAAAAAGATCTAGGACATAAAAATCCAAATTTATAAACCTCTTATTCAGTCCACAATAACTTACAATACCACGAATTCGAATAATTGTTCATTTGGCTTGTTTTAGAATAAAAAGCTGGTTGGTGGTAACTGTATTATCTCTATTCATTGTATCTGAGAATGAATATGTGACTCACCACAGCACTGTACGATTAGATATGCGGTCGTCTGAATTCCACATTGTCAGGGATATTCTATTTTCGTGGTTTCAAGAATGAAATAAATAGACTCTTCCATTATTTAGAATAGATATTCCTTTTACTATCTATTGTGTAATAACTAGCTCTTTACGAATATGAAGACGAACCGCAAAATGAATCTCGAAGCTTGAAAATTTGTAGATTAGGAAAAAGTAGTGAAACAACATTCCGCTAGCAATATTACATTACAGTACCTGGATAATATAGTGCTATAACTCATAATAGTAACATTATTTTATGACTAAATCAGTAGAATTCGAAAGCTGAAAGGAAATTATGACTGTATCTACTTCAAAAATAAAACTGCATATTGGTTAATATTAGGCAATAGAGATTAAACAACTAATATGTGTGCCCAAAAAATAAATTAATGAACAAAATATTCCTCCATTCAAATCCATATCCCTTCAATCATGTGTAGTAAAAAATTGACTAGACATTCAGTTCTATGTTCGTTAATACATGGTACTCAGGTTTCTCAATACACTCAATACAGGTTTCAGTTTATTATTTCAGTTCGGTGTTGGGCAGTTCAGATAGCATTAGCATGAAGGTTACCTATTAGCTTGGAAACTCCTTGATTTGCAGTTTTAATAACTAGGATGAATTCCTAGTTTATAAATACTTTGGACTCAAAATTGGACAAAAATTATAAAGTGTAAACATAACCTATTTTTGGACAATTATAGGAATTATCTATCTAAATTTTGGAAAGGAACAGTTTTGGGCTTTAAGCCTGTTGTTCCTTTCCCAATCATTCATAGTTGAGAATGATATTGTATCCATCAATGTATAAATAATTAAATAAAAACATTTTCTCGTATGATATTTTCCCCTAAGTCCTTCAGTTCACACACTTACAATTGGACGTGGAATATGCGGAAGGGAACATTTAAATGAAAAAAAAAATATTTTGTCATACAAAAAATACATCCTCAAACAATAGAAGGAAATAGAAAGAAATACAGCATAATTTTATTGTTTATGAAATGAACAACATAAGAAATAGATCTACGTTTTATCAAGATTTTGAATTAATAGGGTATTAGATCTATTGGTTTGAGTTTCAAATCATCAATAGAAAAAATAGAATAGGAACTATAGAGAAAGCATCTCCATAAAGAATAGAGTATGTTCCACTAGATTCGGTTTCCCACGGAATCGGAATGTTTGGAAGGTTGTCAGCATTTAAGCGCGGGAGTGTGTACGAAAAAAAGCGAGATGAAAGTCTAGTTTGGCTGAAATGGGGTGGTCCACTCGACTGGTGTGTGCTTCGCTCTCTGCTCTCTGCTTTCTGCTCTGGTCCGCTATTTGGCAACCAACAACTTCCTAGCGCTACTGGTCTCGCTATACTTAGACACTACAGCACTATTTCTAGCTGTGCTCTGCTATTTTCTAGATTTCAACCCGAAAATCCAACTCTTTTTGGCCCTTTGTCGTCTTGGGTCTTGGGCCACACCTATCGTGTATTACCTTCCAATTTCCAGTACATCAACGATAAAAATATTTTTTATTTATTTCAAAAGTGCTATTTTCAATAGTTTTTCATTGAAAAGACAATTAATCTGTCATCAATTATTGTGAAAATATTCAACTAATTTTATCAAACTAGGAAGTACCTTCCTAATAGTTTTTAATAGGAAAGGTGAATAATACTCTAAACTTGAGAGAATTGGTATCATGAATAGAGAACATTTATTGCTACATAGGACTTGATGCTGAAGTGAGACTCGATTTAGAAACCTCAACAGATTTGAAAAACTGAAACCATCCTGGAATCGTTCATCGATCTCAACAACAATAAATTCCACAAGAGAATGATAAATGACTGCGCTGGCCCAAGTTTATGGTTATTGAAAAAAGATGATTGGAAATTGGGAGATTGGTACCTACTAGAAAACTGATTTTGGGTTTCGTTTCTGGTTGAATTGAGATCGGTATTCCAACAATTTCAGTCAACAATTTGATTTGTGCCATTCACTTTTGGAATTCTACAAGCCAATCCAAACTTGCAATAGCTTTATGCCATAGGATTTGCACAAAATCTGTGTCCAATGTAATTTCAGAAAATACATTTAGGAGACTGGAAAGCTGGCTCAAAAATTAGCTCTGGGCCGGCCCTTTCCGGACGTTTCCACATCTAAATAATCGTTTCCTTTTTTTCCAAGGAAAATGAAATTAGAAATAGCTAGACGAGCGCAGAGGAGGAAGAAGCTCTCTGCTTTTAGCAACCAATTATTCATTGTGTTTGAAAAAAGAAGGATGCGTCAGGAACAAACTGGTCTCAATTTTGTTCTTTGGAAACTAATTGGACCATTTGTAGAGAAGACAAAGGAATGGCTTCAGTAAGGAACAATGGCACAAACTGCCTGCTACAATCTGGAATTAAATGACATTTAGAAAATAGTAGCGACATTAACGAGTTCTGTTTTGTCATTTTCTATTCTTTCTTCTGTTTCTGACTCCTCTGATGGGTTAGAACAATACTAAACTAAGTGTATCCTCACTCCTTTCCTTCCAATACGTCATAATTTATTATTTACATGATTGCGATTCCTAGTTTAGAAATTTTCATTTACCAATTATATGAAATTCAACTTCTTCACTCCAAAGTTTAGTTGATACTTAGTGTCAATACTCAACTTTCTCTCATACAAAACAACATTTTTCAATAATCCAATCTTCTTCACAAAATCCATTGATGTTCTTCCTTTTTCCCAAAGTTTATACTATCTCATACAATACACGAAAAAATATACATTCAAATATAAACTAAAATATAATTCATATTATTGACAAGTGAATATTCGGAAGCCGATGTGGAAGTTTAAAAAATCTTTTTGAAAAGATAAGATAATCGACAATTATTTCTCTGGTACGGAGCGACAGAACCTATAATTATTTCAAAAAATATTGATGAATTTGGTAGAAGGAAATAAAGCTGCAAATATAATATAATATACATCGTGTGCTTGTGAATTTGAAAATTCATTCAATCCTTTTTGGGTCATTTTTGCTAATTTTACATTATGAATGCGTCAATCTGTGATTGAGCATAATAGTTTTTCACTCTTATTTCGATTAAAATTCAATATTTTATGTTCTTGAACTTATTTCAGTAAGTTCACCCCACTAAGCAAAAATAGGATATTCATTTTTTTATTAATTTGGTTTATTATCTCCACTCATTGTTCCTAGCTATATATAACTCCCAACAAATTCGACAGAATCTTTTCTCATGACAAGTTATCGAATGGTAGGAACAATGAGAGATATACCACGTCATATATCTTATCATTCATTACTCATGCGTCACTACCCATTATTTTCATCAATACTAATCTGTATTCAAATTAAATTTGGTATCAGACAAAATAAAAATACTTTTTGAACTGTCTGCTGTTTATTCCTATTAGTACAGTACAGTAAAATACTTGGAAATAATCATAATCCTTTTTTTTCAAAAATGTTTTTATTCTTCAAAGCTATTCCTCATGTGATTGATTATTTCCAAATCAAAAATGACAAACTCATTTCAATAATTATTCTTATGTCGCGTAATAATGGTCAATGTTTGATTACATAATAATGTTTAATTCCCGTTTGAAATAATTCAAATAGTAGAATAACAATCATGAATAATTGAATATTTATTTTTGAAAGGGATTTCTTTATGTTGAGACATTTACAATAATTCTGAGTGCCCCATTGAATAGACATCATTGAAAGTTGAATGCCGGTTCATTTCCTTCTACCAAAAAAATTCATCAATAATTTTTGAAATAATTATAGGTTCTGTCGCTCCGTACTAGACATTGTCGATTATCTTATCTTTTCAAAACGATTTTTAAAAGTATCACATCGCTTTATGAATATTCACTTGTCAATAATGTGAATTATTATTTCAGATTATTCATAATACTGAATGAAGTCCACGTACTCTCGAATGTAATTTTCGAAATTATTAAAATTATCTGATTCGACGAAGAACGGCCATTTGTTGTTATCTCTTTCAACAATAATTTTAGCAACTTAGATTTTGTTTAGTATATTAGTATTTTATCTTGTAAGTAATCTCCAGAAAAGCTAACATTTTGTCTGTGAAATATGAATATTCCATCCATGTGTTTGTATGGCAATCGCCATATATCAGAAGTGACCTTCCTATCAGGCGCCCATTTCCCGATAACAATATCACTTGTTTTCCGTTTTCGCACTGCAGCCATTTCACGGCTTTCTCTCTCTCTCTCACACACGCTCGATCGCTCGCTCGCTCCACACTCGTCATAAGATTATCTAGTTTTGGTTTTGTAAATAGACGGCTTTCCCAAACTCAATTACGAATTAATCCTATGCGACGATAAATATTCATAACAGAGTCGGTTACATAACTAATATACGCTTAGTGGCCCGGCAACTATTGAACCGAAGAATATAACTGTATTAACATGGTCGCCCATCTATCTGCCACCGAATTGTGCATGCATTCATCAATTTCAATTCCACCCTCCACCAGAAATAACTATTTCCACTTTGCCATTGTCACGAATGAATATTCAGCTCAATCTGAATTCGCAGATCGACACGTGCTTCTCTCACTCTCTCTCACTCACTCACTCTCTCTCTTCATGTGTGTTTATATCATGTAGGTTTGTTTCCGTTGGCAATTGTGTTGTGAACCGCAGGCAGAAACTGTACATGCACAAGTCCATTACCTATTATTTGGGATCAAATGTTTTCCATTCATTACGCGCGCATGAACGTTGCGAATAGAATGAAATTCGTCAATTAATTGTTGTCATCCACTGTTTGCCAGCCTTGTTTTCCGTTTATAACATTCGATTCAATTGTTAATTAATTCAATTTATCGTCTACAGTTTATGAGCGATGAGTTTCGTGGCCCATATCCTCCCTCAGGATTGTGGGTTGTAGTTATATAAAAAAATATAACACAAAACAAGACCAGAGTAATTAAATTTTATGTTGGATAAAATTAACAACGCTCTGAGATGGATATTTCCAACAATAAATTCTCTTTTTTCTATCATGTACCGGTTCAACATTTTTTTCATTGAATGCAAGTTTCTTCATATACAGTACAAGTTTTGCTGTATATTTTTGACAGTAAAAAATGTAATTTCATTCCATTTAAATTTCTTTTGAATGTTTTTTTTGTTTGCGGCTGAATTTTTTTTCCAAAACCGTTTTATCAAGCATAATTTTGAATGTATTTTTACTTCTTGAATGTTGCCAATAAAACAATGATGAAGAAATGAGAAATCAACGGTTTTGTTGTGAATTTATATTCACGTCGTTGTACAGTATTATGGTGTAGTTTTAGATTCTATTCTTTGGGATATAGTTCTGGAATAAAATTGATTTCAGTACAATCCTGTGTAAAAGTCTCGTCTCTCGATTTGAACTTGGATTTGAACCGCTTGAACGCAGCATAAAACTTGTATATTGAACATGGTTTTTAAAAAATTCAGCTCTAGTAGAGCATAGTGTGTTTACCGTAGAGTGCTCACTATATTCTGAAGCAAACACGTGAGAGTTCAGCGTATTTTTATTCAGTTATGTGAGATATTATGGAATAGTTGTGCCGCTCCACAGAATATTTCGTGGATGCTATTTTTAGTAAATGAGCTTATCCCAAAATTCCCTGGTCGCTTGCTACTCTCAATTTCGGAACGTTAGCTGCTTGGACTTTATTCTGAAAGTACTTCATTTTGGAATTTCGACTCTATTCCATTCCACACTGTGATTGACTCTGAATCTTTACATTTTAACGCCGTATAATAATAATAATAACAAAGATTCATTTACATTCACAATTGAACAAAAGCCTCTCTAAATGAGGTACGTTTCTGGTTGACAGAAATTACATATTTACAATAGATTTTACATATTTACAATAGTTAATTCAGGTAAGAGAATATCAATTTTTTTCAAGGCCGTATTAATAAACAATTAATAATAATAATATGATTATAGTACATGGTTGCTAAGCATTCAAACTTTGCCTAGCTAAGGAAAAGCTAAGGATTGTTTAGAAATACGGTTCATATGCGTTCAGGCTGAACCGCTATCATAATGTAGATGATCACATTCATTTTACATTACAATGTGTTACATCCGAGGTTTAAACCAATACCGGGATCAATCCTCGTTAAAGTTGAGAAAGTGCATTTGGTTCATAGTGTAGTATCTCGCATACAATTGAAGGATTTTCAATGTTCACTTTTCAAACACAGTTATCATAATCGTACTCGTACATTATTAAAATTTCACTTATCTTGAAGCTGAAAAAAAATTATCATCAATTAATATTTTACTGTACTTCATTCATAATAATTGTGAATTTAAAATCATTTTTCTAACTCTTCCTGTTGAAAATAAAAATGATAATCTTATTCAATTCCATGAGATAAAATTGTACTATAAAAATATTTAGAATTATATTAACTTGATTAAATATTGTTATTCCTTCAGTACCATCTACTCTTCTTCTATGTATCCAACACCTCACCATTTTCCTCTATCTTTCCCAATTCTTCACTACTTCTTTGTCTGTTATCACAAAATCACAACTATCATCATCATCATTATATTCACAGTAGTTATCATTCCTCTTCTTCACCATCTCCTTCATTTAGTTCTTTCTCCCTCACTTCAAAGTCTCTTCACCTTCCTCCACCAACGCCTTTCCCCTTCCTCTCCTCCACTGCCTGAAAGAGCAACTCTCTCCACATGTCACCCCGCAAACAAACTAACAATTTATAAGCAACAAATTTCGACACGCTTTTTTATGTAGATAATACTTTATCAGAGTGCTTCTCTCAAGCCACACCAAAGCAGAGGTAATCTTGCAATCGTGAGGCGCGTTTGTCTGCTTTTGGTAACCGGCTAGCGCTGTGCTGATTGGACCAGTGTGTGGGCGATTATGGTGGTTGGCGATTTATTCGAGGATGACACTGGCGACTTGTGACACGGGGGCGTAATCCGACGATTTCTTTTTCTTCTTTACCTCCTTCTTCTTCTTCTTCGTCTTCCTCTTATCCTCCACCTCATTCTTTTTTCTCTCCTCCATCAGTTTGCTTTTTTGCTGACCATCTCGGCTGCTTTCACGGCTCCACTGTCGCCGTTCGTGTCACTGAACTTTCGCCATGCCACTTCGCCTTCCTTTTTTGTCTCGTGCTTACAGCTCTGACTCCTGAGGCCTGAGCTGACTCTTGCCGATCGTCCAATAAACTCCTCTTCTCCTATATTCTGTCTGTTACTCCATTCTGACATTTCTGCTTTATTCCTGATTTCAGTCAATCTGTGGTCGTTTATTGCAACCTGCAAGTACAGGCTGTCTTATTGCCGTTTACCAGAACATCATATTCCCAAATATCAATCCATTATAAAATTAATTCAAAATTCATCAAGTTTACGTATTGTGATAGGGCTTCATGAATGTTTGTGAAGAATTAATAATATCAATTATTACCTTCACATGTACTAGTACCCTTACAAGTTAATGACTCAAGTTAATAGACTCAAGTTTAATGACTGATTATCCAGGAGGTTTTTTAAAAGTGAATTGGTATTCTTATTGGCGATTTTAGAGAACCCTGGATCCAATAACCAGAGCTTTCCAATAAGATATGACAATTTATTTAGTTTTTGTTGATATAATTCACGAGATGAGTTATGCAACCCTTTAATCACTCTGGAAGTCTTCAGTGCCCTGAAGATCTACTATAACACCACTAGTGAGAGGGTAGTGCACATTCTCCACTAGAGCTGACTTTATAGCTCAATGTACACGTATAATTCAAAATTCTTATCATCTCTTGATATTCACGGTAGAGTTATTCGGAATATATTCATATAAATGAATGAGCCATGTTATGCATGAACATTGATGTAAAATTTCAATAATATTTATCGGAACATTGACTTTTCTCGATTAGTGAGCACGGTTATCACACAGAAAGTTCTTTCCAATTTTACTCTCTGATAAATTTATAATTAATCCTGCATTAGATTGTTTATCCAACTGCACGAGCTATGCTATGCAAGTGACAGGCGGATGAAGCTCGTTTTTATCTGTTCGTTTTCCACTCAGAAATTTTCATTCCCTTTCTCTATTTTCGCTTGTGATTCAACGCGGTCTCAATTATTATTGATTGAAATAGATTTTCATTTTGTGATAAGATGCTTTGTTCTCGACAACTTTAATAATCGTGAAACTGATATCGGAAACATTTTTGAAGCTATGATCCTGGTAAATAAAATTGAATCGAGTGTCTGATACGTATAGGGAGAGCCATCAATCAGGGTCTTACAAAGGATGGAAAAATGCGCTTGAAAAATCTTTCAGAATAGGGAAAATAATTTTGTATTGATATTGGAATATTACTGGTAATATTATTGGCTAGGCTTCCTTCAATGTAAACTAGTTGTAGTAGAATCTAACACTGATTTGGCCCTTATTTCTATTATGCGTGTCAAAAGGTCTTATATCCTGAAACAGGTTTAGAAAATTAAGTTGTTAAAAACTTCAATCTACGTTTCCAGCGTAAAAACGGTATTACTAGCTATGTTTATTATTGAATTTCAATTGCATAACTGCATAATACAATAATATTTAGACTTAAACAATATACGAACATTTTTGCGAGGTTGTAGATGAAAACCCCCTGGCATCTGGCAATACACATGTTATATTCTATTTTCGCCTTGAAAAATCTTTTCTCCATGAATATTCTCCAATCTCTTTTCACTTCATTTTCTTCTACTTCATTATTTGTACTTCTTTTTTCATACTTTTAACTTTTTTCATATTGAAACCTGAATCAAGAAATCACTCCAAACCAATCCCTTGAAAATCATAGTTTGGTGCAGCTGGTCTCCCAACTTCTCTGTTCATTTATTATTACGCAAACGAAAGAAACAGCAGAACAGGATTGCCTGCTAGGCTGCCCGCGAACAAATTGCATTGCACGAAGTACGTGAGTGTGTGTGTATGTGCGTGCGTGTGTTGGTCGCCTTTTGTAGGCAGTGCGGGTGACGGCAAGGGGAAGTGGTCTCTGTAGTCTCCACTCTTTTGCTATGCCTGTCTTGGTTTGCGGACCTGGACATGATGATGAGGAGGAGGCTAGAGGTTCTTTTTAGATGCTTGTAGTGTTGTCTGGCGGCAGGGCAGAGAGTTCCCTCAGCGGATTCGCCACTTCTCGCCGTTTTGTCTCGCGAGCAGCGATCGCGCGCTGTTGCCAAGTCGAACACACTCGCTGCTCGACTCAACTACGGCATCCAATATTTACTTTTCAAACATCGCCTGCTGCTCGGCTGCTGCTGGTT
Source organism: Nilaparvata lugens (assembly GCF_014356525.2). Classification (NCBI taxonomy): domain Eukaryota; kingdom Metazoa; phylum Arthropoda; class Insecta; order Hemiptera; family Delphacidae; genus Nilaparvata; species Nilaparvata lugens. The sequence continues at coordinate 81,951,692 of NC_052504.1, forward strand.
GGAATGACTCGACCTTGTGGCCAACCTTGACGCCATAGTCTACAGTCCCTTTGCACTGCACTGCCTCCGACCTACTTATTCACGCAATGTCCCTTCCTTTTGTCTGCTAATCTCAATAGCAGTCTAAATAAGCCACTCTTCCATCTGAAATAATTTCTGATTCGGCTTCAGATATTATTAGTATGTCTACACTGTAGTTTACAGTGTATACTGTAGTTTGTAGCTTCTGTAAAATTATCAAGTAAATGCTGTACCGTTTTCATTGGACAATAATATAAAATATGTTTTGTACTCTGCAATGTGGAATAGATGGACGGATGAATAAATACAAATTTTCTGATGAATTACCAAGTAAATAATATACTGTATTCAGTAGACAAATTCACAAATAGAAAAGATGTAATGTACTCTGTTATGTTGTGGAATTGATAAATATATGAATGTATCAATGCACATTTTCCTGCTAACGGACGTTGTTGGCTTTAGCATCGACAGTTACTGTGTTCACTACTGTAGTTAACAGTATGCACTGCATTTTGTACATTATGTAGACTTATTTAATAAATATTGTATTTGGTAAAAAAATGTCTCTGTTGGTCATCATCTGTTGATGAACTTTGGACATTGGCCATCAGAAACGTCAGTCAATTTGATGTGAATTACAAGTAAATTGAAGTGTATTGAACATTACAAAATGCAAAATACTATCATTCCCGCTTCTTATTGCAATAATAAACTCTGTGACTAGATGACGTGGCAGAACAACTCAAGATAGTATGACCAGATCTGGCCTATTATTTCAATGAAATTTTGCAGTAAAATTGATGGATTTTAACTCAGTATTCTCACCTATTTTCAGTGTTGTTTTTTCAGTAGGTGATTAGAGTATATGAAAGAAATAGTGTATTCAATTATTCATATTTTTAGAAGATGAGCAAATAAACGTAATAATGTGCTCTAGTGTTGATAAGCGATAATATGTTTATTCGAGATCCTAAATAATCTGCTACTGCATAAAACGTTTTTTACCATTTATATTTTTTAGGATACTTTATTCATAGATTACGTAATTTGAAGGGTTTATAAGGTTCATGCTAGGAAACTTTTGACTTGAAAAATGTTTTGTATTAGTAACTAAGGAACTGTAAAAACTGACAATTATATCTTCACTGGAGCACTGATTTAATTTTTTTTTTCTTGTCGCAGGTGAGTCCAGAATTCGAGCATCACATTTCTATAATATTTGGTGAGTAGATAATGTAGAAAACCCCAGTACAGATTAATTAAACACCTACAGCAATAAGCAATATGAATGTTCTGAATCCTAAATAAACAGCAAGACATTTCACACTGATATTGTCACACACAATAGTGTCTGACCAATTTCAATTTCATCTTGGTTCATGGATTATTATATTAAGGACATCCTATTTATGGGATCGGAATTGGAAGTAGATACATGGATACAGATTAGAGCTAATTGAAGTTTTATTCTCATAATATGATCCTGAACAGTAGAATGAATCGCAAATTCAGTTGAGGCCATTGAATCGCAGTTTAATCTATCATTAACTAGTTAACTACTAGTAGTAACCAGTTTATTACTCTACTTGTTACACCTTGGTATACCTCTATAACCTATTTCATTATATATGGTACGTGTACGTCACATTTAAGTACAGTTGTACCTCTGTTCAGTATTTGTACAACTGGGGATTGCTCAAGTTTCGTTTTCTACTTTGAGAACTCAGTTAGAGTTTCTCATTTATATTTCCTGGAATATAAGAGAACTGTGGCAAGTAGAAGAGGGTAGAGTTTTGTTGTTAGTTGGAGGTGAGAGCGTTGGCAAGATGAGGCGCCCTTTTCCTGGAATAGGCCTTTTTGTTTTCCGAGGCGGAAAAGGATCTATCCGCTGCTCTGCGCTGGAGACGGAACGGAGGCTGTCGACCAGTGATCATCCCGGGTCGGTGGGGGAGGGGGGGTCTTTATGCGGTAATCGCCGTGCAGAACGTAAGCAGTGAGCCTGATGGGAACCAAATGTGCCGAGACAGGGCTATAGGGCTGTATGTGTGTGTGAGGGAGAGGGCTGCCCCCTCCTTCCCCTCCAGCCCTCCCCAAAGACTCGAGTTCCAAGAACTGTCTACCTAGATTCGCCTCCCCCTTGTAGTTTTGGCCCGTCTTGGAATGCCACCCTTGTAACACATTCCCTTTCACAGCCAGCTTACGTCTGGCCTCCAGCGACTTTCTTCCCAGCAAACACACACATAATATTATCAATCTGTGAGTCCGTCACTTTCACGTAGACGCTTCCAGGAATGATTCTGATTAAACAAATCAATCTCACACCGCGCACATGTCGAGCATCAAGTTCAACGTCAATCAAATATCAATTTCAAGTTTCCCATTGTAATGTCAATCAGGTTTTGTTCGTGATATAAATAACCAATTCATGTCATCATACAACATTTCTAATGAAATTACCCGGAGATTTGCAATTCACCAAAGATATCAATGTCAATGCATTGTTGTATATCATCTGAAATTCCTTGATAGAATAACGAATATTCTGTTACTTTACGCATAATTCGGTATAGATTTGTGTATACATTCGTTGAAAATTGTGTATACATTCGACTGTTGTAGTACAAGTGTGCACAGTTGAATGATGAAAGTGTGTGTACTGTACTAAAAGTGTGCTGAAGTGTATTGTAGAGTGTCTAGACGTCTGGACGGTCCTGTCTATTCTAGAGCTAGAGTAATGGACTTTGTTAGCAATCTTTCAGACAACAAAGAAGAATCAATATGTTTTTCAAATGAAACTGGAGAAATAAAGGTTTTGAATGGGAAAACATTAAATCACTATGTTCGAGTATATTTTTGTGTTCTGTATTTTGTATATTTGTGTTCTGTGTTTTGTATTTGTATATCTGTGTTCGAGTATAATCAAATAACTGTACTCTTATGTTAGTTGAATTGAATTTGATTATTGACAAAATTTTACTGGAATTTGTCTTTCTTTGTTACTCCATACCTTTCACCTTCCACTTCTTCAACGGTCTTACTCAAGATTCTCAATAAACTTCTCCTTTGTTTGTAGGGGCATCATTGAACTAGGGAATGAATCCATGCTAGTTTTGTTCTTCAAGAGTGGAGGACTCTAACTTTTGACCTTATAGAAGCTGAAGCAGTTAATTTTTAATGACCTGTCAGTTAGTAAATTCATACTAGAGTATATATCATGCTTGGTGATTTGAATAGGCTTTTGAACTGCGACTATGATCGTAATAAAAAATTCATTGCTCCAGAAACAAAGCAACAAAATAGAAGGGTGAATTGCGGATGAATAATTCAATGCCCTTTTTTCATGGTTGATGAGTTGGAGAGTTTAGGCTATTCTGGTGGTTGAGTGAACCCTTTCAGTGAACTATGAACTTTCACTATATCATCTCCAAAACGTGAGAATATACCAAATGAAGATTTTCAAAATGTAAAAATATAGGACCAAATATAGAACCCTAGAGTACTGATACAGTTGTTGTTGTATTGAAAATTTATCAAGATCTTCTATCAAGCTAACTGACAAGAAGTATTGAGGATGTATTTTGATTTCATTTTTTTATTATGCGAACTGATCAATCGAAAGTCTTGTTCATGGAAAACAACATTTTTCTATTATCATCTTTGCGATTAATTATTCCGAATACGTACAATACCTTTTTCATTTTGTATTGTTTTTCTAAACTCACAATTTCCAGTTTTTTGTGCTTGGTGAACCAGAAACGACTTCTTTATTATATTTAACTTCGTTTCATGAACCATGTAATGAAGGATATATATTTTCTTATGATAATTATTTTTAACTTCCTCTTGGGCGATCAGTTCAGGGGAATGAATCTTCAGGTTTGAGAAAATCAGTTTCTCGTCTTGGGGGACGAGTTTATTTCAAAGCAGAGAATGAAGAGATGATGGTGGAGGGTGGTTGAGTTTGTGTGTACTTGAGTTATGATAAGGAAGAGGCTGAGTGATGGCCCCATGCTGAGGAATTCAACGCAGAAGAGAATACTTGTGAAAAAGTTTTCAACAAGTTGCAGACCAAGAGTGTTTGGTTCAGAGCAGTCTGCCATTTTTAATGAACTCCACCAAAGTTTACCAAATAGAAAACGAGGGGAGTCTTCGGGCTATGAGACTCGCAGCTACAGCATTCAAAATTAATATTCATGTAGCCTTGGATTACCTTTCATTGTAAAGCAAAAAATCACTGTTTAAACTCTGTTATCTTGGACGAATTAGAATATATTTTCTGAGTGTAACTGAGCAATGATTTGCAGTGGGAATCCTTACTAGTCTCTGCTGACAAAATGGTGAAGAATTTCATGAAATCTGAAAAAATACTTTATTTGTGTTTTCAATCTAGATGGAAGTTAATACAGTAGAACTTGCAAAAACAGTCAAGTCATTACTTGTTGAATTCTTATTTCGCAGTGTCCTGGTCTGCTGGTCAACTAATGCGTTCCACGAGGTTCATTATTAAATGTGGTTAGGGGGAATGGGTTGTGCCAGTCATGGTTCCTGCATGTTATGGCAATCAAATCATCATTTTCATAGCATTGAACCTATATTTGAAAAAAATATGGTGGATGAATTTTTAAAGAATTTCATACTATCGTAACTATATGCATTTGATGTAGTGAGAATTATGAATCTCTCATATAAATAGAGGATTTGACTTTGAAAGTTGCGTTCTCTTTTCAACATCAAAGATGCTTGAAAAGAGTATGCTTTATTGTTAGATACGATTGAGATGATATGCACAATCTTGTTAAAAAAAAGAACGTTGAAAAAGGGAAATGATTTTTGTGATTTGTTTTTAAACCCTCTTGCATCAGTTTCAATCTTCTCTAATCAACAGACTATTTAGAGACTTTTGCTACCCTTTAATATTCCTACAGCCCTTTCATGTCCTTTATAATAATTACCAAGTAAGGCTCGAGCTGGACCACCTATTTAAAATGAACCCTGAAAAGCACTGAACTCCACTTTTCTGTGAACAAACTGGACAAAATCTGAAACGGAAATCCAGATTTGGGCCTTTTGGAACTTACCTTTGGTGGTAAATGTTGGAGTGGTGATAACCCATGATAATGACCTGGATGATTTATTGCTGGCTGAAGATTGTAAGTAGAGGCAAGTTGTTGAGCAAGCCAACTTGCTTGCGCCCTAATTCAGTTAACGGATTAGGACTTCATCATACAGTGGCTGCTTCTGCATGGTTGCGATTTCATTCTTACAAGTGCGTCGGGGCTCAACTTGTTTTGCTCATTCCCCCCCAGTCAACCCTTTCCACCTTATCGGGTGTTGCAGTAATACGGCTTCTACATTCTACAAGGAATCGATGATCAAGTGGAAAATACTCGGGGAACAGACCGAGCCCCGGATGGTTTATAATGCGTGGGGGAACCTCTCCGCTCGCTCTATCCCCTTTTTATAACTCTCGATGTTTGTTTCCCCCTCCTAGAAAGTTCAGGTACTACTTCACAACCCTTTCTCCGGTCAAATCAAAAGGCATCGCCAAATTGCTTTTCGAACAACCTAGCTGCTCTACACCGAACTCTTTGCCAGTTACTGTCATGTTATCCGCTGAACAAATGCAGCTGAAAGAAAAATATGGGTGGAGTATTTCTACAGTATGAAGATGTTGAATGTTACATTAGAATTCTAAGCATAATTATCAAGAATTGCTAGCTTAGTATTGATCTTGTTCAATACCGTATGGTAAAAATATTCTATAACAAGTATACTGTACCTTCAATAAAGCTAAAATTGTTCACATCGTAATCAAATCAAATTGAGCATGCTTGATATAAAGTAGATTTTCCTAATTTCTTGGATTTGAAGCTTGTCGATCAAAAAGTTCTCATTTTCAATTCAACTTTTCACGTTTTTCTGCTTTAGTAACTGTTATTAATCTTGTAAACTTGTTTGGTATATGTGATAGAGGAAATGGGCCCTCATAAAATAGTAGCTATTCTGCTAATCATGTTTGCCATATCCATTTCATGTTGATGCTTCAAACCAAGACACCTTTTTGGCGCTGTAGATTACAACTTTCTGATCAAACAAAGAAACTCACTCATCTTATCTTGAAAGAATATTTTTAATTCCTCCACTAATCTGAAATTTGCATTTGGTTGGCTACTTTGACCCTTGGGAGCGGTTTACAGCCCAGCTTACCTTGACTCAGCATTAGTTTTAGTGGTATAAAAATGCACAGAGTTTATCTTGGAGAGTGCTTCTCATAAAACTTGTTTGGTTAGGAATTTGCGAAACATTCAGAGCTTCCACAATTCTAATAATTTCAGATTATTATTCATTAACAGATTTAACTTTATTCTTTAGATCATGATTACTATCAGATTCAACCGCCTCGTAAAAAGGAATTTTTTGAAGTTCTATTTCCGGGTTGATAAGTTGTGGAAGCTTAGATTCGCAAATTAATGGATGTGAATGAAGCATGTCTCATACTACAATATGACCAATTTTTGTTTTTTTGCAAATTGCTCCAAAGGCTTCACTAAATATCAATTGTTGTACAAGACTCTAAACATCAATTTATTCCAAACGAATAGGTATTTTTTGTACTATTTCATGAGACGCGGAAATGCGTGGTATCTTTTTGATAGATACTAAGGCGGGTCTGCAGCCTTAGTATCGGGTGACCGAGGCTATTGGGGGCCATCACATTTTAATCGGGTCGGGTAAATTATAGTGGACTTTGGTTTGCGGTGGTGTGGTCTGCATGGCGTGGCGTGGCGTGAAGTGCCTCTGCCTCAGCAGGTGCAGTTGGAGCTTTGCTTCCGGTGCTGTAGAGTGCAAGTGAATGAACTGGTCTCTCCATTGACTAGGGCTAGAGCTAGGGCATTGGCAAGGCAGAAGGTACAGTTCACTTCGCAAGGACCGTTTCTACACGCGCTAACCAAAACTCACCCCTGCCCTGTCCTTCCCTTCACTCAGTCCCGGCGTCTCCTTTTCAAAAAAACGGAAGGGCTCCGCGAACAAAAATCTTATTCATTCTCAGCCTCTCATTGTCATTTTTCTCATTTAACCTCTTCCCTTGCTCCTTATGCACTACTTGGAAACCTAAATCTCCTGTTCATTTCTTGCACAATTTTATTGCACTCCTCTGACCCTTTTTTGCTTAGTGGGAAATTATTATTCATCGCACCATCCTTGCAATAACACTATCCTGAATGATACAAATTCATTACAATTGTGTTGCTGCTCTCTTATTTTGAAACATTTGAGCCGGCTGTGAATTAGCATAGCCAAGAAGCATTCTACCTGTCCTTTTTAATCGTGCCCTCCCTCCACTCTGTAGTTTTATTACCGTGGGGTCGGCGACTGGTTATGTCATTATACTAAACTTTTATTGCTATCAATAAAATGCTCTAGGCGTCCGTCCGTCCGTCGTCCCTCTGGGAAGCGTCTCTCTCGTATGCTCGGCTGGATGATGCGTGTTTATAGCGGCTCCACTCTAACTCCGACCTTTGTTGCTTCGTATGTCATTCAATTTTGTTCTGTCCTTGCATCTTTTTCTCTTTCCGCACTAAGTGGATGATCGTTAAAAATTATATTCTCATTCTTGCGAGCGATGAACGAGATTTTACTGTCAATTTTATCGATTCCAATACAGACTAGGAAGAACTGTGGCTGTATCTGATCTGCTTTTCTCTTCTAATTCTGGGCTCTCGTTGTTGACGTCGTCGTTTTCAGCTGTTATCTATCTCTATTTCTTCTCGACGACTTTATATTACCATATTTATCCGGACCCGATGGCTATCCAAGCCTTTCGGCAGAGCTTTCCGTGAAGGAAATTGAACTAGCAGTGTTTTCACTATATACAAACGTAGAATCGCAGCTCTCAGGACCATCTAATGATACTATGAAGCTCTGAAACTCTCGTTTCCAACTCTAAAACGTTCGGTCCAACATTTTAGTGCACACTTAACTGACCGATGGCAGTTGTAGAACTATTCTTAGTGCGTCTTCGGGAATCGGACTTGGGATTATCACACCATTAAGATCGTTATTGTCACTCTTATTCACTGTAAATGTGAAATTCTGTTTTGTTGCAACATTTAATGTTATGTTTACTGCCTAACTTGTTCAGTATTACTTTGTTATTCCAGTGATGTTATCGAAATACAGTACTGTATAATTTCGAGTATCAGTCATCAGTACACATTTATTGGTATAATAAATTTGTAAGTTAATTAACACTTTACGTACCGGTATCCCTTCCACTATTGTTCCACCATAATTGACTAAACAGAAGAAGAAACCCCGTTATAATTTGATCCAATCTAGGATTCAGATGGGATCAGACAAGATTCAGACAAAAATCAGCTCTATAAATTTTTCTTTCCACATTTTATTACATATTTTTGAGGTCGAAGCTCTCTTACTGGATTCCTTGAATTGAAGCATAGGCTAAATAAACAACGAAATAAATAAAGACTAACAACCAAATGAAGGCTGTTTAATTAGTCTATGATTGTAGGGTAGTCACTAATCTTGCTCTTGAATACTCTTCAAATTAAGTCTCTTCAGTCTCTTCAAATTAAGTCTCTTCAGTCTCTTCATTTTACTGTGAAAACAATAAGTTGTCAAGTTCCTCCAAGCTTCTACCATGAAAACCAACTTATAGTGAACCAGTCAAAATTTGCTTCGTAGAGAAATTTCTCCGAAATGAACCAGTAGGTTTGTAATATCAATTACTTTCGGCAGTGGCACATGGCAAAGTGTTACTTTTTAGTAATCTAGAATTCTAATCGTAACAAATAAATTGTTTAGAATCAGCTTATAGATTGAATTCGTTTAGCATACATTCATATTTCCGCTGTGATAGACATTTCAATTATGGGTTAACGTCCTCCACTGCTGACCACGTATTATTGTCGGTGACAACATTTAAATAGCAGTCATTATTCACTTTATATTCCACCTTTCTGTTCGGAAAAATTGCTGTGAGATATTATAGGTAATTTTTGTGTTTTTACAGTACCAGTTTAAAATAATATTCATATTGAAACTGCTCAGATAAGATACTACTGTATTCCGTTGAAATTCAAACTCATAATAATATATCAATATGTGTAATACTCATTTATGAACAGTATTATGATACTGTATTCTTCCATTGTTCATGCGACAATCCTTGTACTGTATTTGCTCGCTACAACTTTAGAATAGCTACTTTCTTCATAATCATGTAGTAATCGTAAGTCTTGTGATTATCGAAAAGTACTGTTTTGTATTTTTAAAAGGATATTTTGATATATTCATTGGATAGTTTGATGTTTATGTCTATAATCTCTATCAATGCCCCATGTTTGTGATTTAAATCAATGTCACAGTTGAGAGGTTTGGTGGGTTAATTAACAATTTTTTACGTCATTTGCTTTACAAAAAAGAGAACAATCACATTTTTCAAAATTTTTTTCTAGAAATAGGTTGAAGATATATAGTTACATTCAAATATTACTGACCCTGTTTCAATGTAGGCCTACAGAGCATAGCTTGATTCACCAAACAGGAAATTTAGATTACTGACGATCCTTCAACATCTGACGATTTTCCCAACATTTGAAATTTGTAGAATTTTCAGTTTTCATTGAATTTCCTTAAATTTTTCCTACATAATCTAAAACTTGATTTTAAAAATTTTCTGGATAATCCTGAAACAAATTCGAGTCCTTGAGTTGGACAGCTAGTGCCTCATTTGTTTGTTGCTATTGATTGGGTGGGGCAAATTGAGGTTGAGCGTGAGAGATGTTATTGCCTTTGCCTTCAACTCAGCTTGGCCTACTCAAGGACAATTGGGCGACCTATTGCCTTGCCACTTGCCATGCCGCATGCCTCTCTGCCCCATAGAATGTGTATAACTCAGGATGAAAGGAAAGGTGAATAACATTTGCAAGGTCTGCTAACGATTCAATGCTGTTATCATGTCCGAATCGTCGATTTCGTGTAAATTACCCGAATCCAGCATTCCAAGTGGCTTCATTTTCTTGTCGGCTCGCTCTCACAATATTCCTCTATTCTGAGAGAAAAATCTATGATTATTGCCAGTTCATTTCAAACCATCACACATAATTCGACTGAGGAGATCTGAGGAACGTGGGAATGCGTCAATTGGCAGGATTCTGAATAATATTAGTGTATCTCACGGCTGTTTTATTTTTGGGCAAAGAAAAATGTTTGTTAAAATACAAGTATTTCTTCTCATATGCCCATTTATCTAAAAATTTCCAATGTTGGGAAGATGGTTCAATCTCAATGGAGGATTGTCAGTATTCTATCTTTAGTTGTAGCCTAGAATAGTAGTTTATTTTTTAGAAAGGCAATGGAGTAGATTGCAGAATTGATTTTATATTTTTGAAGTTGGCGGAAGAGAATGAAACACATTCAATGCAGTAACCTACTATGAGTCCCAGTCTCAGCTTATGGGATAAGATAAGCTGATACGTGAATACCGTGCTACAAGTAATAATTCATTGTGTTTGTTCTCAATACGTCTGAATGATGATCCATCAATCATAACGTGATCGGAGTCAGGTAGTACGCGTTCGCTATATTTGCAAAGCGCTGAGTGCTTTGTCCAAGTGCATCTCAACTTGTCCTTGAATTTTCCATTGCGGAAAAGTCCGGCCTCATTGAGAGCATGCACCTAGCGAATTGCGCCGCTCCTATCTAAAAAAAATGAATCATTTATGCATCTGCAGCTCGAGTCCTGTTTTATTGGAAACTGTTTATTGTTTTTAACATAACTATTATCTTGAATTGATGTGTTTATGTCATGTCATAATTAAAACTGCAGCTGTTGCATTCCGAGTGCATAATATCGTATTTGCATGTAGCAGCTATCTTTGTTCATGTTATTGTCGTCACCTAGCGTATGCAGATCTTGCTGCTCAAATGTAGTAACGCAGTTTGTGTTGTGACAATGAATATGATCCATGATCGATCACGCCATTATCTTATTTAGAATATTCAAGTAGGCACATTCACAATAAACTAACTGCAGCTGGGAGTGGGTTATGATCGAAATAGTACATTTTTCATCGTTTTAGTCCTAGGAATGAAACTGCGTCATTCATTGCAATTTATATCCAAACTCCTAAACATTCTATTTCTTCTTATTTATTTAACTCCACTTTGTATATCACTAGTTGAATATGATTTTCTTGATAATCAGCTACAAAAATAAATACCATTATAGTGATCATTTTGAGAAAATCTTCAAAGTTTCATTATCTCTCATTATTCTTCATATGATTGAATGGTATTCCAGTACCTGGTTGGAGATTTAAAAGATTTTTGGAAATTACTGATTAAAATATAAAATTAGTATAAAATTACTATTCAAACATTTCTATGTACTCATCAGAGAGTATAGAATGTAAACTTGATATTGCAGGCAATTGAATGCAGTTTCTTAAAAAAATACTTGATATTGACTGTTATAGGAATTATAAATTCACTCTATTCTCTTGGAAATCGGATACGAGATAACTCTAAAATGGAAATGATAGTACATCGATCATGTTGTGCAATGTTTTATGTGGTGAAAAATTCGGAAAGTGATTGTGTCTATGGGTTTCAACACATTCCATGTCGGCATATAAATTTAACTGATAAGGCAATGGCCATTTCTCTTACTTTTGAATTTCACTGGAACCGTTTTTGGAGAAAATCGTTTTAATCCGGATGTACAGATGGACGAGCCCATTAAGGTTTATTTATGGGTTGGAATTGTGGTCGGATTATCCAATCTGTTAGATGATCAGCACAGCGCACCGGGTGTTGCCAGCATTTATTCTAAATTCTAAACGGACAGACAAGACAGGTTAGATGTATGGGCTGCGGATATCAGTGGTCGAGTCGAGTCGTGCATCGCATCGCATCGTGCAAGTAGAGTTGAGGTTGTTGGAAAAAGGTGTTGCACGAAACACCAAAAACAAGCTGCCTCCCATTTTCAGATGACGGTGACAAATTTATACATCGTTTCGAAGATCTAGGCTTTTTGTGTGCTAGCTGCTAGCACCACTGTTCAAGTCTGGAGAAGATTTTACTAAAAACAACTCAAGAAAAGCTTCGTCCTCTTTGTTTATTTTGTATTTATTATTGAACAGTGCTGTTCAGTTTGGGTTTTTCAAGTTGGTTGTCATTGTATGCCAGGCTTGAGCGCTTTGTTGTTTTTTCGCTGGCTTCTTCCCCCCACTGCGAGACACAAATCGGACTGAGTCTGGACAAAACCGGACCTCTCGTACTATTTTCTGACAGTTTGAGAACCAAATCTAAATTATTTGTGACGCTACAGACAGGACCGGTCGGTCTGGCATTGTTGTGCAGCAATCACTGCTTCTCTTCCCTTCTCAGCTCTGCTCTGCTCTGCTGTCTATTTCGTTGCTCTTCGCTATTCTGTGTGGTCCATTGTTTTTCCTACTCTTCAACCAACTCAACTATTCGAAAAGAGTTCTGTTCACAGCAGCTACTGGGTTGATCATCGCCATCCTTGATGAATATCAAGTATCTCAAGGATTGAAGGTTTTGCTAGTAGCCTACATGGTTAACCATAGTTGGAAAACCTCTCAATCCTCCCCCTTTTTTGCACCACAGTTCTTGTTCAGTATAATGATTGTTGTTATCGTATTTGCTTGTATTCATTTGTATATTTTGTAAAGTTATATTTTATATTGAGTGTGTAAATGAATGAATAAATTGACATTGAAATATCACAGCTGCAATCATTCGGATGATAGGCGTGTCACTAATGATCCTCATCTTCTGAACGAATGACTCAAGTTTTGCAAATATGGTAGCTCTGCCTTTTTCTCCCAATAGTTTGATTTTTCAAAGACAGTGAAATGGATTCATTAACATGTCGATTTGAATCCACCATTGTTTATTAATGTAATGCCTTCAACGTATTCCTTCATTGAGATTGATGCTACTCGTTTCCTTCCCAAAGTACAGCAACCACTATTTACTGGTTGTCAAATGAATCAAGGTGCCAAATCCTTAGTTACAGATAATTTTAACTAGATTATTCAATTCCACCTCGTAGACGATTCCCTTTTTGAAGCTGATTGAATGTATTACTAGTATAGTGGAGTGAGAATTATTACCTTGAAATCTATCATTTGGAGTAGTGACAGTTTCACAGAATATCTGAATGTTGGGTTGGAAGGCAGTATTTATTTAAAAAATTGATTTCTTGAATGGGATGTGGTAGAACCAGGTAATGGACGAGATAAATAATGAATGCTTCTGTGAATAATTCATTGTCATTGGCCCTTGATCGCCAAGTATGCAACAAACATTACCATGCATCTTGAGCTTGAGTAAAAAATATCAGTTACAACGAGCTTTGATTTTTTCAATTTGTAATTTGGATCAACAGTGATTGAACTCAATTTGGTGCCCCAAAACGCGTTATAAATTAGCTTGTATTATAAAATGCTATAATTTCAAATTTAGTTACTAGGCTGATGTATATGTAATGTTTTCTTCAGTGGCAACCTTGCGAACCGTCAACACCAGATGTGGTCCCACGATTTGAATAATTTGAAAAATATGTTACTCAAAAATGCTTGCTTCCACAGCATGTGTGTGAGCTCGGTTCCAGAGCGCTGGTTTTGGATGTGCATCCAGCATCCAGCCAGTTATTGCTTGTTAGTTACTGAGCGACACACTATAAACTAATAAGGAGCATCAATCTAACAGTTTTTTATGCTCTTTAAAACCCAAAATAAGTTTTTTGTCAGCATCTCTTTCGGAGTTCACAGATGCAATGAAAGGATTCGCCGACAGTAGCAGTTGACGAGAAACATATCTAGCTTTTTATCAAACGTTTTTATCCATTAGCATTGCTCTGACACAAACAAGAAGCGTTTTGTTTTTGCATCGTACTCATTACTTTTATCTTTTTTGCAGGTGAGCTCATCCGTGTAATTGGTCGCAGTAAGTTTAACTAGTTTGTTCTAGAGTTTCTAAAACAAAATCTTGATTTACCCGAAATCATTTAAGATAATTTCAACTGTATCCTATCAAATAGAGTAATACTAGTAAATAAGTTTAAATTTGAATATAATTGACTGACTAGGTCTACTTAAGATTCATCGTATAATCATTGTTCCTCATTTCTCAATTAGACACTGTTCGTTGAATGTACTTCGTATAGTTTGTAATAAATAAAAATATAAATATGAGTACCCTTTTAAATTATTTCGTCAAGTCAAGACTTGAGAATGGCATTAGTAGCCGAAACATGTCATAAAAAATAATTTAAAAGGGTACTCAGATTCATATTTTTATTTATATTAAAAGTAGCCCTAAAGAAGAAAAACTACTTATTTGTTTATTAAAACGTCTATGAACTCCATTCCGCAGGTTTTTTAGTAACACAGGTTTTCAATTTGAATAACATGTATGATATTCCCTTTTATTGTCATCCTCTATTGGATAAGAAATTAAGAATATTCGCAAAAATATTTTTTTAACATCCCCTTTATTTTCATTGGGATTCAAACAAACCTGTAGGCCTAATAGCAGGCTGGCGAATAACATTGTATGAGTTGTCCGTATTGATCCCATGAGAGCAGTTCGACAACATTGATCATTGAATCAGTTGTACAAACATTCCACAATTAGCCGTCTATTTGTATAAGGTGAAGTGAACAGTGGTCCTACACTCCTACTGCACTTGCTTTCAATGGACCGGTCATCGGATGTGTGCTATTAGCCGTTGAAAAGATTGCAAGGATGTGGTGGGCGTTATTATCATAATATTCGCCAATGATCAAGAATTGCTGCTTGTTTGCGAAAGGAATACCATAGAGGAATCTCTGAGAACGTTGAACAGCTTTTTTTTAATTGGATCAAGCTGAGAGTGTAGGCCTACCTGGTGAAGGGTGATGTTGAGAGAGAGAGAGAAGCGCAAACTTTGCCAATTCTAGCGCTGTGTCACTCCCACTGGGCTTCCTTGCCTCCCTGCTCGTCGAGAGAATGGACAATGTAATGAGCTCTTCCCACAGGACAAGGACTAAACAATAATCCATTTAGTGACCCTCTGATCGATTTTGAAAAGATGGGACCGCGTGAGTAATAGACGAGACATGATAGGGCTACAACACTGAACGACCTGTCGAATTACAAGTTGCTCCTTTCTTATCGCATCCCCTAGTTGGCGCTTTCATCTCTTTCACCGTATTTCTGTTGTCCGAACACCCACTTGCTCATTACAACTCGCTCCCTCTCCTTCGCACCAACCCTTCACACAAAGCGAGGCACTCTTGTATAAATAAACACTCACACACATTCACGCACTTTTTCATTGCAGTGCAGAAACGAAGAACAACGAGTACAGAAGCACAGTAGCACATTCGGAGACAAAAAACGCGAGTCTCTTGTTGTGCTGTCGCTGTCGCCCCTGGCCCCTTTCTCTTGCCCAGCGAAACGTGCAAGGGTTTCGAAAAAAATCTCCAAAGTCGGGGTGAATAATAATAAAATTATGAATGCTCAAAGATCAAACACTGTGTTCATTCTTCTCATAAAGGTCTATTAGTAACCACCAAGCTTTTTTCCCTTGTGTAAAGTGTACACCCTCATTGTTGCTAGTAGAGGGTGGTGTCAACTCCCTTGTAATCTCGAAACATTTTACAGTCTGTTATCAATGACGTCAACTCGTCAAGCAGTGCTCAGTGCACAGTGGACCGGTTGTGCGGACTTGCACATTGTGTGCATCTGAATGTGCTCTAATTGGGTGCGTTCAATTGAAATACGGCGTGGGACGAACATGTTGAAATCAGCTCACAGCACAGTGTCAATAAGTTATCACTGTGCAAAAGTTATTCGTTATCTACATTTTTATACAAAGTTATGTTCAAACATTATAATTAATTATTCTTCTATCAACAACTTATTATTTATGAATATTGTGGTAGGTTTTGCGTTACAAATAATTCAATGTCCTTTGAAATAATATAATCAATTACCAATGTGAAAAATAAAGTTTTTAAATGTAACTCAATCAATCAATTTCCGATAGGAAAGATAAGCTGAAACTATTATTTATGGCATGAAACTTCAATAATTCATTTACCAATTATTTATTTAGTAACTCATTAGAATTATCAAACTGCAAACAAACTATCTCTATAGCATTTGGTCTATGTTTAACATATCTTCTCTAAAAATTTAATTGTCTTAATAATAGTTCAGAGTGTTGTAGATTTCTGGACAGAATTTACTCCTGTATTTCAGTGTGGAAATTGCTATGCCCTTTGCATTGATTGATCTCAATGTAATTTGTAGGAGGCGTCTTATTATTTATTTTTTTTTGTAAACTGTGTTTGCGATAATAGAAGATCAAGTAACAGGGACCAGTATCAAATTAAATTCTTTATTTTTCCAGACATTTTACAATCAATGAGTTCGCCATAAAACAAAAAATACCGTGTACAGTTTGTTATTATACATAACAAAACTTATATTGCCAAAGTACCTAGGATACAATGCATTGTAAATGGCTTTATATACCCAGATATGAAATAAAAGATTTATGAGTATTATAGGTCATGGGTTATAAACTGTCCCATGAGTTACCATAAAATAAAAATCTCATTGAACTTACTGAATTGATTCAGTGTTACAGAAATAAACTATTTATATTGATAGGAAAAAGTCATATGAATCTAACCCACAATCGGTATGTTACAGATTTGAGTATATCGATTTTGATAACGGATTACATGCACACTGCCTTTCGTATATTTGGCGAGTTTTTTGAACTGGGTTAGGGTAGATCCGCGTGTTGGTGACGGCTGCGTCAAGGACTAATTACCTTATGTCAGCAGAAATAAGATTAGGTCGACCGGTGTCTCCCGAGGGGTCGGCGAGTTGAAGTTTTACAGGTAGCTAGTAGCCTGGTTGAGGTAATTGCATTAGTGCGACAAGCTTTGCTTCGGCTTGGTCGATGTAACGCGCGTATCGCTAATCGAATGAAGGAGGGCCGAGAGCCGAGGGCCGAGACGATGCATCCCTGAGAGGTCAACGCTTCGCTCGTTGCTACTTAGCGCATGGCTCAAGACGTCCCACTAACTAAATCAGGCCCGTCTTTCGCCAACTAGCCATGCTAAACCGAAACTAACTCCACGGAAACCAGTCATACGTGTCGTAGTGTTGTCCGAGTAGTGAGCTGCTGGTTATCACTTTGAAGTCGAACATTTGATAATATCATTTACATTCAACAAGCCATGTCAACCAGATAGTACCCACGGAACCCCCCCACTAGCATTGTCCAGAAGCCAAACATCATTTGATAAGACTGTATCATATTCTGCCAACAAGTCATGTTAATCCGATAACCCCTAAACACGGAACTCTCCACGACTGTCACAGTGTGTTGAATGAGGCTGCTTGTGCTGGGTACTACCTTCATGTCAAACATTATTTGATTATGTAAATCTCATCTTTCATCATGCTAAACGAAAATTCGTCCAATAATAGATATAAGCTCCTTGTGTAGTGTTGTTCGCGATTGTCAAAGTGTGTTTGTGAGGCTTCTGGGGACTCCTTTGATGACAAACAGAAAGCAGTAGTTGTGATTAGTTTACATTAGTCTTGTTGAGCACATAATGGATTGTGGTGGCTACAGAAATTTGCCTGGAAGCCTGAATCCTTGAGTAAAATATCAAGAATATTTTTATTGAATTTGTGATTTTGATTAAAAATGAGGAAAAAAATGAGAAAAACAATTGACCCTTAGAGGTTGGCAATAAAGTCTTTAGTATGCAAAACAGCCTGTAATAATAGATATACTGTGAAATCTAATGCGCAAAATTATATTATATGAAATTATGTGCAGAATGTACACAAAAATTAAGGGAAAATTAGTTAATCAACAAGTGATGATATAGTTCGCCCAATTTCAGCCACTAGATACAAAAACTGACGAAAAATATGATATGAGAAAAGCAATAATTGATTAATATTATATTGCCAATGGAGCTCCCCCTACAGCTTAGCAATAGAGTGTTTTGGTATGCAAAATATAGCCAATGAAATATACAAAAAATTAAAACCTTTCAACAAACCATAGATTGATTATCACCTCCATTCCTTTTCAGCGAAATTGGAAGGTTATAAGACACAATGTCTCTAAACTTTCAATATTTGCTCAATACAGTATTATTATTTTTCTGGACCAGTATATTTTATTAGAAATAATCAAACTACTGGAACTACTGTTATCTTGCTTCCTTCTCCAACTGATTGAATGCTTTTATCCAAGTTTTTGGAGTCATCTTCACTATCACTTATGTATGAGAGATGTATAACGACATAATTAATTCAATGTTCCTTATCAGAGCAACCATACTCTGTATCAATGCTTTTGGACTTTGTTTAGAATCAAAAACCGGAGATTGCTTATTTCCTGCTAGATTCCAGATCCTAAATTGACTTTCGCAAGTTTTTTTTCACTGGTTTCACAAAGTGTAAACAAAGTGAGTGGGCCATATGTCGTGGTGGTCCTCTGCTGGCGAACAGGCTCTCTCCTTCCAGCATCTGATCTTGTCTTGCAATAACAGCAGATGGGGAGCTGTGGCTCAGTGCACAGTGAATAGGAAATTACTCAGAGCCTTTCAGTATGTAGAAGGTTTTCGGTGAAGGGGTGTTATATGCAATGTTGTAGTTATAGTATTGTAGTACTTCACGCAGCTGATTTATGTACAGTGGCGCCAACCGTGGATGATGGTGGGGGGGGGGCTGCAGTGCGGTTCTCCTAATGGGCCAAATTTGATTTACGGCCCATAGCCCTTAAGCCCCCCTTGGCCTTATGTCAAGCGCCTCTGTGTGGAAACATCTCTCTCTGTTCAGCCATCTCACACTTGCAAGCTGTGGTGTCATCACTCTTCTCAGAAACATTTCGATTTGTCGACTTCATAGAAACAGGATATTGAAAATTTTGTTCCAACTACGTTTCATAATTTATTGCAATTCGAACCACATAATCTGGATTCTCTACCTCTAGAAAGCTAAGCAATTAAGAAGCTATTATAGAGAGAGTAGTGAAGTCAATACCAAGAGATAATCCAAGATGTGGTGTCAGGTATACCTTCAAAGTATTCTGTTGATTCTAAAATCGACTTGGAATCTTATTATATTAAAGCTGCAAAAGACAAACAATTACAAAAAACTCTCAGCCAATACGGCTGATTGTATCGGAGAATCATTCTCGAAATCAGTTAGGGAACACACTGGAGGCTATGGGAAAACCTCCAAATCACGAAAAGTTCACCCCCCTGGCACCCCTAGAGCCCCCCAATTTTTTTCGACACATTTAAATAAGCCTCGCACAGAAAATTCAATACAAGCTTTTTTGTTCAGATCCGGAGATTATCCTATATCCATAATTCGATTTCGATCAAATTTAAATGGCGACCCGAAAAATTGAAATTTAATTTTATTATAACTGTAACACAAGTGATATGTTCTTGTAGAAGCAAACTTTTTAGAAACAGAAAGCTGGAAATTATATTATTGTAATCTTTGAAGGAGAGCAAGGAAGCTTAACATATGTTTCAATGATTAAAAAACATTAACTTTGTTCTAGAAGGTTCAGTTATTCATTTATTCATTCATCTACATTAACCAATCAAATACATGATTAGAAAAGAACCAAAAGGCCTAGCCCAAAACTATTGGAGCTTGTGATACTTGAACTAGTAATTCTGAGAACAGTAGACCTCGCGCTCAGTAAGTTACATTGACCTGTTGTTATGTTTTCTCAAAAAATAATAAATAATTTATCAATTTAAATTGTCTAGAAAAAATCCTAAATAAACATAGAGCTTTTTTTTCTATCGTACCGTGACGTATCGTCCCGGAATGTGAACGTGAGCGCTGTTATCAGGTCTGGCTGCAACTGTCTACAACCTTGATGTAAAGATACATTTTCAAGATGTTGGATGTTTTTGAACGGGTAGTATTATAGTCCACTAGACAGCTGATTTATGATGAATCATTCTATAGTCTGATTTTTACTCTAATATTGGCGTATGAAGGAGGCTCTTTTTTCTTTTATATTATCCTTGAAATGCAAAATTTCCAAAAACCTTGTATATACATCGATGCGCAATTTAAAAAGGAACATACCTGTCAAATTTCATGAAAATCTATTACCGCGTTTCGCCGTAAATGCGCAACATAAAAACATATAAACATTCAAACATTAAGAGAAATGCCAAACCGTCGTCTTGAATCTTAGACCTCACTTCGCTCGGTCAATTATTTTTATAGTCGTTTGAGGAGGAGCATTGGGAAAATTTTTAAATTATTTTATGATCTTTCAAGTAGGACAATTGGGATTTTTTTCCAATATTTTCAATTGTTGTATAGTATTTGATCACAATTCAGGTCAATTCTTTCTCCCACATATAGCTTTTCATATTTGTAATTATTTCGAAACAAGTGCATTAAAACTTTCCTTCAAGTTTTCAGTGTTAATTCAGTATTTATACTGTACTCGTGTAGACAATAAGCGGTAATAGCATTACATGCCTGAAGCCCTACAACTGAGCCTTGTCGGTGAGCCTGAAGTATTTGCTTTGAAAATTGAAATCATTCAATGTACGTCAGTCAATATTTGTCACAATTCGATGAGAATTACAATTTTAATTCTCTCCAGATCTGTTCGTGAGATTCAAATAAATTGTTGGATTATAATGAAAAAATTCATAACCATAACACAGTTCCATAGGCACATATGAAATTTCAAGTACTCTACCAATCCTGCCACTGTATTTCATAATTTCCATTTATTCATTTTATTTCATTCCACAGTCACAACATTAAATTATTGATGATTGCAAGAGAATCAACAGTTTAAACCCAAAACTGTTTCTCTCCCCAATTTTGATAGAAAGTTTCAGAATGAGGTTAACATTTCTTATAATGATCACAAAAATTTACATTCCAAATATACATTATACTACAAAATTTCTATCTAAGCTAATCAGAAGGTGAAACAATGAATTATTACACATGAAAATGACTTCAATTATGATATTTTGATGATATTTCATTCCAGTTTAATATCAATACATCAGATAAGGTGATAGTGATAAATTCATGAAAATCACAGAGGAAATTGTTTTTCACCGTGTAGCATTCAAATTAACAAAGCTAATATAGTTTGCATAGATAAATTTAATAATGGATATTGTTAAGTGATAGTATGGAATTATCTTCCAATAAATTTGTCATCCTTCTAGTCTAATGCAAGAGATAAGTGGCATCAATTTCATTTTATTATTCTACACCTACATTAGTGTTCACGATTGATACTAAGAGATAATTGATGTGTATTGAAAAATCAATTATATAGTTAAACTCTATAAAAACTTGACTCTTATAAAAATTGTTACTGTATTCGTTCATGAACAAATTTCTCTGATAAAATAAATCCAATGTTATTCAATTGTAATCATGCGTAGTACAGACAATATCAAATTTCCATTATTACCAGAACAAACTATATAATATTTCTAGGGAATGTAAAACACATATTTGATAGCATTTAATATTTGAGTTTACAGATAAGCATTATATCTTATGGTTTGTAGGCAGTATCAGCGTCTAGTTTTGTCCATGAGTTTCAGAAGTGTATTATTAGCTCTAAAATAAATTGTGATATAAGAGAAATGTGTTTGAAGTGGGGGCTCCAGCAGTATTGTTATCACGAGTTTGAACTGGCGGTTGATCATCTTATGTGAGCACGTTCTGACAGTCTATAGATCGAGTCTTATCTCTAATCGTCCCAAATAATGCAGCTATCACTGGCAGAGCCAGACAGCACGTAGACCGAAATTCCCATCTTTTTCCCCTTCACGGAATGGAATGCGGCGCTGTTGTTCTTTCACTTTGCATTCGTCTATATTGACAAACTTTGATTGCTGGTCGGTCTGTTCGTTATCAACGCTCATTTCACTGTGAAATTCCTGGTTAATCTCTTTTTTCATTTCATCATGTGATGCTAGATCGTAAAATGAAGTGATTCATATCTCAAAGATACTTATCTAGTGCTCATGAATCTATAATCTATTTCAAACTATCATTTTCTTTAATTAGAATCAAACTGATATGGTAGTCTTCTTAGATTAATCCAATTCTGTTTTATAACGGATTTTTATCACTATATTTATAAAGTGCGTAGTATTTCTTGTTTTGGGAATTAAGTAACGGTTTTTTAGATGTACAGTGTATCTCTCTCATTAATGATTCTCATTAGGAGAAATATCATTTCATACAAAATTAATGTAAATTGAAATGAAAATTCTGTCTGTCGTGAAAGTCAAGTAAGATTTTGTTCAGGCTTTTTTTATGCCGGAAGAAAAATGTGATTTCTGCTTTTGAATATTCATTTTAACTAATCAACAGCAGAGTGAATCTACATAATGCGCTAGAAATTAGTATTTATATATTTAGACATTTTTATTATGTGTAATGATACACGGATTCAAAAAAGAAATGACCGGTTGAAAAGTCCCTAATGTAAGAATCTGGCTCCAACTCGCCTAAAATGAATATTCATCTCCAAGAAAATATATGAAAGAGAAGCAAATGTATAGGGTGAGTTAAAGTGGGTTTCAATTTCCAGTAGCGCTGAAAAATTGAAAAAAGGAACAAAAAGAGGGTATGGCGAATTGGGAATTTAATCTATTAGGCAGAAGTAGGCCCACGAGAGTTGTAAAATATCGTTTCGCCTCTCCAGAAAAGAGAGAAAGGAATTTAATAACCTCTGCCAGCCATAATCAGTTTTAAATCTCCCATTGGCACAAATATCGTCTTATTTTACAAGTTTGTTAGTTACTTTGGACTTTATTTAAAACTTAGAAATAGTAAAATCTAAAGTTACTTCTCAAAGAAAATAAAATCAGAATAAATTCTTGACTTGGACTCTTGAATTCTTCTTCAAGAATAGTTGGTTAGTCTAGTTCAGTGTGCACGAAAAATAATTCACATTCGCCATTAATCAAAGAGTTGACTCTAGATGATCTGATGTATAGAATATGTCTATATGTCTAGAATATGACGTATAAAATGAAAGGAAAATGAATCAATTGATATTCTCCGTAACAATTTTGTTAGGAAGGAATTTTTAATTACTGTTTTTGGAATTTTAATTACTGTTTCCTGAATTTGAAAATTGGAATGTGTGGAATATATTTCTAATCAAGGAATTATAATAAACAGATTCTTTCATGAATTGGAAAGTTGAAAAGAGGAACTTATGTTGACAAAGAGCTGGGAATGACACGTGCAGTATTATAAGCTACTTCATTTCAAATAAGACGTGGATTAGACTTTGGAAGGGAGAATGTTGTTTGTGATTAGTGTCATGTGCGTTGTGCGTTGAGCAGGCAGGGTTCAAAGGGATGACTAAGTCTGGTCTGTCAGGTGGAATTGCCAGCGGATTGTGCAATATGAGTCCACTTTCTGAGAACGACAGACCAAAAAGCCGCAAAGCTGTGTTCTGGCATATGCAATGAAAATGGAAAATGCGTGCTTAGGGGAACAGGTAGGCAGACACTCACACTCCCTCTCTCCATCCTCTTGCTTCTGAGTGGAAAATTAATTGGAAAAGGGATCAAAATTGATGGTCATTTATATGGAGTAATATTTGTTATTGGCTATCATATTTTTTTCTGATCCGCAAACTGATGACGTAATTGATCTGAATACGATAAAAAATCACTGATCTGACTCCCTGAATTCCCAGTCATTCTTCATTTAATGTATTTTCCCTTTTTTGTATCATTCATTTTTTGCGTATTTTTCTCGTATCGGTATCCGAGCGATATAACTTCAATTTTCACTTCCGTTTTGGAATATCTGTCTAGAATATTATATTAGAAATGTCATGAATATAGAATCTGTCTAGAATATCATATTCTAGAAATACAATTATAATGCTGTGAGCATTTTTTTAATTTTATGCATCCAAGTAAGTACATTCACTAAGTGAAGTAGTGAAACTCTTTGTTTATAAAATTCCCTTTTTTTACTTGCATGGATGTCAATGGATGGTGATTTCTTCAAATACGATCTTGTGATACAATGTACCATCATTCTAAGGCTCTACCAGATTTTCTGCAAATATCGACTTTTATTTAGTATTGAATAACTTCAGGCAAGCGCATGTTTTATTTTAAATCATGTTTCAAAGTTAACTAACTAATCATGAAAATGTAACTAATTACAGGAATGATAAATTAGCATTTTACATAGTGTACAAAGCGTGTTTCCAAGTAGGAATGATAGCGATAGGAATGATGAATTAGCATTATTATTGACAATATGAATCAAATGATGAAGATTATTTAAAAAATTTAATTAAAAAATTAGATTATCGTTAATTGTTTGATTGAACGTGACATATGTCAAGTAGTCTCCTTTCATTTAAGTTTATCCATTGGAGAAATTGAATAAGTTGGCTCGATTTCAAATGTACAAGTAGTATTGGATATCTGAATTTCGTAGAAAGTTCGTGTCAAGTATTGCTCAATAAGCAAATGCATTGTGTCAAGAGGTGAGATATTGTTTCTATAATAGGCTATCGATCAGTACAGTGAACTTCAGTACATCAAATAAAACATGACACCTACAAGGAAATGATTGAGATCATATTTAAATAATGTAGAAAGGTGTTATGCAAACACAATTCACCATTGTCATTATCAAGTTGGCTGTATGATATTGCGAAGGTCAGTAATAAAATCAGTGACTTTGACAATTTGAAATTTGTGTCTGCTGCCATCGATGAAAGAGAAAACATGTTAACCAATTACCGCCAAGATTACAGGTACTTATGGTCAGGATATTTATCAGCTAATTTGTCACTATCTTCCATCTTGTACACGTCATTAGGAGAGTTGGCTACAATCTCCAATAATACATCTCATAGTGATGCATCTAAATTTGCATTATTAGCAATAGGTATCCTATTTGCTATTCTTATAAGATGCTACTAGCTTTTGAAAAAGAACATGATGTGTGGTAGGCGAATATAGATTTTTGAGTACAAAAAAATTGAAACACCTTTTCTAATGGTGTCGAACAGAATAGATGTTAAATGAATGTTTGTTAAACGGTTGCTGTGGAACTTGAAGTAGTCATAAAATATCATTACATAGTGTAATTTGTGTTACTGAAATATATCTGTAATAGTAGAATTTTCTCAACTATACAACAAATATGTCGATATTAGTTCAAAGACTCAATGAACTTGACATATACAATTATCATTTAATAATCAATGTGAATTATAGTGATCACAATGCTAATATTTTTTGATGTGATAAAGTATCTAATTTGGAACAGAGATCTATGTCAAACTGGAAATAAAGATGCTGAGCAAAGAAATGCATTTGTATCCCTAATTTTCGTGAAAACTAATAAAGTAGATGGAGCATGAACTTCATATGCAATGTGTTGTGTCGTTCAATGTGTGCTCTCCTGTCTTATCAAATTATTTATTAATAAATCTGACCTATTATAGTATATTTGATTCAACTGGGATGCACTTTGATAACTGCACTGTTCAAAACTGCCCAGACAGTAAATGCAATATAGATTAAATCGCAATAGCAGTTTTTATATTGGAATTTCAAATCAAGATTATTGTTTTTATAAATTCTGTTTTTCATCAGTAATCACACTATTATAAAACTAGTTGAATTTACAAAGAGTTCATCTTATCAGTTGTCTAAATATCATTAGACGTATTGAGTGATTTTTATTGTAGACTTATTCTGGGAAATGCTCCAATTCACTGCTAACATACATTGCTGCATACATACATTATGTGATTGGATGAGGAATAAATTTTCCACTTGGCAGAGAAATCCAGCCTCTGGCTTTGCAGTGATAGCGGCCCACTCAGGTCAAGGTCTACAATATATGTATACAAATAATTAACTCTCGATTATATTATTAGCCTTCCTTGACATTGGAAGGTCAATTGGTTCGCCAAACAAGTGCTGTTCTATGCCAGATGTGTCAAATTCACTGCCAACACTCTGCTTTCGTTGTGCAATTATAAATAATAGATCAGTCAGCGGTGCTACATTGTATCAAACTGTCGAATTCCGGAATGCACAAATGCATTGGGATTCTGTACACGGCAACAACTTGTGATCCATCCACTTGGCAGTCAACTGCTCAACCACTGTAGCCTGTAGTCGTCTGGCTGGCTGCTATGCATTGTCCGAGCTTTTGAAATGTCGGGAAAAAAATTTCGAAACTAATTGCGTATTGTAACAGTACTCTTCAGCTCTTTGCAATCTTAGTAACCGTAGAGCATAGTAACCGTAATATGCAGTATGCAAGGGAAAAACATTTTCAATGTCCATAGAGGAGTACTCAGTAATTGATTTTTGAAAATACTAATTTTTACAAGAAAGATATATAGAAATTGTATCAAAGTTCAAGTGAGCAATAATTCCACCGTGATCCAGTATTCTATCTCTATCAACACCACTTGAAAATGATAGAGAATCAAAAGGCATAACTTCTTCGGGTTATTACTTTTCATTTCAATTCCCTGAATTTTAATTGCCCCTTTTTATTTCAACCTCTACTATCACCTTCCGCTAGTTTTAGTATTATCAGGAAACTCGAACTGAAAATCCAGAACATTTTTCCTTATCAAGAAAGCCTCTCAACCAAGCTATTAAAAAGCGAATAGTCTTCTTTCTTTGAGATCAATTAACTTAATAAGACATGCAGTAGTTATTTCAACGTTAAAAAATGTAGAACGCTGCACGTTCTTGTAATAACATGTAACAGAAACGGCAAACTATCATTAAACATTTCTAAATGGAAGGAGGGAAAGGCGATGTGTAGGAAGTATCTGGTGGAAATGGACACAAAAAGGAGCATTTTCCTGGTCTGTGTTAGCTTACAACTTGGCTGCTGTCATTATGGGTGTTGGCCATTGCACTTTGGACTTGAATGCGCCTCCGTATAGGCAGGTTTCCCCAGTGTTCATTCAAGAACTTAGAGCTAAGGGTTCTTGAATAAATAATATTTGATAAGGAAAACTCAAAATTTCATGATGCATCAAGATGTAGCTCTTGAAATGTTATAATTATTGCAATATCAACTGTTCAATCATCGAATAATTTTTGTCTCATATTCGAATTACTGGAACAGGCATGGAATAACAAATACTTCAGATTCAATTTTCTTGTAGGTGGATCTTTTTTCAACACTCCGATTTTTCAGGGAAACATTGACATTGAATAACAAGAATTATTTATATCTTTTCTGTATAGGGCTACTTTTAATATAAATAGGAAGAAAAATAAAAATCACATTACTCTTTTTGAATTATTTTTGTCATTTTTATTAATCACATTAGGTGATTAAATAATTCAAAAAAGGGTACTGATATTTTTATTTCTCTTTCTATTTAACAAAAAATATTTCTGATCCAATTTTCTTGTAGCTGTATCTCTTTCTCAACATTCCGATTTTTCAGGAAAACATTATGGATATCATAACGCTAGAAAAGACAGAGAGTTTACATCTACACCCTCTGCCCTACTACCTACTGTACAGTATTAAATACTGTAGGTAGGTAAATTTTACCAACCTACCTACTGTAAAGTATTTAGAAGTAAGCAATGATTTATTCAGTGAGTTTTCCTGCATCAATGAAATTTATTGTAATTCCGATGATTGACCTACTATTATTCATTTTCTTCATCCACCAGAAAATTCCTTGCCAACGTCTAATAAAATCAATCTCCTAAATTAAGAATGACAGGTTTAAAAATCGTTTCTGCATCTAGATTTAATTGAGCTGCATTCTATTAGTTGGTCCATCGAGATTTTATTCACATTCCAGATGAACTTGGATACTACTGAATATTTCCTCCACTGAAATTTTGAAATTTCTTGTATAATGGAAGATATAGTCCGTCCATCTAGATCTAAAGTATATTTTCACATTCCGGATGAACCTATTGGAATATTTTCGCCACCGGAATTGTTGTCCAATGGAAGTCCTTCATGGACATGGATGTTGTGAGTCTCTAGTGTTGCGGTTTCGTTTCTCGGTTGGCTCGTGAGAAGAGCGCTGTGACCCAGAACACGTAATGGCCTGAAGAATGGTCGCCGAACAGCGCAGAAGAGCAGAGCAGTCACCACAAGAAAACAGAGAACAACAAGCTGCACAAAAGGCATTGACATTTGCTAGTCGACATCCAATGACAGTTTAATGAGTTACTTATCATTTGTGAAAGCCTGTAGCAGAATAATGTGGAAGCAGTCGTCAAATCGAATTATACTGTACTCTTTCTCAATTTCGTATTGACTTTCCCACCACCAAATTGAGATGCTGGAAGACGGTCTTGTTATTCAGATCGGTGTATCAGTTCACTTTGAAGTGTAACTATTGATAATCTTCTTCTTCTTCTTTCAATCAGGGATTAGGCTATTGCCTGTTCCGACTCACATTCAGCTTGTAATTAGAATAAAAAAATAATAATGATTAAAATCTATAAATTAATAACATCAATATAATCTAATCTAATATCATCATAAGCATCACTACAATCTACTGTTTTTATTTTATAATAAATATAATGATCATTGTCATCTTTTTCGTGACCTGCCTATGTCTCTTTTGCCTACCGGTTTATACTTGAAAATTCTGCGAGGAAGCCTATCAGCTGACATTCGTTCCACATGCTCTTTCCATTGCTGACGATAAGATGCAACTCTCTCATTCAGGCAGAAGATATTCTTCACTTATTCAGCTCTTTCCGTATATCCTCATTCCTGATGAAATATCCTCATTCCTCAGTTCTGCGAAGAAATATCATCTCAGCTGCCTGCACTTTATTCTCAAGTGGCTTTGATGTTACCCACGATTCACTACCATAGAGTAGTAGTGGAGCTGCCATTGTCTTATAAAATTTCATTATCGTGCTTGTGGTAGCTTTCTTTCCCAATGTCCTACTGATACTTCCACAAGTCATTTGGAACCTTCCTACCTTCTTCTCTACATCCAATTCATCTTTATAACTAATTTCACAAAACAAATAGGTATGTGAACTGAGACACCTGCTCCAATACCTTATTGTCTATCACAATCTTCGATCTTATTGGGTACTTTCCTTTAAAGCCATGATAATATAGAGCATAATAAAGAGCATGATAATATTGGCAACAATGTAACAGGTAAACACGACAGTACATGATGTACGCACTACAAAGTTACATGAACCTTACTATGTGAATTTGTTCGAATGCAATTATTGAAGGCTTTTGCAAATAAAAGGGATTCATCAATATTATAGAAAATAACTTGTAGACTTCTTTGAAAACACAACACTTGAGAATAACAAATGTCGAAACTAGTTGTGTTTAATTTGAAAAATATTACATGAGTACCGTACTAGTTACTTTCAATAATATTGAACATCCAAGGAGCCCTATTAGAATACTTCATCAAAAGGGGTTGGAATTGAAACTGAAAATCATTTACAGCTGTAATTTATCTTGAAAGCGTGAAATATTGAAAAAAAAACATTATGAATGATATAAGTTATTAAAAGAGTATTTGATGAAAGTCAGTTATGTGATGTTGAAATCATCTCAAATATGACATCAACCAATGATAAATGTGCGGCAGATATTCAGTGCCATATTGTTGGATTGGAGTGGTTGCCATATCTAGAATGGAAATGGTTCTATTGAATTGACTGACAAAGTCGACCGAGACTGAATTTATGTAAAGCTGCGCCTGCGCCGTGTCTGGTGTTGATTATGCAGCCCGACTGGACATAGGCCGTGGCCGGGCACGGCTCGCGACGTAATTAATAGCTGCAACCGACGGACGAGACGGTTCTCGACTCTCAATGGAATGGCCGCATTAATTATACCCGTACTTGTCAATTAATAATGCTAATACAGCCGACAATCTGAATGTAAAAATTCCGACCTTCCTCTTTTAATTATAGGCTAGGAAACGCTCGTTTCGTCTTCTATCTGATGTAATTTCGCGTTTCAACCATTCTTTCAGTCTTCTTCCCATTGTTAATGAATTCTACATAGGCTTCTTATAGCGTGTGCGTAGGTAATGAGATGAGGTGATTGGAATACGACCAGAACTTATCGGGTTCACGTGAGCATCCGAAACTGTTCAATTATTAGTCTACAAAACATTTTTCTCGATGTACTTTCCTGTTACTAATTGAACAACATTTCAAAAAGCAGAAGTGTTCTTTCACTGGGGATTGTTATTTCATCCTTGAAGGATACTAAAGTTTTCTGGCTTTGTAGTGTTCAAAAACTATCTCCAATTTATCAAACATTCAAATCTAATATTCAAGGAGTTAGTCTTATGGTTTATTCATAACAATTCATGAGGTGAACATGATACAACATTTTTGGAATCCCCCTACTTGACTATCCATCTGTGTGTAGTACAGCACCTACGTAGACTACTAAGTAGGGATCCCAAAAATGTTGTTTCTTGTATTTTATTATCGTGTATCATGCATGATTTTTGGGGAAATGAATTTGAATCGAATTGACTAAGATTAAACACTACAATTCTAGAAGATTCGACTTTTCTTCCCCTGGTACATAAAATATTATTCTTCTATCTCCTTTCCTGTTTTAAGGCCCTTGTGCTAGTTCAATCGGGGTTCATTAAGGAATTCAGGATTAGCATAGAAGTTATGATCAGCTAATACAAAATAATAATTCATCCCGGTGGTGCAACGCAATTTTCTAAATTCATGGGCACTTGCAGAACACAGCCTTCTCTATGTTGGCTTCAGACTGTCTTCTTCCAACTAGAGATTGCTATGGCACTACTCAAATCAAAAGCAGAACTTATTTTTATTTTCTCTTTCTGCACTTTGATAGCTTTACCTTACCAGAATGATTATCTTCTACCACGGTGTAACACTGGTTAGCTCTGAAGCGTTCGCGAAGACAAGCAGACAGCTGAACAGCGGTTTGAAAGCTTGCTTTCGGTGTGTGGCTTGGCGCTTTGCAGCTAGGAAGATGTTCAGCTGAAGTGATGCATATTTACATTGCAGGAAACAGACAGCAAATATATGTGATAGCGGACTGCTTTTTGCTCTTCTGAGACGAGATGAGAAGAAGGTGGAAATGAAAAAAAAAACAAGAATAAGAAGAAAACTTAGAGAGAAGTAGCGTGAGCTGTCGACTGAAGAGGATCGACCTCCCTTCACACTCTTCCTCACTCTATTTACTTTTTCACTCACACTCTCTCATCCATCTCCCCTCCTCTTCTTCATAGCTGAACAGACACGTATACAGTCATCATGTTCTCTGCGAACGTGACATGATCTGCACTCATCTCTCTCCCTCTTCAACTCTTCTCTTTCTATCTCATGACACTCTGCTGCAAAAATTCTCTCTACTATCAACGTCATCATTGTATTATTGTCCTTTGTCGCGGCTCTAACTGACTTCGTCGTAATTCTTCATCTGTACATTATACTGAAAGTTTTCTGCTTCCTTCATCCACATAAAACTTGAGAAAACGTATGTAGTCGAATGAGAAATGTTGAAAACGTATGCAGTCAGATGAGAAAAATGTTGAATTAGGCTGAAAAATGAATGTATTAGGCTGAATTAATTAGGTTAAAATGTTGAATTAGGCTGAAAAATGGATGTATTAGGCTGAATTAATTAGGTTAAAATGTTGAATTAGGCTGAAAAATGGTTGAAATCTATTGACATCATTGGTCAAAGATTTATAAGTTGGACTACCTCATAGAATGAACCGAAATTGGAAAAATAGTATCTACACTATTTATTAAAATACCAAGGGTTTTAAAAGTTCCAAAAATTCAATTTAAACATTTGATACTAATTGGTTGTCCCTCTTCGAACATAATAAGTTTGTGGCATCTCACATTGTTCACATTCACTGCATCTGTATTCCTTAGTTTCCCCTTTTGTTTGTACAGCATTACGGTATTGAACTCGAAGCAAGTTAATCCAGTAATCCTATCCAATTAGAATCACATAAAAAATCAGAATATTGTCTAGCTTATTAGCTCTAAATTTGATAAATCTGGGAACTGAATTCCCTGTGTATTTTGAAATATCATTAAAACCACCTCTTGTTACTAGTTAAGGTTAACTATTTATCGCTCTCAGAATAACTGAGGTAGATTGTCATTGTAACGCAAATTTGCACCGAAGACATTTTCATTTGATGTTGTGGTGAGCCTAAATGCGCCCGGCCATGATCTCCTCAGGCTGCTGGGGTGTCTCCACCCTCTCACCCTCGGCTGAGCGGCCTTTCATCGGCTGTCTCCGGTCTCCAGTCTCCTTTGACAAGCAGGTCAATTAAAATCGGACGCAATGCTGTTGTGCTGAATAATTAATGTGCCTGCTGGGATCCGGCCTCCCGATAATGTACAAAGCTGTTTCGGCTGCGGTGGAGGTGGGGGTGGTAGCCAGGCAGGCCTATACCTACAAAGGTGAAAAATAATACTGAACGTTGTTGTAGACCTGGTAGAATAAGTTCCCCTTTTACCCTTCATCATCTCTCCCCGTTTTCCTTTCATCTCCCCCTTCATCATAACCCTAATTTTTCAAATCACGGAAGTTTCCTTCCAAACAATTTTCCGTGTAATCTATGTCTCCTACCTATCGTCATTTTGTATCTGGAAACATATTTCTAAATTATAGTTGTATTGGCATTATAAGATGATATTACATAAGATGACATTATCTGATGATAGAAAGTACATTTATTGTATTTACAGCTGCTCGTTGTGTAAATAGTGTAAATAGTTTCGAACATTTTGTAGGATTAACTTGACAATCACTAAATTATTAAAGATAATGTATAAATATTGGATTCGGGTTTGTTTCAGGTTTGATTCGGGAACAGTGTAGCCTAAATGGTTTTGAAGATAGGTAGGGTAGACCAGATAATGCCACAGATCAATGCAGATTGTGTGTAGAGATTATATTGGATTCAAGTTCATATCTTTCATACAACAAATATATCAGACAAAGCTTTGACAGTGAAACTAACAGTTTAATAATGTTTATTAACACATTTGTAAGAGTATTATTAATATAAACTGGGATACTGGGACCAGTCAGGAAAGCGTGTCACTTGCTCCAGGTGAAGAAGGGTCACTTTGTTCGCTGATTTTTGAAGGCTCTCCATAGTTGAGTCGGGACCTAGACCCCAGACGGACCCTCCTAATTGCTCACACTAACGCCTCATCTTATGAATTATGCATTCAAATATCATCAGCCCTTTTCCCATCCAGCGTCTCGAAATCTGGCCGGGAACCGTCAATTACATTCACTGAAATTTGAAGTAAATTATGGAGAATTATAGTGGAGGTGAATTGTTGACCCAATATTAGTAGATTCGAGGCGAATTTGAATGATGTTACAGTATTTTTACCAGTTAGTGTTCTTCATGATATCATGAGTGTTCTTCATGAGTGTTAACAATAGCTATTTATATATTACATAATGATCGACTGATAGTTTTTAACCTAATCAGAATAACCAGAATAATTAGAATAACCTAATTAGAATTCAATCATTATAGGATAATACATTGTAGAAAATTTCTCATAATTGATGAATTGGGAATAGTCAAACTAACTCGCTGTATCCATGTGTTGAATCAAATGTTTCAATTTTGAATCACAATTTGTTGCGTCAGATGAATTATCCATTAGCTGATCCATTGCTGTAGAATATGAATAACTGATAGATTTTCCCTTCTTGTGTCACAAATTTCTGGCAACGGCACAGTCGCTTAGTTTCCAACTAGAGAGTCTCTCAGTCTCCAACGTTGCACTGATCCCAACTCTCATTTATTCAACAAAATAAATAAACAACGAACACTAGTGAAGCTTTGAGATGCACTTGTAAGCCGCCTAATCCCCATGTCGTCATTAGGTCAATAGGCATTAGACTTTTCCAAACAAAGCCGATTCTACGATAAATAATGCAATTGGCCTGTGTTTTATTTAGGCTCTAAAACCCCAATAGAGCAGTAGTAGTAGCTCTGTGGTAGCGTAAGTGTAGTTAGGGGTGGGTGAACTCCCCAAGTGCGACAATCACCCCACTTGGAGCACGAGACACATTTCAACCTGTCCTTGTTCCATTATCAACCTGCTTGCTTTCAATACATTGCTAGAGAGTCAACGACTAATCCTTGACTTGAACCTTCAACCCTTACAGTTTTTCACCTTGCATTCAATCAACAGTAAAAAAGCATTTTATTCCATCTATTAATTGTATTATGATTATAGTATTTCATACAATAAATAAATAAATATTAAAAATGGAAAGAAAAATAAAAATCTCAGTACCCTTTTGAGATAAGGCAAACACTTATTTTACTTTTAAATAAATACTTTACACTTAAATACTTTTAGAATAAAAAGGGTACTTTTATTTTTCTTTCCATTTCTATAAAAAGTAGCCCTATACAGAAAAGAGATAGATAAATATTAAAGTATGTTTACCAGATGTGCTCCAAATATAAAGAGTTTTCCATGCCTTCTATCATACCATATTCTGTTATTTATTTTATGAAATACACGTATAAATCGTTTTGAGTCCTAGCTCATTTAAAAACGTTATCTGAATTTGCTCCGAATAAAAAGAGCTTTCCATGCTTTCTACCATACCTTATTCTGTTATTTATGATATACACTTATAAATTGTTTTGAGTCCTAGCTCAATTACAGACGTTCTTATCACAATCAGGCCTTTAAACTCTGGCCATCCACCTAGTAGAACACTATGTTCAGTACAAATGTGTTACTTTTATACTATGTTTATAACTTGGTAACAGTATTCTAGTAATATTAGAGAGAGAACAGCAGTTAATGGAAGAAAAAGGTGATGTGCTCTACATTTCAATTCGAAAGGATTTTATTGAGTTAAATTTGTGACCTAGTGCCATTTGCGGTTGAAATAGTCAACTGAGAAAGTGAATAGATTCATGGGTTTATATACTTTTGGATACAGAGTAAGATACTATGAAAGATAAGTTGAGAATCATGCGCTTGGTAGTCCCGTTGGAAGGGTGACCGCTTGAGCCAAACTCCTCTGTATGAGATGTAAAATCGCTTGCCGGTGGTTCGGAACCCACCTAAAACTCTGCCTCATTACCCACGCTCATGCCCATGTGGGCATCACCCCCAGCAAAAGAAGAAGAGGATAGGAGATAGGAAGTTAATACACTCTTTTTTCCATGGTACTACTTTCTCATATGCTTTTATCTTATCAGCAATCCTCAATCCTCAGCGATCTCTAATAAGTAGCTATACAATTCAAATATCACCATCTCACACCAAATCATTAGACTTGGATCGCACAGTGTGAGATTGAACCAAATATGAACATCTGATAGATTAATTAATGCCAATTCTCCTCTATTATTATCTGGTACAAACCACCAGCGTAGTACTCGAAGAGTATAGAGTGCCCTATAGATTATGACATATATTAATATTGATCATTGAATTTTGGGGGTGGTTCGTAATGTTCGCAATGTACTGGAAATTCAGTCTCTTCAATATTCATCCGGGAATAATAACTATTCCCAATTGTTCTGTGAATACCAATTTTCTAGCCTCCATTTGACGGCGAATAAGCTTTCACGGAATGCCGGTGTGAACAGGTCATTTTTTATGTATATAAATAACAGTGCTCTGCAATTTGGAAAATTCGGGTCATTTCGTTCCATATGTTATCAGGGAAAACGCATGATTAGAAATGTGCGTTTCTTTATGGAGTTGGCTGGTAGTTGGAGCAAAGCTTAATACCTTGTAATAAGAGTGAAAGAGTTTGTCTAACAGCACAGCACGGAAGGTCAAGCTGAACGGAACAAGCTGCCGCGGCGACGGCGAGATTAGGAAACGTCCGAAACGCCGGCCGCCCTGCTTAACTGCCAGACGGATAACACACACTCACTCGCGACTTCTTGCCTGATCGGTCGCCTGCCGCGTGCGTGCGTGCGCGCGCGTGAGGGAAAGTAAACGCGCCTCACAGCCTTGCGTGACCAAAGTCCATCAAGCCTCACCGACATTAGCCCACTCCGTTACGGCCTAAAATATAAGCGTTCAGAAACAATTCCGGCTAATTTATGCGGAATATGCTCCTGCCAGAAAATAAACAAAATACTTTACTACGACAAGCCGTATAATCCCCTCCCCATCCTTCACCAATTGCCAGCCAACACAATAATTTCCCCTATTACATCCATGTATGAAAACACGTTGAATTTCACACATCCTTTGAGAATATAACAATAATTTTCCTCAATATACGTTATAAAATGGGGATTATTTTGTGATTTTGTGAAATTGCTAGTAAATTGGTTGCAGACTTGGTACGGCAGAAACAATCAGGTAGTGTTTTGGATTCTAACAAACGCTTGTTACCTCTGATGTAAATGGTGTTTCCATATGAGTTCTACCAGTGCTTCGCAATATAATTCGATGCCATTTATGCCAAAAATGGTGTAAAGGGTAGCGTTTTTATATCAAGAAATCGTCAAGCACGAACGATGTTATCAGTCAGTGAATAAGGCATACCTAGGCTACTGATCAGCTGATCATGGAGGGCAAGATTGAAGGAAGACGCCGGCCTGAAAGAAGGAAAACATCCTGGTTGATGAACCCGAGAGAGTGGTTCAACATCGACTCAACATCCCTGTTCCGAGCTGCAGTCAATAGAATCCAGATTGCATTGATGATCGCCAATCTCCGTCGCGGAGCCGGCATATAGAAGAAGAAGAAGGAATGAGGGGATGAAACTCCAAAGAAGATGCCTGACTTGTTCACCCAACGCAGAGAGCTATGCAAAAGGTATGACGTTCATCCTGAACGTTGGATATTCCAGGTGTATTTTACAAGCTCAGACTTATCAATAACCAAAATAGATCATTTCTGCAATCTCCAGTAACATATATCCTTATTGCAAAGGTTACACAATAGTTACATGGATTCAGTTTTCCTGGACCAGTTGAGAAACCAATACCAGCTATCTTTTGTATCAATGCAAGCAATAAACATTCAAATATTGAAGACTATTCAAAAACAATATCATACAAAATAATAATACAAACAAAGAAACAGGCTACATGGTGGGCTACATCAAATAAAGAAAAGCAGTATCCGATGTAGGATGATTCTATCAGAGTTGGTTTTGATCCAAATCTGAATAGACAAAGTATTAAACCATTCTCCAATTCCATCTATTGTAATGTGATACACGTATTGAGTTTGTTGAAACACCTGCTAATCTGACTTGGTTACACCAGAGACAAAAAATAATACAGGTGTATCCGTATAGTTACACTGTTCTAACGACCAATAGGGAAATAGATCAGAGTATAGAATCTAGAATGTAGTTAAGTCCATACTCTCTGAGGTAGACGGCGGGATAACAAGGTATCTTCCGCTGAAAGCTCAAGAAAATGAATATCATTCA
This sequence comes from Nilaparvata lugens, assembly GCF_014356525.2. Classification (NCBI taxonomy): domain Eukaryota; kingdom Metazoa; phylum Arthropoda; class Insecta; order Hemiptera; family Delphacidae; genus Nilaparvata; species Nilaparvata lugens. The sequence continues at coordinate 81,989,294 of NC_052504.1, forward strand.
TGAACGATGGAAGTCTAAGTTCCGGGAAAACGGGGACAAACCAACCGAAACTGACGGCTGTACTGGAAAATAGACTGGATTGTTGGGCAGAAATGCTTCCGGCTGACATTCTGCTCCTGTACTTGATTTGGTTGCAGTGTACTAGGAAGATGTCAAGACGATGCGCACGCAGCGGTCGGTCGTCTGAAGTCTGAGATGGTTTTCGCTGTCGTCTGACTCTGAGGAGGAACACAGCAATTTTATGGACTGATGGAGTTGTAGCAGACAACTATGCTACCTTTTCTGTATGGTTGTAGCGACAAAACAGTCTGCCCATTTTGGTGGATTGTGTGGAGTGGCAAGGAGAGGAGACCAGTTGTGATGTGGGTGGGTGAGGGTGGTGGAGGGGAATGCATTTGCGAAGTGCGGAGGATGTTGGCATGTTGGGTACAGTGTGATTGAGGAGGGGGTCGGAGGGAGATTGTTCATTGCTATCGTCTTGGCAGAAACAAGCCTCAGGCAGAACAGCAATGGAGGTCAGTGACTCTCTCCTCTCTCTCTCTCCTCTCTCCTGATCGCTTCGGCCGCGACCTCCTTCTTCCTTCTGCTGCTGATGATGATGATTGAGGTGCTGGTGTTGTTGCTGTTGCTGTTGTTCGTACATCAGACACCGGCCACAGTAAACAACACTTGCACAATATTTTTTTGTCCACTCTCTCTCTCCAGCTCACCCTTCACCAATCCTAACAACGTGCTGCCTGCTTGAAAAAATAGCTTGGGTGAAGCATGTAACACGGAAGTAACTGATAGGTCAAGTGTCGTATTGGTTTCAAGGGTTTTTCGAATCTGAAAGTTTTATAGTGTTTGGGCTATAATTTAGGAAACATAGAGTTGCCAAAACACTGATCACGTTCTAATGTACAGTACATGGAGGGAGAGCAGGTACTGTATTCTAGAATGGTACAACAGTATTATTTATTATTTATTTATTCAATCATTCAAAATTATATAACTTACAGAAAAGTACCACAAGCTAACTTACGCCCAAAACGGTTCCAATTCTAATTTTTACAACAGTCCAAATGAACTATATTGGAGAAGTTTTTCTCCTACAACGTAGGGCACTATTGTCTCATTAGATGTCACGTTCAGCCACTCCTCTTAGAATAATTTATCCTTTATTCAATTAAATGGTTGGTCTCTAGATAATCTGGAAAAGATAATTCCTGTAGAATAATTTTTCTTCCTACTACAAGTCTGCACCTTCAAAAAAATTCTTATAGCTACATCAGGTAGTTTTGCAATAAATTATAATTTCATGTTGTATTTTTGTTTCAGGTGAGTTATCTTTGCTTGTCACTCCTGTAGGCTACACTGTTTGTAAGTAAGAACAAAAATCATAAATATATCTAGATTGTATATTTTATAATTACATCCTTATGATAGATGAATGTTATGTAGCTTTTTGTAAAAGTAATGCGGCTTTTTGATAATTTGATTGTATGAGAGGTTTTTCCAATTAGTTATTAAATGGGACGTTTATTCTTTCAATAACTATATTCTGTTTCTAAGTATGCTACTGACTGAACTGGCTCTATTTCAATGGTGATCAGCAAACTAAACAAGACATGCAGATGTAGCTTGGAAGGTTGTTGGTTGTAGCCTGGTTTTTTTGAACAAGAAGCAAGAAATAAATAGTGAGAAAGAGGAAAAGGTATAATAAGAAAGAGGATACAGCTTAGCGTAGCAGCGAGCGAGCGGAGCATTGCCCTCCTTACGAACGTGCAATTGCCCATGGCAAATCCTTAGTACAGCCGTTATTGCAGAGCCGGAGCCTCAGCAGACACCTCTTCGTGTCCAACAAACCTCTTCTATTCCACTTATTTTTTCGATTTTTCCCGTGATATTCCAATACCGGTTGGCTGGATGCACTTCTTCAACATTTCTGTGTGAGAATTACTTGGTATATAAGTTTTAAAATAATAAAAAAATTAGTAATTAATTACATGAAAAACTCTGCTGTCTGATACTAACTCTATTATCTTCTTTTATTTAGATTAAGCTGAAAATTATTTCTTAACACAAATGTCCTCGATAAATAAATAGAAAAAGAGAAGAAGTCAGAGTAGGAATAATATGAGAATAATCATAGTTGGAATATTTTGAATCCGCTCAGACTTAGATTTCCGATAAAAATGAAAAAATAAAGTTTGAAATGAAAGGAACAATAGATTCAGCCCAAATCTGTTCCTTCCCCAAAATTTCATAATAGTAGTCCAAAAAGTACATGTTTCTCACTTCTACAATTTTAGTCCAAGAATTTCAGTATTTCAATGAATTGAAATTGAAAAAATCCCACTAAACACCATGAAAATAATAAAAAAGAGTCCTATTTAATGTATAAACCGTGTGTGTAACTCTTTTTTCAAAATATATGGATATATACTTTATTTTTCATACTTTTAGTTGATGTTTTTTAATAGCTTTTATCTTTCTCTCGATGATCTCTCAAATTTCTAGTTGAAATGGTTTCACTTATTATTATTGTAAGAGAACCTCATATTTATAATATATAATTTCCCAGCTAATAATTAATTCTTTCCCAGAATTATAATATAAAATATTACGAGTTTCTTTCAAGTATTGGAATCCAATTTGGGGTTCTGATTATAAAATTGGTTTATCGAGCTCTGAGTATAAGCTTTGAGTATGATTTATTTTAATTCAACAGAAAACATGAATGTGAGATTTCCCACCAATTGCTATCAATATTGTTCTGTGCAAAAATATTCATTTTAGTTTGTTCTTCCACTTAGCACTGTATGCTGAATCATCCTGATAACTTCAGCTATTTCCATAACTTTTCGCATGTTCCTACTAAATGCCAGTTTGCGGTTCTTCTTCAAACGTATTTCCTGATATTTTCTCCTTATACTTTGTACAATTACTTTCTTTCATTCTCAAACCATTTGGAATTTCTGTTCTATGGAGTAGATATCTTGAAATATTTTATGAAATTTAGATTAGAACGTTGAATCAATGGAAGGAGAGCTAATGTGAAAATATAGAAGAAAAACATCATATCCTGTTATTGAAATAAATTAAATGTTGAGGCTTTACGAGTATTCCTGTGGTAACTATTTATATAGTTTGTAGTCTGTACTTCATATTTTAACTCTAAATGTGACATCAAAGAAACTTCAAATCAAGAGCAAATTATTTCGTGACATCAAAAGCAAATCATTGAATTTCCTTGATGCATTTGAATCCATTTGGATTCCGAGTGGAGAATTCTCATCAAGTCCGTCTTAGACTTCAATGTCCAATGAATGCAAAACATAGAATACATTCAGTGAGATTCACATTGAACTTTCAGTATTCTGTATGAATTACATCAATGGTTTTCATTCTGCCAATACTGACATTCTCTAAGTGGACCTCAGTATAGGATGGGCCCAGTAATGTAAAATACACTCCCTATCAATTTAGCATATGTGCAATCACTCACTGGTTCAATCTTAACTGACCTTCTTCAACTCAGTTTTTTCCTTCATCTTGGCACATATCAACGTTCTTTCTGTTTATCGCATTTTGCATATAAAGTGACATTCGAGAAGTATTTATGCTAAATAACTGAAGGCGGAAGGCGTCATCACTATCTTCATAGCAAACTTACAGACCAGATTATACTCGACTCACTTCAGAACGCTCTTTAGCCTACTAATTGAAAAATGGTACATTCCAAAAGAAAAAGTTCCATTTGAGAAGGAAAATTAAGGTTACAGTTGTATTTTCAATATAAAAATTAAGGTATTTTATTCCCTAGTTGTTCTCATCATGAACGATTTTCATTTTATTACGATTTAAAAATATCTACCGGTATAAGAGTTATTAATTATGATTTATTCAATGTACAACGTGTATGTTGCCAACCTCATTTTTATTATCAGGTCTATCCACATTCAAAACAGTACCAAATTTCGTGGCCTAACCAGCCAGATATCTAGATGTTTTGTTCATTACTTATAGTAGAACTTACAATACACACTTTACAGCTATAATCTTAATTTTCCATTCGCTATCAGGACATTTTTATCCATATCATGTATTTATTAAAAATGTAGAATCACCATTGACACCAGTGAGGCAAATCTTTGTAGTATTATATGACCATTCTGTAAACCAGCGTCACTGTAGAAATCAATCTGAAAAAATAAACCAATGCTCAAGGAAAATTCTAATCTATGAGTTTTTTACTGTCCATAAAACACAATATGTAGTTAGAAAAGTAGAATATTCTTGGTCAATTGAAATTGGCTATTCAATTTGAAAATGTATATAAATTAAAACTGTTGCTGTTTGTGAATCTACTACTTCACGCGGTGGCAGAGAAAACTTATAAGATTGTTTTATTTTATGGCGGTGGGAAATAAAAGGAAGTGACTCGGCAGACGGCTTGGGACTTGGGTTGTCGTCGCCACCCCCGGCAATGCTATTTTTGCGCTGCCCCCGGACGGAGAGTGGAGCCTCCTCAAATAGACTACCTCCACCCCACCCCCAATCAATCTACTCCCCTCCCCACCGCACAGCCACCGACCCTATGCATCTTGCCATCACTCTACGCTCAGGTGCAAATCTAAAAGTGTCTTTTCTCTGCTTCACCGTTCAATTCCAAGGTCTGCCAGACACAGACGGCATTCTGTGTGACGAGACGAGTGGATGACATCCAGACCAGATCAAGCATGAAACCGAGCACTATCCAACAACAAGCGACAACCTTCCTGGCGCAGAAAATAATCACTATTTCCACACAGAAATAAAACAAAGCGACGTTCAGTATCGATGCTCAGAGCTCAGAGTATTGCGTTGCGATCACGTTTATCAACCAGTGTTCTTTCTTCAGTTTCTGTATGAGTGATTGCAAATATGCGGACATACACTTATTCAGCATTTAATACTTTCATGGACTATGGATTCATGAATGCTCCAAAACACAGATCAAACTAGTAGCTCATTCGTAATTGATAAGCTGTTGTGATTAAAATTGTATGATAGCAGCTAAATATTTTTATTGATGATTTATTACTGGATTCATGAATGCTACAAACACAGATCAAATTTTTATCTCATGTGTGATTGATATGCTGTTGTGATAGAACTTGTTTCAGAGCTAAATATTTTTCACCTGAATGTTTCATCCAAAACTCAAGTACCAACCGAGGTTTTCATATCCGAAACTATTTCAGCTAATTGAAGAGACTTGAAATGTTGTCAAAATCCACTTTATTTCAATAAACATTAATAACTTAATAATTTATAAATTAATTCAATTAATTATCATAGATCAATTTATAAATTAATGATTAAAATTAATATTTCAGCCGACTAAATGAAACACTGTTATCAGTTGATAATTATTACAAATCATCTATCATAAATTAGTTTATGATGAGTATGAAATGAGGGAGACCGGTTCCTCCAACTTGGAATTGATACCATGTCTCAGAATCACATTCAAGGTTGAGGTTTTCGAGCTTGAGTGGTAGAGAGGACTTGAAATTTCCAACTTCACCTAATAACGATTTTTTTTCACTTCATTCAATTACTCATTTGTACTTTATGGTAGGCGTACACAGATCGATTCCAGAATATGTGGTTGACTTCCCGTGAAATACGAGAAATAGCAATCGGTGCGTTCTATTCCTTAGCAGTTTCAGAATGGCCTTGGCTAGCAACATTCGTGAATCAGGATATCTGACTTTAAGCATTCGTGCCTCGACCTGAAGTTAATTTCCTGTAGGAAGCAATATTTTCTCTTGTTCTTTGCGACGACTGAGATCTACTCCATTGTGGAACGTAAATCAATTTCTTCACGTTTTCCCCCATTCTTCCTCTTTCCGGTGGCTTCTGTTCGCAATGAGCTATGGAGCTACGGAATCCATATTCAATCATGAATCAACATACGAAAATTACATTCCTGTGTTGATTCTCGTGGAATTATAGGAATGGGTAACATTCCTGTGAAATTTTCACAAGTGTGAAATCATGTTCAATGATTGCAACCAATATTTTGCACTCTATTCATTTATACTTACTTTACTCTTTATTGATTCATACACTAAGTACATAATCAAAATAATAGGGAGAGAAAAAATAAGGTAAATTTGTGCTATTCCTCTCCCAAATTTAGATAAGGTTACACATATTGATGAGAAATAATTCAGTTCAACCCTTTACATATAATTCAAGTACAGATTGTAACTAGTATCGATAAATAAATAAATAATTTCAGAAATAATACAGCCTATTTCTTCACATTTTTTTATACAGAGATTGCAACTGGTATTGATAAGAAATAATACAGTTCATTTCACCTTCGTATAACAAATAGCTCATTTCAATTGATATAATAAAATGTTCAAATTCATTATTCCAAGCAATAAGTGACTGAAACTGTAATTGAATGTGAAGACTGGGATACGTAATGAGTTTGGGCATAATTATTGCGATGGATTTGGAAGAAGCAATAATTCCTGAGTATTTGAGAGACTTGAACTATTTTAAAGTCTAAAATTTCCTATTTTCTATTCTCAACAAATTTCATAAATAAATTGAGTGTGACAAATGTGATTAGGTACAAATGATGAAATTTTATTGAATTGAAATAATAAAAAATTGTGAAAAATTTAAATGGAATAAAATCAAGAAACATTAAGTCAAATGATGTAAAAATTTTCTTTTCAATATCTTGAAATTTTATATAACATAATAATTGTTTGAGGAATTTTCAATTAATTTTTACACTCACATACAAGTTTGATACAAAGATTAACAAAAAGAACACATGCAAACAACAACAAAAACACCAATACATATTAAAACAAAATAAAAAGAAAGTGGTGCAAAAAAGGGTGGAAGATTGAAGGGTTTTTCCAACTATGGATATCCATGTATTAGGAAAACCTTCCTTTTATCGGCAATAATGATCTGTTTCTACTTCCCCACACAATATCCACAAAATAAATTCATATTATAGTTATTATAATATAGTCTTCACTAGCCTACAATATTGTGTCAAAAAACCTTTTCCCCCATAAATCATCAAAAATCAATATTACAATACTATTTTTCTCATAAATTAACTAGTTGACATTATAGAGGAGCTTATCTAAACACTACACCTTCACCTAGGTGCTAGGTGTTATGCAACTGATATCTAGGCGGCAGCCTACAACGTCACTCAGTGCAATTGCAATTGATAAGTTGCATTATATGAGACTTCATTTACGAGCTACTGATAACAGACTGACAGCCTATTAAGCTGCATCTGTGTGCAGTGCATGTGATACTCACTCGCAATGCTATGCTAATTGAATGGCTTATCATGACCTTCCGCAATATCAAGTGGGACAGCTGTGCAAGTACTAGAGCTTCTACTAGTAATAATAATAGGCGGCCATGAACATGACCTTCCTCAATATCAAGTTTAACAGCCAGGTAAAAATTGTAATACAAGCTTAACGAGTGTTGAATCGTAGCCAACCGCTCTGCGCCACCATCAATTCGCTATTTATATTTTTGTTATTATTAGTGTAAATTTGAAATTCATGAAACGATCCAAGCTAATATTCGAGATTTCTGAAGAGATAAATAAAATAGTTGAATATTTCAATTAAACTTGGAAGACAACTTATTATTTCAAATTTCCTTCAACTAATTGGCTTCGGTTCAATTGATAACTGTATTAGGAAAACCTTTGAATTTCGCAGATGAACGTTTTAATTCAATACTGTATTGATTTTTCTGTAGTAAACAGAGAGTAGTAGAGTAGTAAAATAAATGTAGTAAATAGTGTTTAACACCACTTTCAAAAAATCATCCATCAATATTAGTCTCGAACTCGTTACAGTCAACATTACGAATAAATGAACATTCAACTATTTTCACATACATGATGGTTGGTTTGGAAGTTTCTCTTCTCTATATAATTAATTTTCTATAGAATTTCATTCAGTCTTCTGATACGTCCAAGTACCCGTTTTCTAGTATCTAATCTAGTATCTAATATCTAATTCTAATATCTTATCTTCTTTGTTACCTCTTGAGTTAATTGTCCAAATAAATGCTCTCAAGTACTTTCATGTCAAGCACTACACACTTGCTCAGATTCTTACTACTGAGCTTGGGAAAATATTATCCAATTTCTGAAACCAGCTTCAAAAGTTGAAATATTGAAAAAAAAATATGTAGGTTGTATTGTAGATGAATTCCAACTTCATTTTTACTGTGTAGTAAACATCGATTTTGAAGGATTCTTCTTCTGCTAGTGCCTATATGTTCCGAATATTGGCGATCAGCCTGACTATGGATATCTTATTTACAGCCATCCTGAAAAGTTCTTTTGTAGTTAGTCTTGGAGAACCAGGTACGCAGGTTATTCAGCCATGATATTCTCCTTCTTCCTGGTCCTCTTCTGCCATAGATCTTTCCTTGGAGAATGGATTTCAGCAGGCCGTATTTTTCTTCATTGCACATGATATGGCCGAAATATGCAAGCTTCCTGCTCTTGATGATGTTCATCACTTCCAAATCCTTATCCATTCGCTACAATACAGCTTTGTTGTTCACTCTGTCCATCCATGAAATTCTCAACACTCTTCTATACAGCTACATCTCTAAAGCCTCGAATCTTTTTCTCAGTTGACTTGGTCAATGTCCATGACTCCATCCCATAGAAGAGTATTGAGAAAATGTAGCAGTGGAGGAGTTTGATTTTGATGTGCATTTCAAGGTTGTGACTCTTCAACAGTTTCGCCATTTGATTGAATGCAGCCCTTGCTTTTTCTATTCTGCATTTTACCTCTTGAGAATGATCCCATTTCTCATTGATCAAGGTTCCCAGATAATAATTTTGAAGGATAATATCAAGTTATCACTTCTGAAATTGTATTGCAGATGTATAATAATTAAAGATACCATTTTTCCTCATTGGAATATACCGACAGAATTTCGCATCCCAATTATCGTAGTCCGATAATCTTGTCGTTAACATTATGTTATCACTACCTACTAAAATTGTATTGCAGATGAATAACCACTAACGAAACCATGTTAACTCATTGGAATATACCGACAGAATTTCGCATCCCAATTATCTTAGTCCGATAATCTTGTCGTTCACATTGAACCACAAAGGTACGTGGCCCAGAAATCTTTTCTTCTCATCTCACCCATTTCGAATTTCCAAAACTGGTTTGAGACTACTCGCCAGTCGTTAGGGGATCAGGACACTGAGATCTTCCACCTCGTAATCAGATTCTCTTTTGGGAATCTTCTTGAACGTGTCACGGCTGTTCCCCCTTCCACCATTTGTTGCTCACTTTCCACCCATAAATTCTCTTCCCCCCTCTTCACAATAAATTCTCTTTCTCCCCCCCCCCCACTTCCTTCTGACACGCACTAACTGCATGTTAGTTTTGTCGGCAGTGTTTGTTCTATGCGGCCGCGCTCAGTTCTTCGTATTATTTCGGCGTATTTCTATTGTTGTAGTTGTTGGTATTCTCATGCAGTTGTCGTAGCGCTGAGCTGAGCCTTCAAATGCATGCAAATACGCACGCGCATACGACACGTTTCCGCTGCAGCTATGTGTTTCGCACTCACTCAGATTCACTGCCACACTGTCCTGTCCTCTCTACCGCTTCCCATCCTGGCACAGCTGACAGGTTGACGTGAATTTCACTTAGCACAACTCTAGCTCACTACTCGCTGGATTCAATTGTCTGCCAGACGACAAGTGAATAAGACGTTGCCTAATTACAGCGACAACTGCACTTGACTACAATCGATAACTCCTTGCTTGAACAGAAACCAGGAAGGTGGTGGGAGTTACTAGATTGCTAGCTATTTTGAATACAGTAGAAAGAGATATTCCAAATAATACAGAAAAGCGTTAAATCAGTTACAAACACATAGAATTTTAAACGTACGATATTTTTTCGTCCTTATAAATTCTATTGGATCAAACAGATGATGTTAGTCAAGTTCCGTTTAATCTGATAGAATTTACAAGCACGGCAAAAATCTATTTGTGTGTAACTGGCTTCATATTCCAGGTACATTTGCAGAGCAGTATGATAATTTATAATAAGTTATATAATAATATTGTAGGATTAAGTATATAATGATGAATTCTGCGAAGAGAATCACAGTTAACTGTCAAATTACATCAATAATAGATAAAAAATTCGATTTGGGGAATATTTTATTTTAGAAAATAACACTGAAATCTTCACCAACAAAAAAGCTAATATGAAACGTAGTACGAGGTACAAGATAAAACTTGTAATAAAGTATCAATTTTTCCTACTCTGCTGTGCAATATTGTAATCATAAATTCCAGCATCTGAAGCGTTCAACCTACTTCACATCATATTCCCATTGTTTGTTTCTGCACATCCAAATTGTTAGCTTCTCTCACTTCGATTGAGTGTCTTATACTGTTCTGCTTTTGTCGTTTAATGTTGGAGTTTTCTGTGAGGTTATCTTCTCACAATGTGGAGTTATAATGTGGAGTTATCTTCTCTCATCAAGGAAAATGTGGAGCCAGTAGAACAATAACATCCATCTGCTTCCTCCTCAATCTCGCCTAACTTTTTCCGAGGTCTTCCATCTCCCAGCATTCCGATCATATCTTGATTTCTGGCTGTTTTCCTTGTAAAATTCCCCTTAAGGATTCTTAGTGAAGAGTGCGAATAGAGTATCATATAAGAACTACAGTTCTTTACTGTTCTAAATTTTTGCAAACAGATGCATGAATTTGTATGTTGTATGAGAACATAGCTATTGAGGAATATAGAAAGATTGATGAAGAGATAGCCTACTACTTGTTGATAGATAACAATGAATTGAGTAGAATAATATCTAGGCTCACTTGTAATTAGAAAAAACTTGTAATATTGATACTACTATAAAATATTGGAAAAAGGAAGACACAGTATTTTGAGTAGAACTTCTCGATTCTTCCCAATCAGAATGGACCATGACAAAGCTATCATTATTACAGGGATGAATTAAGTTGATTAAAGGGCCGGTTTCCGAGCTCGGGATCTATAAGTTATGGACTTACAGAGTCCAGGACTGAAATAAGCTCTCGGGTCTACATCGACTTTCTGAGTCAGGGTTTTATCTTCTAAACTCCGGGGTCTATTGAGTTCTCGACTTATTTGAGTCCAGGACTTTAATGTAGTAAACATGAGGGAAATTCAAAATATTTTGCTGTTGAACACTTGATCTGAAAAGTAGAATGTGAATTCTTCGCTAGTCATTAGTTTTATAAGAAGTCATGGACTTTTCGTCCATTCGCAAGAGAAGTTCATGGTACAAAACAGTCTGCGATATGAATTAGATTACTTGAAAAATAATTGAATTACGTAAACCACACATAGACCCTTGCAACAGCAAATATTGACTTCAGAAAGAAGGAAAAGAGGTGAAGCTTCTCTATGAGTTAATGATTTAGAAGAGTGTCGAAGAATAGGTAGAAGAAAATCCGAAATCCCGAGATTGTCAGACGGTGTAAACAGGAGCATTGGGAGAAACGGGCCCATAAATAGGAAAAGTATAAAAATTTGGCAAGTAAGATAACACTATATAAAAAAGCTGGAAACATGACACTATTTCGTAATTAGGTATAGTGTAGCAAATGTATAGTGCACTCTTTAGTATCACTGCGATGGATGACCAGTTGAAGCACCCTTTAAAGGACTATTGAGAAGTGCAATCGAGTGGAAACTGAGAACAATACTCAAGATAAAACTTGTTGAGATAAAACTGACCCTTCCGGGAATGGAGGAGTCAGACCAGCATAGACTCGTTTAAAAGATGGCACAAAACTTTTGTGTGCTAGCACTCATCGAGTCCCCTTTCTCCCTGTTGTGGTATTTACAGTTACAGGGTAGCTAATGACACATATCATCTAGAATTTCCTTTCAGTTATTCTCCCTGTTGTCAATATTCCCAGTTCCAGAAGTATTCAGGGTAGTTGATAGAATAGTATTCAAGGAGCCTGCATGGTAGTACATATAACAACTAGAATATATTATAAGGTAGTATATCATCTAGCAATGTTCTCTGTTGTCAATGTCAATTCAGTTTAAAGCATATCAACTAGAATTTCATTTCAGTTATTCTCCCTGTTGTCAATATTCCCAGTTCCAGAAGTTTTCAGGGCGGTTGATTGTATAGTCTTCAAGGTAGTTTATTAACTAGAATATTTACCTCTAGCTAGGCTCTCTGTTGTTTATGTTTAAAGTTGAATAAGTCTCTAGGGTTGTTGATAGCAGCAGGACTTCTATCTAACTCAGGACTTCTAATTGTATACAAGACATAGAACTTGCATTATAATCACACAGAGTTCTTGAACTAAATATCATGAATCTATCTACAATTGAATTTGTCGTGGTTATATGCTAAACATTGAATTTTTACATAATTGTATGCAAGTCATAGAACTTGCATGATAATCACACATAGAAATTACTCATGATAGTTAGACTATCAGCGGGGGTGACCGAGCTGGTCGCGAGGAGGCTAGGCCTACTATGGGGTCAAGTGGCGCCTTCGACTCGAGATTTGGACGTCCAGCCAGTCGACCGACCTCCACTGGATGCAGTTGGCAGTTGGTGCCAGCACGCACAGGCACGTGCACTCGCTACGCACAAAACGAAACTAGATGAGGCCGCCAAACGACCTCGTTCTGCCTCTCGGCTACACTCCAGACGGCGACGACGCCTCTACACTCTCCTATACCTATTTATACCAGCCTTACGATATACACTCGATTCCACTATATATCTATAGATAGAGAAGACTCCAAGGAAACTATAGTGGATTAGTACTTCACTATACCTGTATGAACTAAAATCCACTTTATATACCTATACTGTAGATACGAGGGAGTCCACTATAGCCTGCAGATAATGACGAGAAACGATATCTATAGAGAGACTCTAAAGAAACTATGGTAGGTTTATACTCTACTATTATACCTATAGGTGAATAAGACTCCACTAAACCAAGTATAGTGAGTTAATGCTTCATTTTACAAATACCTATATATATAAAGAAGTGTACACAGTATTCTGTAGCCGTTGAGGAATTCACAATAACTATATATGGAGAAGAGCTCACTTCACTAGAGAAGGGAAGAAGACTACACTTCAATATCTATAGATAGAGGACTCCACCACAATATTCATAGATAGGGAAGCCTCCAGTAAATATCTATAGATAGAGAAGCCTCCAGTAAATATCTATAGATAGAGAAGCCTCCAGTAAATATCTATAGATAGAGAAGCCTCCAGTACATATCTATAGATAGAGAAGCATCCATACAATACCTATAGACACAGAAGCATCCACTACAATAACTATAGATAGAGAGGTCTCCACTGCACACTGTACCTATAGTTGTTGTATACTTTACTATACCTATTCATAGAGAAGTCTACATTGTAATCTACAGCTATTGAATATTCTACTATGGCTATAGATAAAGAATACTCCACTCTACATATATATATTAAAGACTTCAGTATTTCTATGGATAGTGGCAAGTGAATACTATATAATTATGAAGCGGTGAAGAATATAGCTATTGAAGACTATGGAGAAAGAAGACTCCACTGAACATATAGCTAGTAGAGATTTCACTATTTCTATGGATAGTAGCTAGTGAATACTATATAATATGAAGCGGTGAAGAATATAGCTATTGAAGACTATGGAGAAAGAAGACTCCAGTTGGTAGAGACTGGACTATATCTATGGACCGTCTGCAAATCGGGTCTGGGATGTGATTCGGGCATCCAGTTATCTGCTCTGACGCCAGACGCAGACGGTTGGCGGTCGACGGTCGTCTGACCCGTTCTGCATGCCTTCTATATGTATACAATGTTCATGCAGTTGGACACAACTATATGCATATTTATTCAGCTCTGAGGCCTGTAGCAGCTCTCTTTCTCCTCAGCTACCAAACGACCTTTGTCTGGCAGTAGGAGGCCTACATCGCTTCCAAACTTCCATGCTATAAATATGTGTACTAGAACGGCTAGGAGTTGGAAGTCCAACTTATTTGCGTTTTGCTTGAAGCGATGGCGACTTGCGCTACATTCAACACAACCAAAGTGAACAATCTTTAGAATACTAGAACATGGAAATTGATTTGTAATTGGACATTTTCCAGATCTTCAACCAAAGTGGACAACCAATAGAATACTAGAACAACCAAATAAATTTGTTGTTGGAAGTTTTCGAGATCTCTGAAAATGATTACGAGGAAGCAGCTCATGATCATGTTATTGTTTACAATATAGTAATGGTTTGAAATATTGTTTCATAGTAATGGTTTACAGCAATGTACCTAGAATACAATCTAGGTAGCCTACCTTGGTTTACAGTATGTAGCACGCGATTTAAAAAAAATAGGGCAACTTTTCGAATATGTCAGATTTTTCTGGGTGGTTTCAGCTACAATTGAATCATCCTTCACCAAACTCCTCCAAAACTACTTTATCAGAATCTTCTATATAAATATAGGTATGTCAGTGTGCTTAGAACTAAGGATATCCAGAACATGTGAAATGTATACGACATCTTGAGAATGCACTTACTGATTTAAAAGTAAAACATCATTGCTAAATTATTTTTCTTTTGTTTCAGGTATGACTCATTAAGCTATCAACATACTATGAAGCGTTTTCATGGTAAGAAGTCAACAATGTTACCTTAGAACTTGACTACTCTCATGGAATGTACATGTATGATGTACTGTAATCTTGTATTGTAGACCTAAACCATTATTATTGACTAATAACTCCCGAAGAATGAAATTTGAAGTCTTGGAATCTTCAGGTTTACTAATAATATAATATCTCGAGTGACCTGGCTGGCTCAGGTCTGGTGTCAGAGTTTTCAGGTCGCAACTGTTCAATTTCAGGGTCTCTGACATGACCTAACGACTGCTATTTAGGCAGCCGGGACCGTCTATTTTAAGATTTACTGAAGTTATCCATTGCTTTATTGTATTCTGATCGCAATAACTTGGATCTCTAGTTTCATTTCCAAAAAAGCTCTTTGAAATTGCTGAAAACTTTATTCTTGATTCGCTAGGAGAACAACACATAATGTTTGTATTCGCTCAAGTAGAGCTGAGAGAGCTTCGCATTTGTAGGCCAAGTCCGACTGAACGAAAATAAACTATACGATCATATCTATAAATGATTGGTTACACTATACTGTATTCTCAAGTGTATCTAAATCAATAATCTGTGGCCGCCAATAAGTAATTTGGGTATCGTAAGTGGTGGCCGCCGGCTTCTCTTATTAATTGCACTATCCAATCCAACGAAGAGCGGTCGTTTATTTTCGTAGTTGTATCGTGGTCCATTCCAACGAAACCAAAACCTTAAAAGCATCTGTTTATATAGTAATTCGCCTTGACGTTCCGGCATAAGAGCTCTCTATAAATAGACTGGCGTGTATATTTTCGAATGTTTTCTTTCGAACCGAAATAGATTCTTTTGATTGATTGTGAGTTGGTGGGTGGGTGGTTGAGCTGTGGGGGGGGGGAGGTCGAGGCAGATGCAGAGGTGATTTTAATGAGGAACTGGCAGACGTGTCCTTGGTAGGATGTCATTCAGACCGCCCGATCAAAGCGGTCATCGCTCTTTCACCGGCCTAGAGAGCGACAGAGAGCGAGTTCGCATCGTGCCAGCGGGCGAGACAAGGACGGCAACTGCCGAATTGAGGTCAATCGATGTACGGAGGTGGGATTACATTGGCGGGTCTGCATGCTGTTGTTGAGCAGCCAACCATAAATTAAGAAAAGGAAGTATGCAAGTTTCGACTTAGTCTGTCTCACTCAGACTTGTCTGTCCTTCAGTTCTCGTCTCGTCTAGACAATAACTAGCTTGTCTCTCGCTTTACCTGGTGTGACCTAACTGACTGTCGAAAATATTATGTGAACAGACTGTTTTAAGGTGCGGTTGTAATTTATTCCAATTGTTAAACACCTGAATATTTTCAATGCAATATTATCGTTGAACGTGCCGTTATGTGAAAAAGATGAATAATGTTTCTCAAATTTTCCCCAATCCTACGAATTGACAGAAACAACACTGTCTTTGCATATTGTTTGCTAATATTTGTTTTCGGTACTTTGGTTGTTTTGGAATTTTAGCCAGACTGAAACAGCAACAGCAAGCAATTAAAAAAAGTACAGTCGCTTGGCCTCAGAATACCCGCAGTATATTTCTCGCCTTATCACTGCCATACATGTAAATATGATTTAGCATTCAAACATGATTTCCATGTTATGTGCTGTATGTTGGAAATGTATGCGAAAAGAATGAAGATTGCGTAGAGATTTTAGTGCAAATCTTGGACGTCCAAAGTTACTCGTTGTAAAATAAACCTGTGAATTCAACAATTTTTCAACATGTTCTATGTTCTAATGTGATACAGTTCTATGTGATGTGTAATATAAACTCCACTAGACTGTAGAAGAGCTTTGAATAGGTGGATGTATTTTATTCGTTGCATGGAAAAAACTTGCATCACCTGAGTATCGAAATCTGAATGCAGGAGTAAAATAAAAAAAATGAATAACATAGACATTTTTGTTTCACAGTGATGATGAAAAGCAGGACTGATTTAGAAAATGAATGATGTTGCATGATAAGCAGCAGCATAATATGATTTTTTGTGACATGTAATTAAATTGCAAACCAATTATTGCAGTCCATTCATTAAATTGAACTGCATTTTAATATAATTTTGATTCATCCTCTGTATTAATATAGCGTACAATATTTCATGAAAACAATAATTATGAGTGAAATACGTACTTGTACGTTTGATTTATCAGCACTACTGACTGCTCTTAGCTATCAGTAATTTTTCTTGTTCATTCTATCATTGCACAATACAGTAATTACTGTAATAACTGCTCTAGAGACATTCAGAGCAGACAAAAAGTAATAACATTCTGATAACAATATCTACTTGTAACCTTTCAATGCATTGAGATCACTTCTTATCTGTTCATAAGTGATACTTGACCTGACCACATGATGGTCTCACTTGCATATTAGTTGCATAGTTAAGAATTTTTACTGTTAAAAACTCATTTCAGTGGTTTTTTTAAACATGATTCAGCATTTGCGGGGGACCAAACCAAATGAGAATTATATTCTACAGAGTTAGGCTAGTTATGTAATTATCAAACAACATTGAGTTATAGAGGGTCGATTTAATTGACATTTCTAGTACAAGTAATAATAATTAAAACTATCAATATTGTTAACGATAATTTTTCCATTTATGAATGAACACATCTTTCAAAATTAAACATCTTAATTTCATAATTTCACATCTAATGGGATTGATTTTAGCTAATTGTATAGCATTGATAGATTCTTATAATGAATTATCAATGCATAATCAAATCAATGCATTATAAATTCTGGGATACTACATAATATTTTATAATGTTATGGAAGTTCAGTGAAAGCTTAATCACGTCATACAAATATGATAATGCATTTTGAAAGAGTGAAATAACAAAAATTTGTCAAGCCATTACCAATTCAAAAAATCTACTCTGATTGTATTGTATGTATTGTTTTCTCTAATTATTTTGAAATGCTATATTCTCTGCTAAACAATGAATATTATTTATACAGTACTGGACTATTCAGATAAAATTGACAGACAAAATGAATGAGGCTTCATTTATCATTCAAGGATCTTCATATAATTTTGAAAACTTCACTTTTATTGTATGTCTCTGCCATAACATCACATCAAAATATTTCTGAAGTTTTGAAGCGTATAGTTTTATTAGAAAGGTAGAGTGCTTTTGTTGTAATGGACCATAAAAGTGAAATAAATGGTAAGAGTGCTGTCAGCCACTCGTGGCGTCCAGTCCAGCCTCTTCTTCAATCATCAGAATGGGCTGAAGGCCTTTCCATTCCATTTTCACCGCCTCTCATGCAACATCACGCACAAAAGTAAATTGAAAAAGTTACCGTCCTCTAAACCTTCCTCCCCCTCCATTAAATTCATCCCTCTTTGCATATTTTTAATCATATTCCAAACTTCATCCGCTCTCCTCCTCCTTCTGAGGTTCCCGCTTCTCCACCTCCTTCCATTCATTACTTTACTTTGAAACCTCAGAATGTCCTCATAATCAACATCTCTTTTCACTGCTATTATACTGTCTTCTCTTCCACCTTCATTGTATCCATCTTTCTGCTAGGAGTGATTTTCACCTCATGTTTTGTTGTCTCTAATTTAAAGTATTGAATATTACCAGCTGTTGATGGATCGTTGTGAAGGATTTCTAAAATACATTTCTAATTTATTATCAAAAAGGATCTCTAAATCCTTTCTAAAATACAAAATACATGATATGTATTTCTAAAATAAATTTCTAATTATAATTAAAAAGGATTTCTAAATTATATTTTACAAAGTTTGACAAATTATTCTTTAGCAATAAGAGTTCGGACAAGTAATGATGTTCAACATTTTGCTTATCACATTTTTCAATTCGAGAAATCAAATCAAATTTATTCACCAATTAACAACAATGCTACAAGAAAATAAATAAATACTTTTTGTTAAATAATTGGCGTGGCTAGAAATATGTAACTAATGACAGAAAAACGTTTGTAATATAATTCAGAGTGTTTAGGATTCCAAAAATATGGGTGTTACAGAAACTGGGTTTTCGGTAGCATACTGGAATGTAGAAAGATTGTAGAGTGAATTGTTGATGTTGTGGAGCTTTCGGATGATTATGATGATGTGTGAGCACACACGAAAGCATGCTCCTGTGAAATCATAATTTTTATAAAAATAAAGTGGATTTTTGACAAAATTTCAAGTCTAAATGTAGAAAGATTATTGTGAAAAACAGTATCAAAACAAGCCTTGAGATGCTTCCTTAATCTACAATCAATTTAATCCTTAATTTAAAGTACCAACTTTCAAAGAATGTTCCTGGTATATCATTTATTTTTGTGCGTTCTTCTTGGTCGAGTATTAATTTAATCCATACTGTACTGAAAAATGCTGTCTTATTATCTTCGATCATGTCCTTGAATGATGACGATTTGACTCACCAACTAAACCCCAAATTCTCTTGAAGAAAGAAAGAGTAACGAATTGATTCGAATTTAATTGCTGTACTTGGAATAGATTCTGTGTATAACCACAGTCGTGCCTCATTTCCTAATAAACCTTATCTTCTGAGCATGAGCATCCATATTTTGGGCCCAAGATGAAACGCAAGTTTTCTGATTGGAATAATTTCCGTAGAGTTCAGTTGTGTGTGTGCCTTGTAATTATGGCTGGAAATTGCGAGCGTACTGTTGGTGCCCCTCGTCTGGGCAGAACAGTAATAATTTAAGCGTGTCCAGCCAAGGCTAACTGGTTTGCCTGTCCCTGTCTCTGCACCTAATCCTGTCTCTCCCAGTTGGTCTGTTGTACGCGGTCCGGCGATCAGCGGTCTGGCGGTCAGTGGTCAGGACGGGCAGCCACATCACAAACCTGAAACCACATCACGCCACAGCCTTCTTTCTGCCCCAAACGAGTCCCTGCTCGCTCCTAGTCGTTCTACAACTGTCTGATGAGTCAGTCTGGATGATTCTATAATGTGGAACATCTCGATGCTTCATGAACTGTAGTCTATGACTGCAATCGGTAGTGTATGTCTATGACATTTCACATATACACTATGTGGAAGTAAGTGTAAAGATCAAGTGTAAGTGTAAGTGTGATCAAGTGTAAAGAGACCCTGAGGCCGCTGCAATCTGAAGCTTTCCCCCAACATTGAGCCATGTACTGTATATACAATTTAACTACATTAAATTATATGAAACTTTGGCAAGTCGTTAGCTCGTGTTCAGCATAACTATGAAAGTAATGCGATTTTATAAAATAATTATAGCTGCTCGTATTCTTGGCCTTTTTTTATTCTATTCTTAAGTTAAAGACATAGTTCTTAGTTCACATAACCTAGCTACATTTGGACTGTTGCATAAATTAGAATTGGAACCGTTTTGGGCTTATAAGCCTGTGGTAATTTTCTGTAAGCTGTGTAATTCTAAATGAATAAATAAGATGTCTTATTCACTCAGTTCCACTAGCATGCTCGTGTAGCAACTCTTCAAGATAAATGCGATTTTCATGAAATAAATCTTCGGTGTCAGTGATCTTCTCACGTAGAATATCTAACGCTGAATAATAATGTCCGATCCTTAGATGACACTCTGAAATTTATTGATCATTAAACTATTTAAGCATCGATCAAGAGTGATAAGGTCACTCTGAAGATTGAGTATTCTTAGTAATATATTAGCTGCACTATTTCTGGGGAAAGTTGTAAATGGTTGTAGCTGCCCGTTACTGACTAGAAATTTGTAAATACTTTGTAATTCATGAAAACTATTGTCTAATGAATGAGATGACTGAAAGAAAAATATCGTATTATTCCCACTTCTAGTTTATATCACTTTTTAAAGACATTGAGGAATCATCAACTGTCCATATTCTTAGGTCAGACCTATCTAATTGATATTATGGTTTCACTCACAGTATTTCTGCAGATTATTGTCTTGTTCTATCAGGTCATTTTTGAACTCGCATGACATCAATAATCTGCCGTGTCTTGGAGGAAACCAAAACGAAATATTATAGACGAGGGTAGTTGCCCTGGGAAGCAGTTGCCGTGTTCAGTGTTGGTGCATGTCGACGATGTCCAGAAGTGCAGCTTCTCCCTCTCAGATGGCAAATGCCGATAACAGGATCCGATCACAAAGAGATAGCGTTTTATTTGTTTACTCTCGCCGAGCCCCTTTCGCTTTGGCATGTTTACGTATCTCTTCACACTCGGCCGGTTCCCCTCGAACGGTCACCCAGTGCTTCCCCCTCCCCTGCCCTTCCCCTATTCAACAAAGGGCTCGAGTACTCGTGTTTATTTTTGTAGCGGGTAGTCCGCGCCGCGCCGAAGTGAGGAGGCGCGATACTTGAACTTTCCCCTTCTCAATGATGCGATTCCATTCAAAAGAAACAACCGAAAGACTTTCGCCATTAGAATATTGAAGTACCCCATCATGCATTTCCGCATGGGGATACTGATGAGAAGGAAATGCAATCTCAGGCCCCGTAGCTACAAACCAACTCGTGCACTTTACCTGGTTTGGCTTCATTTGTATCGTTGCTGTTACTCATGTAGTAGTACCTGCTCGTGCATAATTAGGACGGGAATTGCAGGCTGCACCCAGCGGGCGGTGGATTATCTCCTTAATCGGCTCTCTCTTCCCCCTGGAAAAGAAAGGACCGCCTGTCACTCCAACGGTATTCTACAGGATGCAAAACTTGTTTTTATCTTATTAACATTGTCCGTTTTTTTGCGGCCTGTAAAATTGCGATTGTCGTACATCAATTGAATGCAATTGTGCTCACGCATACGCAACGAGACTTAGCGAGAGTGATGCGCCTTTTAAACGGCAATTCCTGCCAAGTTCACAGATAAACATCTCCACTGCACTGCTTCCACCCTGCACTTCCTTTGCAATATGATTTTGATTATTGCAGAATTTTATTACGAACCAGATTTTTATCCAGTGTGCGATCTTGGAGCATTTCTCTTCCCCTCCTTATTACATGCATACAAGCCAAGGAACCGATTGTTGGCCCAACAGAACAGAACAGCAGCTGCACTTCTCACGGCGTTCCCCATTTCTAACCGGACAATTCAATTCAATTCGCTGAATGCAAATATTCTCTCTGTTCCAACATTTGTGGTTTCCTTTACATAATCCCATTCACATAGATCAAAATGCTTGTAATTTTGAATGCCATGAGAGTGATCATTTGATAAGAGAATATTAATATTACACATGCCATATCTTATATCAGAAGCTTGAAATCAGAGATTTTGATTTCAATTGTCACAAATATTTTAACAAAATTCTCTTAACCGGTATGAGATAAATATAAATAGTCTATCAACAATAATGAATCAGAATATAACTATTGCCAATTAATAGGGTTCAGAAGTTATTGTCATTAACGACAATAATTATTTTTCAGATCTTCCCTTACGCCCTTTGGTGTGTTAGATGTTTGACTGAGGGCTTCTTGAGGGATAGCTGCTTGAGCTCTTTGAATATTTTCATTCAATACATAATAAATTCATAAATAAAGCTGAATACTTTGATTGATGTGTAATTTGAATGGGGATCTTTTGTCACAATCACTTATAGATTATCAATCACCCTATAGATTATTAAGATATTTGGAAAAAATACAATAGGCCCAATTCTATGAAGTATAGTATGTGAAATCATACCACTGAATACTTTTAATGCATTGTGAGTGGAACACTGGAGAAATAGGGTGATGGAGGTCCTACTTCAAGTGTATGAATTGTAATTTGAAAATGCTACACTCCTCCAGCCAACTACCATATGTGTTTGATAATTTATGTAAACGCTCAGAGTGGCCATCTTACCATTAATGGTCAAGTGTTTTATTTTCAGCATACTTGAAAATTTCGAGCTATGGTGGATGAGCGGATAACGTTTTTCTGAAGAAGCATTATTTCAATGTAGCCGACCCTCACATATGATATCTACAATAATTTGTATTTTGAATGAGAGGAACCATTATCTAGTAGGAACATGTTTCCAGTTATGGGATGTATGGAACTGCTTTTTGTGAAAGCGTTCCATAAAAAAAGCATGAACATCCATCGTATGGAACAGTTATATTCGGCATAAGCACCGAATCATATGCTGGTTGCGGATGGGTGGGGGTCATCTTGCCATCCAATTCTTTCCTTGTTTTGGAAAAGCCGTCAGTTAATAATCGTGGTGGCTCGCTTTTTAGACCGTGATATATAAAACACGAGAGTGTATCCTTTCTATGTCATTAACCCTGTTTTATGGCAACCCTTCTACCACCCCCTGCCAAACACCAACTCCAAAAGACCGTGCTGGTATCTGCTCGTAAAATGTCAAACCTATAGTCCCCAGTGTTCAGCTCGTGAACGAATTTCCATAAAGTTTTGTAATTTAGAAGCCGGCCGCTTTTTATGGCATTCAATTTTTGAAATCGTCCACTAGCGCTGCCCGCTCTCCAAACTCCAAGAACCGGTCTCTCGACAGCCTTTGTAATTGAGTTTACAGGTTTTAATTACTCCATAACAATATTCGAGAAATTCAGTACAAGCAATTTGGCCTGAGGTCAGGTTTCTAGTGCCCAACTTGCACTCGCCTCTCTCAAATTGCTTCATCTTGAATGAAGTACGTGAGTTTAAACTCGGAAGGTCAATGCTGTTAACGATGGCGTCAGTCGAAAGCACTCGCCTACTACAACCCAGCTTCATGCCTCTTACCTACATCATCAATTCGCAAAACTTTCATGCTAGACTATATTTCCATTATCATGATATAATTCCACACATATAGTGGTGTGCTGACCATAGTTACGAGGTTAAAATTTGAGAACGACGTTCGATTCTTTAATTACGTGTTGATTTGATGTATTTAGAACGAGGTTGAAATTTTCGAAAAATAGGCTTATTCCAAGCCTCCAGGATTTTTAAAAGCTCCTTATTCAGCTTTGTAAACTTAGTTTAACTTGGGAAAATTCCAGAAATGAATATCCAGTGTGCAATAGTTAGTATAGTAGGCTACTATCAGAGACAAATAATCAATTCAACGGTATATTTACTCTATGGTAAAACAATAGACCTATGACCTATATGACCTATGGTCGAAACTAGTCGTTGTAATATTTTAAATAATAAAGGGTACTTCAAGTTTCAATATTGTTTTATCAATTTACTCTATGGTAACATCTAGAGTTTATCTATAGTTTGTCTGTGGTACCGAACAAGAGTACAACATATTTTTTATTTCTATACGTTTGGTTTCCAAATTCAAATACACAACCGACGGAGGAAGGAGGAATAATTCTGAATTCAGACTCTGTGGTCTCACGAAATTCCCTGGCCACAAACAGCACCAAAAATTGAAGGATTTGAGGCGGGATTCTCGTCAGTCGGTTGCATACTGACAGACAGACGGTGCAGGTTTCAATTATTTTTTACGACCGAAAATGACCGTAGGAAATCGCACGGCCTTCAGAGCATTCACGAACGTGATTTATTAGAGGGAAATCTTGCCGAAACCGCATCGGAGATGAACCTATATTTTGTAGTCATTCTATTTTTTCTCTTCCCAGTCAGTCGTCATTCGTTCCTCTGTTCTTTTGCGACCAACTATCGATTTTTCATTTCCCCCCCATTCATCTGTACGTGGCACTATTATTTTTCTGTAACACTGAATTCTGTAATTCTTCGTTTCTTTTATTAACCATAAAGACGAACGTGTCGTAAAAAAGCAATAAATGCAGATAGATAGTTGTGGTCCAAGGATGTCATTAGGCAGGTCCGTGGTTTTCAATTGTGTAAGCGTATCCCAATCAAAGCCTATTCTAGTCAGTGATCCACCCATGTTCAGGCCAACTTGAATTCTTTTCCATGTTGAAATTATTATTCCCAACCTACTTCCATCAACAACTTTGTAGATGTGTTCCTCCATAAATCGAAATTGAAAAATCCTTCATTTTCGATAATTTAGTAGCGTAATGAAATGATGAACTCCATAAAAAATAATGATGACTGTACGTTCAATTTGAACACATCGAACTGAAAAAATGATTAGAACAGAGTGATTGGTAATCTCGGCTGAAATCCATATCAACTGATTGTTGTACCGTACTTTGAAGACGAAAATCTATGTTTCAAAGTAGGAGAACATCGATTGGAAACAATGAGGAACTGAGATTTCAAGATCATTTCTAATTACTTTTCTGCAGTACTCATATCTTAATGAGGCGAGTCGTATATTATGCGGTCAACCCATGATTGCTAATTTGTAGTTGTGTTATTTACATGGACTATCATTATCGTTTCTTGCTACTGTTCAACCATAAAATCTCACATCTCTGGAATAGCAACCTCCTCAGTACTATTTACATGCGGTAAACTCATTACATTGAAGTTGACCGCAGTCTTTCGATCAGTTCTTGGTGAACTGTCAAGAACTAAGACTTGATTCAACTGTAATCGTGTTGCGGTATCTTTAGAGCTTCACTGTACTTTGCTACTTCGAATGACTTGAAGACATTCTAATGGCTTTTCCATCTCATAGGTGTATATCAACTGTTGAAGGTATCTCCCTCATCAATGCCAATAAAATCTTTATGCTTTTACCACAAGACAGACCTTGAGATTTCCTGTACTGGGTTTCATAAATTAGTCGTTTATGGCTTTGCAAGATCGTATGATTCTGATTCTACAAGAACGAGTGCACATTATTATGATAATGGTGATGTATCTTGACTTTTATTGTAATTGAATCCAAAGTTAGAAGTAAACTTCAATGAATGTATTCATTATTTGATAATTTCATTGGCTTTCTCATCTATTCTATGTCAACTCTCATCATTCATTCTTCCAAGGACAACTCTAGGACTCTCATGAACATGATCATCAGCATGAAAATAACATATATGACAGCTCGTGTGTGATGAATAATTGTGTGTGTTATTTTTTTCTGAGTGGAATCTACAGTCGTAATTCGCTTTGTAAGTGATATAAGGATGATGATAATATCTCACATCTGAATTTATTGCTTTTGTTTGATGTCATGGCCCACTTTGAAACGGTTGATTTAAAAGGACATTGGATACATCTACTGTATTTGGTTGATTGTACCCAAAGAGTACAGAATATACTTTGACTGTACCAGGTCTGAGAAAGCGCATTTCAGGAGTTCTAAGTGACTTGGTAAACCAGACTAGAATACGAAAACTGGTTTGAAATAATGAGATGAAATGATTTTCAAATATATTTCTTAAATGGAATGGATATTAAATTTATATGGATTTTGATTCAAATTGTGTATGGTGTGATTTATATGATGGCTGTATATCAATCAATCTGTAACAAGAATTTTCGGAAATTTTGGAAAAGCCTGAATGAAGTGTAGATATTAGGTAACTGAAATCTAGTACCTAATTCGGTACGGTAGGTACCGTAATATAAGATTCACAATAAACATATAAAACGCATTCAAAGTATGAATAAACTCCTCTGGATGTGTCGTCCAACATCCAGAGAAATTATTATTAGTAACATGAATTCATGATAACCAAAACCTGGTAACATACACGTTGGAGAAAATTAAAGGAAGTGAGAAATTAATCATCAGTTTGATTCACTCTACAAAAGTATGAAACTATGAAATGTTATAAATCTCAATAGAAATGCTGTTTGAACTTTAAACACAAGTGCATTGAACTAAAAAGTATACCAAGGAGATTGTTAATTCGATGTAGGCTTATTAATTTTTTCTCTATTTCTACACACCTTGCTGTTGTTGGCAAAGCTACCATACCCAATATTATTAAATAATTATAAAACAATTCAAGGATGAGAAAGATAAGTTGGCTGTACTCCTCCTATCTATACCATTTTTTCTTTTATTGATGGTATTTAGATGTCAGTAATGAAGTAAGATGTCAGTAATGAAGTCAGATGTCAGTAATGAAGTCAGATGCCAGTAATGCAAGTATTCAGTCAGTAACAGAATGTTATACATATAATGTCAGTAACATTCTAAAGCCAGAAGTGTGGTACCATAAGATTCTGTATAACTCAAGTAAAGAGAGAGAATGAGAGAGGTGTTCCACTATCTCTTGGAACACCAACATTTGTCTTGATTGAAATTCTTGGTATATTTGCACGATCTATGCTCTCTCCACCCATACTCTCGATGCCTTGTTACCTCTAGAGGTCTCGGTTTATTTTGGTTGCCTACGAGAGCAGAAACCGCTCCGGGAGAGTCATGCTGCGTTCGGCGTGTGGCAACGGGAGGCAGAAGAGACAAGAGGAGCGAATCTACAAATCACGGAGGAGGCGGTGAGGAGGAGCTGCAGCAGCCGTGAGGAGGACTGCGGATGATTTTATTAATCTACCTGATGAATTTAGCGCGGATGCGGATCGAACGTTTATCTTTGTCACTAGCGCCAGAGCGCCGGTGCCATTAATTATATTGCTGCAGAAAATTGGGCCGCGCTCTCAGCGAGCGTCAGCCTGCAGCTCTGTTTCGTTCACCTCCTCCTCTTTCACCTTCATCCTCCTCCTCCTCCTCTTCTTCATCATCGGATATGATTTAGTTGGGCCTTCACTTACATCCGCCATGAGCCGTGAGGGCGGTAGCCACCAAACAGTTACAAGTTAATAACGGCACGCAGCCACAATCAACTGCTGTTCCGAATTTAACTTGTGGAAAAAGCAGGTTCTCCGCACCGATCTATAAATAAACTTTGATTCCATTGATTTATGGTTGCCTTTGTAATCTATGATCAGTTGTCTAGCATTTGAGGATTGTGGTAATGTAATGTTCTGCATGAAAACACATCTCCCATCATAATCCTGCAGCTTATTTTGTGCATCACCCTAAGCGAAAGTAAAAATCATTCATCAGTAATACATGCTAGTTACCTTTAATTCCAGATAACTAACTGATCATAGATTACAAATGCAACAATGAACCAATGAGGAGGTTTCTACGATTAGCTCAATCTGCTCGATCAGTTGCATGTTGTGAGTAGCTTGGTTACTGTGGTTCTAGGGAAATATATTTTTTATTAGTTCTCTGTTTTGTACATCCCGCAATTTCTCTTCAAATTTTTCTATAAACACAGTAAGTTGAGTTTGAATCGTGGCGAACTCTATAGATTTTTATCAGGTAACTTACTGTACATAAGGGAAAGTTTCCTGAAATACAGTATTTCCTAAAATGAGTCGTGATAGAGTACATTCAATACATGGAAAAAACGAATAAAGTAGATTTCATCCATTTCTGTTTTGTACTCCCGATTTTGAAATCTTAGCAGTAAAATACTATTAAAGAATAATTGGTATCTCCAGTAACTTTGAGATTTCTTCAACACTAATGAATCTACCAAGTTGAATTACAATAAACACACATCTGCGTGAAATCTCTTATAAGTTACGGTTTTGGGTAAGGATCGTATTTCACAGTACAAAGACGTCTTTAAATTCAAGGATCTTAAGGATAAGACCATTATATGTGTAACAATGATACACTATCAGTAATAATTCGACGAGCTTCGATTGTGTGCTGTGTTGTATTATAGCGCTGTTCATTATGGGTATTTGGCTGAAATTTACAGCACGTGCTACTGTAATGGGATTTCGTGTATAATTGGTAAATTATGGTGGTCATTAAGACATTGAGCGCCTAAGGGTCGGAACGGCTTGATTTCTGTACACGGACGCAGGTGTTGGTTGATGGTGGGGAGGAGAGGTCTCAGGACCCCCTAGGGGGGTTGGGGGGGAATTGCGAGGGGAATCTGGAGGATAATTACACGCAGGAAGCTCGCCGGATGTGTATAGAGGTCAAGGAGCTGAGCCAAACCCTTTCTGCTCTGCTCTGCCCTGCACTGGTGCATGCTTGTCCTTGAGTGCGGCTTATGGCTGAATTTGAATGGCCCTCCAGCCTCCATGTTTGCAACTTAATTTATGTGCCAGCCAACTTCAACCAGCGTCAAGCTTTTCGTCCGTGATCGTATAAGTTATGAGAACTGCTGCATTGTAATACATCTTGTTGTAATTGGATACTATAGTGGAATTGGGTGGAGTTTGCTGATTTTTTTTAGTACTTAGGTGCGAGTTTGGACTTCAATGTATCAAGGGTTGATTTAGTTATATTAGTGAATAATATTTTCATACACAACCAGTCAGTTATGAACATATGTAGTGAATAAATATTACATGTGAATGTGAATGAATATGTCGGGCAGAACATGCCCAGTCATACAGAAATTCACAGCACTATTGATTATTGTAGAGATAATTTCCTACTGACATGTTTCCATTGTACTCCATGCTGTAAGATGCTTGAATTTACTCCTCTATTGTAATATATCATGTTATTGAATACTGCTGATCAAATTCCCCATTAAAACCTGAAAGTACTTCATGAGTTGATTTCAATATGTTTCATTTCATTTTCAATCGAGAAAGTTCATTTTCTAGTTAATGATTACTTTCTCTTGTATCATTGCAAACTGAATTCAGTTATTTCCACCTGTTCGAAATTGTCCCAATGCTTCAATTTTACATATTTTTAATGAATTCAATACACTTTGGTATATGAATCATCAATTCAGATCTAATGATTAATTTTTCTATATATCTGTTTCAGGTTTGTGGCATACTCCAATTTCTTAGAGACTGTAGAGAACATGCATAATATGTGAGTTTGAAATTTTATCACTAGAACATCAATGATCATTCTATATCAGAAATTTATCATTAATCAACTTCTAATAACACTGTAGTATAATATTCTACCATCTTCGATAGTTCTTCATTTTTATAGTTTTTTATAGTGTACAACATTATTTTAATTAAGTATATCCTTATCAGTTTCTCCAATTTCCTTCACAATTTAACGGTCGAGTTGGTTCTGATAGCTGGGAGTCATGTCACTCCTGTTTTGGTTGCCGTGTTATCAATAAACTGAATTGAAACTTTGAATAGAAAGGATAATGGAAATGCGATGTTGGAATAGACACTCACTTGAACACTTTGTCCATCGTCTTATCTCTAAACCCATGTTTCGAATTTATTATTCGTTTGAAAAGTTACAAAGATGCCCTTCAACTGCCTAAAATAACTTTTCACATCGTGGATGTATTGCAATAAAACATCCTTGATGAAATTTATAGACGTTGTTATTCGTTTGGAAGTCGCTACACAAATGAGTGTTCTGTTAGATAGCAATCGTAAATTCATCGTCAGTCAACTTGGCCGAATAAAACACGCAGCTCTCTCGATCGCTGGTCTGTCCGATATGCAGACGATTTATTTTTATGGATTAGTTTATGAGTGAGATGAGTTGTGCGAGAAGGGATGCGTGCGTGTAGACATCCTACTGTGATTGTGACCCAATAAACAATTTTTCGTTAGCCTGTCAAATGAATAGAGGGGCATGTCAGACAGATTTTTCGCTCTCCAGGCTCCAAGAGGAGCAGCTTTAGCCAGCCTTTCGTCAGATTTAGCTTGGAGTCGACCTTGGCCAACGACGCGCGGAAGTCTGTAAGCCTGCAAGGAAGCGGCTGCCTCATCTGCACTTAGCCTAGAGACAATGGTGGGCGAAAATTACAACACACTCGATTGCACGCAACGTTTTTCTCATTTCTGTTTGTTTTTCCCTTCTCATTACTGCTGTCATTATCATAATATGATCATTAGCGTTATCATAATCATGAAAATTGGCCATGATTTAAACCAATATCATCCAATAACAAATCGACTATTGATGTGTGAAATTCTATAGGAAATAGACAGTCATTAATTATCAAATGAAGCTTATATTGTGTTATTTCAAAAACATTTATGGAACTGATCACAGTCGAACCGGTTATAATCTTCTCCGATTTGTTCTCAATACTGTTTGTGACAATATCCGTCTGTTAAGCCTTACTACATTATAGTTATAACAACATCGTGAAGGTGTTTTGATTTCTAAATTTTCGTAAGAAAATCTTGCCTCTTCCATAACCAATTTTTATAATCTATTTAGTACGTCTTCATATAATAAAGATCCATTGCCATTATTTTTTTATGAAACGGAAATATACAGAAAACGTGGTGAAAACTCACTAGTGGAAGATCTTTTTTCAGTGCCAAGTCCGTCAGAATGGTTTCTGTTTGATTGGCTGAAAGAAATTCTCCGATTGGTTTCCTCTCAGACTGATGAAAAACGACTTTTATGACCATCTGCCCCTTCTGTCATCAGTATTCCCTACCCTTTCAACTCCTCCCAGTTCGTGAAAAAGCTTTGCACTAGATCACCTTTTCTACTAAATTACCGAACATACTTCATTGTTTGAGAATCACAGTTTTCTTTCCTTCAATTCAAGCTTTTCTCCTGAATATTGAGCTTCAGAATAATATTCACCATGAATTTACTTACCTGAATTTCCCTTTAGAAATTCATTATGAATTATATACTGGCAAAAATTACGCTTCCCTTATAATTCTGAGTACCCTTCCCTGTATATAATTCGTAATGAATTTTCCTTTAGAAATTCATTATGAATTATATGAATTATGGCAAAAATTACGCTTCCCTTGCAAGAGACATGTTCTATAACCAGTTTCTCAGGGATACTATCTGAAATCTTATGTAGTATCCATATAAACAAATTATTGAATACACAAAAGAAGTTATTTTTATATAAAGAAGTAAATTAACAGTAGAATACTGAAGACCAGTTGACATAATCATCTATAAAAGTCTAGGCCTACTATTTGGAAAAGGTATATCAACTAGCAATCAAACAAACAAGATACCTTTGCATATACAGTATTCAATGTCCGATTGTTCTGAGAGAAATATTTTTCTAAAGCTTTAATGAATATTAAATCCCTTATCCCTTTTTCAATTTGTTCAAAACAATATTCCAGTATAATGAGGATCAGTCTATAATTTATTTGATACGTCATATTAGAAAATATTGGTTTATAAAAAAGGAACGAATTTCCATCACAAAGCTCTATATCAGCCGCAGATTTGTAGTTGTTCATATTCCCGTCTAGCAAGCTAAGCATTATAATTCCAAATTGGAGGCATTGTTTTCAAAAGGTGAATTATTGAAGATATTCTGCTTTTAAACGTTGATGCTTTGTTTGCGCGATGAAGATGGTTTATTTCCGTAGAAAATTGGCCTTTGAACTTTGAAGAAGAGGCGGGACGAGCTGGTGTTATCCGTGGAGCGTCGCTTATTTCAGGATTGGCCGACCGAGCAGCAATTTTTGCGCCAGCCATAAGTAATGATAATGACGATAACTGGCCAGCAAGCCGGCTATTTCAATGCTAGAAACCGAAGCAGGGCTTCCGACTCAAGTCTGAATAATACATCTGGAGGCTTAGTCGGTTATTATATTTTGCGCCGCCTCAACTGTAGCCTCTAGCCTGCCTCCGGTTCCAGTTCTATTATTATACGAATCCAGCGAATTATTATATTAAGTTATATCTGTAATAAAAATCTTCATTCTTGCGCTGTCAAGCCGGTATTGGGGAGAGCGGGGTGGGCTGCAGCCCTTTCAGGACCTCTAGGATTAGGCGATGAGTGCTCCGATCAAAACTAGATGTACACTCTTTGCTAGCAATATTTTGAATAGACCTGACAAAAGAGAAACTGTTGCATATCGCCGTAATATGAAGTGGCTTTAAATAGAGCGAGAACTTCTCGAGTGCATTAGTATCAATTATGCCGGTGAAGGGGTGGAGTGGGTGAGGGGAAGGACCGGTCCTATCCACCTTTAACTAGGCGTACACATCGTCACGCTATTATGCCATCAAATATGATTTTGTGTTGTGCGGAGGGTTGCAAAATATTCTAATCCGACCACCCCCCAAGGAAGGGCGGCTAATCTGGTCCCTGGAAGATGTCGGTGATGGACAGGCTTTGATGCGTTCACCCTTCCGGCGCGGAACAATGTGGAGAGAGTAGTGGTGACGACCGCAGAAGAGCCACCCACCTCTTTCACTCTTTGGTGTGTTGACCCGGTGACACTGCACGTCCTCTCTGCTGACGAGAAGGCCACCTTGGCCAATTCCCTTCCGCCTCGGCACCGCCCTACATTGCTTCATTCAACCCTTCTTTCTCCTCTTCAACCCCCTTTTTTTGCCAATCGTCTATTATTTATTTTCACTTCGATAAATTGCGAACGAAAGAATAGAATCGTTGGTGCTTGAGTGCTTTTGTTGCTGCGTATCTAGGCGAAAAAAACTTGTTTGTTTATTTTAATCATTCATGACATGTTTTTTGTTGCATTACTGGACAATGAATCGAAAATTACAATTTTTTGCGTTAGGCACTCCTGTCGAGTAGCATTATGTTACTACAAATGTATAGGGGTCAAATATTCTCACAGTAGTTTTGAAGTTCCATCACAATGGACGGATTAATGGGAATTGTGGCTAGCCTCTTTCAAAATTACTATGAGCATACATTATATTGATCTAACTTGGAAAATCATCAGTACGATATTGAATTTCTGGGAAGAAATAATTGTAACTGACATAAATGGAATTCTATATTGATTGCCCTTCCTATATTTTACTTGTATTATTGAGGGGGAACAAATTTCACAACTTCTCTGTCTGCAGTGGGGGTATCTAATGTGTTCATTCAAGGCCTGTTAGGTAAATAAATATTATTATCTTCAATGTAGAAGGAATAAACATTGAACAGCTATTAAATTCAATAGGTGTTTCGTTAACTAGTTCAGTTACATGCTTTTTGAGCGAAACCTGGTTACTGGTGTTGATGAGAGCAATTTACAATATTTGAGTTTAGACGAGCGTTTGTGCAGTTCACAAATGTTTTATCGACGATCTCGTTAGCGACTCGAAGTGAACGAATGCAGGGCCGACCGACTAGTAAAAATCGCCCACCTTCCGAGAGATTGGGCTGCAAATGAGCGGAAGCTGTTGAGAGGGTGGAGTTCGTCGTATTCATTACTTTTCAAGCATCAGAAGAAAACTGACTCTCACAACTCACTCGTTTAGACATAACGCTCTCCTCTGAACGCCTACTGCTTACCTAACAGCTTAGTTAACGACTTCTCTTCTTTTTAAGAGTGTTTTAAAGAGCTCGAAAATTGATTAAAACACTCTAATTGTGCTTCTGTCCTTTGCAGATGCTCATTTCGTCTTCTTTTTTCCGCATATCACCGCCGTCTAAAGCCAGTCCTCGAGTGAATCACATTTTTCTCCGTATTCGCAATAATACTGTCGCTTGCAGGCAAGCTCTCAATGTGATGAGCACCGAATTCACCAAATTACGCTTTTAATTCGTTGGAATTTGTTTCGCATCTACTTGTAACAAAAGAGCTTGTTTTTTATGAAGAATATTTCATCCGACTCATTCATTCGATTAATGCGATTTTTGTTGAGTTTCATAATGTGAGTTGTTATTTTTGGATGGTTTCAGCTCCATAAACCTGTCATTTTTCTAGCAAATTTCATGTTTAATATTTAAAAAGCATAAATATCTGGTAACCGACTGGAAATTCAGGAAAATTTATTCGAGAAAACACTGAGTAACGACTAGCCTTTTCCAACATTACAAGTTCTATGCTAAGGATTTGCGTTACCCTCAAGTTAGTATAGTCAGGTTGTTTGAGACGGAGTAATTCCAGTGAGTATAGAATGTAATTACATTCTATACTCACTGAGTAATTCTCTTATTATTATTATTTTTTTGAAATCTCATATCTGTCTAATCAATATTTCTTTCCAACATGTTCTACAAGTTTCTCTTCAGTTCTACTTCTGCCTTATAGATCACAAACTTTTATAGTAGATTTTTTGATAGTCCTATATTTTTCCATGAAGGACGGCAGAATGCTTTCAGGCATTTGTATTTGGAATCATGTTAGAGGCTAGATGATGGATGTCAGACATGATGAATTCTAAATTTATAACACGGTGTTGTGTTTGATAAGATGAAGAGGCTAGCTCACCTTTTGAAGAACAGTTATCTCTCAACTAGTGTTAGATAGGGAACAGTGTAGGAGTGAGTGAGTGGTGTACGGCTAACAAAAGCCAGAAGGCGTGGTGTATAGTTTTGGTCCAAGTTGCAGCTTCTAATGAGCATTGAAAAAGCATTCAGCGGAGAATAAGACAAGTGATGATTATGCTGATGACTGGTTCCTTCTCGTTGTATAGTTGATGGGAGCGGTAGCCTGTGAAGTGGCATTACAACACTTGGTCACGAGCACTTTACACCTATTCCTGAGATACGTCAATTAACTGCCCTTTGTATGTTGCTTTGCTGCCTGTCACGATGTTGTAAACTCTGGCTGTTTTTAATGATAGTGCAAAAATTACTTATTCCTTCCCAACTCTACTAGTTGCTTGTATTCACAAAACTAAGTTTATGATACTTATGTAACATGTATGTGTGAACTCTGACTGCGCTTGTTTATGTTTTTCTGGTTTTTGATCCTCCAAACTTCTTCGCCATTCATATTAACTAGATAAATTTTAGAGATTGTCAGTTTTTCTTTTGTATATCAACTACTAGGCTATCGTAGAGCAGTAACTTGGGCTGGACTCCTAACTGTTCCTAGATTTTCTCTCAGAGGTAATCAACTGAAAGATTTCTATACAATAATTTATTCTGTTTCGAATGGTTAAAATGTATAATTCTGAAATTTATTTCGCCAGTATATGAATCATTTTACCAAGACCAGTAAGTTACAATAGACTTGAGGATTTGATTGAAATTGAAGAAAGAAAAAACGGAATCATGTAATGGAGAGTGTAATCTGTATCAAACTATACAGAATGAGCAGACTATAAATTTGAATTGCTAAATTTTGCTACATCAAGTCTCAGAATAAACATTCTATAGAGAATAAACAATCTAGTATAGAAGTTTTCTCTGATCAGGTCTATGTGTGATTGAGTAAATGAATCAAATAATTATGCTGAAATAAAATCTTTATTATCTTATACATCCATGTGATGATAGAAATATTATTGAATGAAAAGGACTTAGAAATTGTCAAAAACCACAGATATATTGATACTTAGAAAGACCGGTTTCGGTTATTACACCATTGTCAATCTCTAAACAAAGGTTTATCAGAGATTGACAATGGTGTAATAACCGAAACCGGTCTTTTTAAGTATCAATAAATCTGTGGTTTTTGACAATTTCTTAGTCCTTTTCATTCAATATGAATAATTACCACAATATCAACTTCTCAACTACACAAAAAAAATAGAAATATTAAATTCCTTCAATCTAGAGTACTATTTCTTCACTATAGAAGGAAGTCCAAGTTCATGGTCACTTAATTTTAATAGTTTGAAATCTTGAAGTTGTTTTCTTTTAAATCTCCACTACTTGATAAAATCAGAACTATCTTTCTAGAATATGATTTCAGGTTCAATGCTTCATTATAATTCAATCTGATCAGTCAGTCTGAACTCCTACTCTTCAATATGCATTAGATCAGTTCCATCAAGATAGAGCACTACATTATGCAAAGCTACAGGGACTAGATAGCTGGAACATGAATAGATCGTTGTTCATCAGCTGCTTGCATGCAAGTAGCTCTTTCCAGGACCAAGTGACGAAAATCGAGCGTGACACTCTATTCGTATGCAAGGGCTTCCTAGATGAGTCCGGTTGGTCCATTTGGGGGTTGAAAGTGCCACAAAAGGGTGCAACAATATAATTATGTACGTGAGTGGCGACCGTAACTAGCCTGTCACTCTTGCAAAGGGTGACAGGCTGAGTAAAAATATTGCTGGCTCTCCTCTATGCTCTACCCGGGCAGTCGACACTTTGCGAGGGAGTTGTGCCTAAAAGGGTTGCGGAATGCTGTTATCCTGTCTGTTCACATGTCAAACTACAAAGCCACTG
Source organism: Nilaparvata lugens (assembly GCF_014356525.2). NCBI lineage: Eukaryota > Metazoa > Arthropoda > Insecta > Hemiptera > Delphacidae > Nilaparvata > Nilaparvata lugens. The sequence goes on from NC_052504.1 coordinate 82,025,894, forward strand.
ACTCAGCCAACAGTGCGAGGGTGACGCTCCGCACTTTTCAATTTTATTTTCAATTTCCAACAACTTTTCACTTTGCCTGTAACCGTTTCTGTGGCATCTAGATTGTTCTTATTCCGACAGAAATGTATTCATCAATTCAACATAAGAGGTAACAAGTGCCAGACCAAGTTGGGAAGTTCTTTTCTTCTAATGTTCATATGCTAGTTATTTACCGATAACCATGCAATATGCAATAAACAATTTGGAAAGGATTGTCATATTTTTGAAATTCATCATGGATACAAATCAAGAAATTTTATCATTTACTCGTTACATTACTGAAAATCAAAAATGCTTCCCATTAATAATATACATTTGAATCTCTTATTTAAATCTACGAATGAATGAAATTGTTCTTACATTTAATATTTTACACTATTGTAAGGTCAACCGTTCCCAATTATGCTTTTAGTGAGACTAATCAGTATTCAATAAATTGATTTATTCTATGAACTAGGTGAACTAGATTGTGAGTTGAATAGTACAGTATACAAAGGAACTTTCTAAAGGAACGGTTGTACTAAAAATGTGATTTATTTAAATTATCATAGTTTGACTTTTTTAACAAACAAAGTTAAATCCCTGCAAATGTTGTCACAATTTGTTGGGCCTACACTCTTTAATGTTGATCAACTTCAAATGCCAAGCTGTTCAATCACCTGCATCAACTCCCCAGTTTTTATAGATTAATGGAAATTTCATAACACTATGTTGAAACAAGAACAGTTCTGTCAATAAACACACTTTTCTAATTAGGCGTTCAGTTCAACGCTGGCTGAAATTGGAAATAGCTTCTCTGTAGTTGTGAAACTGTCGCCGAGCTGAATGGGCCGAGCGACCATGTTTCGTGCCGTTGACGACAAAAAGTCTCAGGGAAAGATTCAGCGACACGACTTGGACTCGGCGAGCCGAAGGAATGTCGTCCAATAAAATAGAATGAGATTGGAGCATATGGTCAATGCACGTAAACATTCACACGTTGGCTTGGAACTTTTTTCGAGTGTTGATCGGCTCGCTGTTTTCCCGTTCTCATTAGTTTGGTTCCGTTGTTTTCGAGCGGTTGACAACAGCCCTCCATTTCCGGCGGTTGGATCTGGTCCAAATCGCTGAGGAAAACTATCACCTGGTAGACGACGGTCTTCCACTCTCTCAGTGTGGGCTGAGCCGTTTGTTTGTATTCTCATCGATTGTAGCCAAACGATTCAGACGGCCGGCCAGACAGTCACGACCTCAATAAAATGTCGTCAACTTTGTACCAGTGCTCGGTTTCAATTGGAAAATGAGAAAATTAACGCGTGTGTGGGATCCGACGTTTAGTCTCGATTAAGAAGAGGTCATAAAGTGGTGAAAGAACTGTTCGAAATCGTTGTTGTTGTTAGCTGTTGGCCCCAGACCTCTTCTGACAATAACAACTGGACTTATGATGTACAAGTATTCCAATAACGGAAGATTGTTTGTGTGGAGAACGGTTGAATTTTTTGTAATGTACTGGTGGTTGGTATAAGAAATTACCGCATAAATGTTCACTCTGGTTGTACGTTTTAAAACTAATATTATCTTTATTTATTTCTATTTACCGGTTATATCAGGAGAGTCTCTATTTTTATATTTTTGAATATTTTAGAATTTCCCTAGTCTTAATTTGAATGAATTTTTCAAAATGTTGAAAATCAATTCTTTGTTGGTTACTGTTCGTAAGTAAAAAAAAATTATCTACTTTTTGAGTTTTTTTTTCAATTTTGACTCATGAATACTTGATAGTTCAGCTGCTTGCTGCATCAAAAGTTAAAGTTGGAATATAGCGAATGTTTCAAAATATTTTCTGATTTATGAAAGCTGTATGAATCACATGATCCGCGACGGGCTGACGGGGAACAGTAAAAACTCATAAATAGTCATGAATAAGTTATGTACGCTAAGTGCTTATTGCAGTGAATAAACTATGTATCAGACGATTTGAATGACAGTTACCGAAACATATTCTACATTTTTTCTCTGCTGCATCTCATGAAAAATGTTCCCCTGTTCTAGGGGTTTGCTGATGAGCAGATAGAGTTGCCGCATCCCAGGCGTTCGTTGTCCACATTTAATAAACCCCGAGTTTTAATAAAGGCTGGCAATAAAATCCAAGCCCAAATATTTCACGTTCCAAGGGAAAGCTTCGAGGAGTGATGATCTCTGTTTAGGGTTGGGGTGGAGAGAGAAAGTATCATGCTGACAAAGACCAAGTAAACCACTAGAAAAGTAACGACTTTCCATGGAACTTCATCAACTGATATTACACCAGATTCATTTTCCTCCCGGTACTAATTACTCTATTCTTAGGATCCGGTTTCTAGGATTCGGGATGGAACTCGAGAGAATATTGAGACATAACTTATACTTGATAATATTTGCCCAAGGGAGCACTGGTACTGGTGTAACCCTTTTCAAAATATGGTCAGTAAAAAATAAATCATATAAAAATAATAGAGTAGAATGAGAAATTATATTCCAAAAGAAATTTCGTAGGATAAAGTAAACTTGAAAAAAATGTTTATTTTTCTTCTTCTTCTTTCAAACAGGGATTAGGCTATTGCCTGTTCCGACTCACATTCAGTTTGTAATTAGAATAAAAAAATAACATAACTATAATCTAATCTAATCTAATAATATAACTATCATCATAAGCATCACTATAATCTACTGTTTTTTATTTTATAATAAATAATGATCTTTGCGATCTTTTTCGTGGCCTGCCTATGTCTCTTTTGCCTACCGGTGTATACTATACTCTTGATTTTCTCAGTGGAAGCCTATCAGCTGACATTCGTCCCACATGCTCTCTTTCTATCGCTGACGATACGATGCAACTCTCATTCAGGCAGAAGATATTTAGCTCCTTCCGTATATCCTCCTTCCTGATGTGATCTCTTCTGTCACAGCCCTTATTTTATTTATGTTTATATTTCTACCTCAAAATTCTAATTTTCTAGCCGATGAACTTGGAGAAAATTTGTCAAAGTTTGACGTTCAATAGAACAATTTTTGTAAGTGATATGAAAGTTTGGAGGTAAGGCGCAAGATGTTCAAATCTTTCTGAACAATTTGGTACCATTTTCATGATTATCGGTTGGAAAATAGCGTCCGAAACACGCAAGAACGAAGTGCTTGTTTCAGCCCTTTTTCCGAACTGGAACATTACTTATAATTTCCACTGTTGTACTGTTGAACTTCATTCAGCTATGCTGTGACTTTTCCAGTACTTCATGCGAAACAAAAAATGAACTAGGAAATATGAGTTAGAATTGAAAATTTTGTATTTTAACCAAACAATCCATTACTTCCTGTCAGGTGGTATGGAGTCCCATAGAAGGAATGTAAAGATGTCTTCAAAATGCATAAGGAAAACTAGTTCACTGAGATGAAAAGTTTGTAGTGTGTTTTGAATATTTTTTCTGCTTGTCAGGTGCCAACGAATCAGCTTATGCTATATTGAAAAATCATAGAACTGTCAGAGAAGGAAATATCGAATTTAGGCTTAAAATAGATAGACTAACTTATCTCATATGCAAATTCGACTAGTTTGTATGAAATATGTTTTCCCGGTTCAATATTCTATTTATATGCAGTTCAAGCTTCTCATTAGCAACGAAAACTCTAATCAACATAGAAACCCTAGGGAAAAAACAGAGTTGGTTTCTAGTGAATTGTGTTAGGGGTATCTATTGAGAATATTTAACACATTTTTAGTATTTAGAATTTATTGAGCCGGAAACTTGAATATATTCATTTTGTAGATTTCGATCTTTGACCTTGTCACTGAAACGATCATCAATATTAATCTACTAAATTTCTTCGTTGTGAGTCTGCCTTGATATTTTGTTTCCCAGAATGGTTCAGTATAGAAAACGTGTATCTTTCAATCACTAAATCAGTGATCCACAATGCATAGTGGATATCAATCAATCAAATTATTAAGTTTTCAACTCATCCGAGTTAAAAAGTAATAATTTAAAAAAAAATGATGATTCATGGCAGAAAATACTAACCTATCCATTTTGTTCTTTTTCGATTTTACCCAAATATCTCCTCATTTTGGGGAAGGAAAGTTTTGTTTCCAATAATCAGTAATTCACCAAATCTTATTTGTGAAATAAATATCTGAATCCATTTCCCTCTTGGGATGAGCTACGAACTTTGTTCACAAACACGAAAACACACATCCTGGTTTGGAAAACGGAAAATATCAGGTGAGTGGAGAAGAGATGATAGGCGTTGCGTGCTGAAATGGGATAATGTAATGTGTGCAAGTCCGTGCAAGTGTGTGCAGGCCCAGAGACTGCGGCGACGGTCAGGGACCCCAACTACTCTACGTGTCGTAAACTCGTTTCGGCGTGGACCGCGCTCTGCTCTTATCGGATGCGACAGAGGATGGTGACCTCTGGAGGGTGCGGGAGAGAGAGGGTGGCTTCAAGAAGAGGATGCGACCGAGATAAGCCCGCCCAGATAACAGTGCCGGCCAGCCTGATACGTAATGAACTAAGTCCGGATCTGTGCAGGAAGCCTTACCAACATCATAAACAATCCAATTGAGACTCATAATACCTCTCACAATCATTACCGCTCCACCTATCCCACAATTTTATACATTCGCTGGTCGCTATCTTTCGCTCCACCTGCACCAACTCTATCTTTTTAACGACAAATTCTCCTACATTCCTGTTGCAACTTCAAGACCACAACTTTTTCTGCGGCAACCCACTGTGCATCTGGGTTAGAAAGCTTGCCAACTATCCCATGCGCTTTATAAACGGTTATTGGATTTGCACTGTCTCGTTCAAGTGCTTCGTTAAAGACTATTTACTTTGTTCGAAATTTATGTACCTCTTTCCTGTTATCCTGATGGAAACGCTTCGTTGGATTAAAGTGCATCCACAACTCCGGATTGAATTCACAGTTGTACTGGAATAATTGAAAATACCACTGAGAAGAGGGATAAATAAATAAATTTACCTTGTTGATAAATAAGTTACAGTTAACTGGAATGCGACTTTCATCCAAGTTGGATGTAAATATACGATTTCAATAAGTATTTGAATAAATGTAGTCAAACGTTTGTCCTAATCATGATTTTGACCGAGTAAACGTGAATTTTATTCACTTTATCAGGTGGACGTGGCTTTAAAACTAACAAAGAAATTACGAACATATCCACTTGACCAGTTCTTCTCCTCCTCTATACTACGTTCAAATTGAAGCCATTTCCAAAGATTTATTCCATCCCTGAAGTACTCTAATTGAAAAAAGCTCTTCAAATTTAATGAGTGGAAACTTCGTTTTGCTCTCTGGTTGACAACTGTTTCTGTGTTCCTGGACTTGAACTTGGAAATAAACTACAAGATTGGTCACATCGTATCATCATGATATCAATATACAAGTAATATTCATCACTACTATTGCCTACAATCCCAAAGTACTTCACTATTCTAGTTTTTATTCAATGTATTCATACCTCCATTCCTTCGTTCATTAACAAAATATTCATTATAATATTTCTTATTCAGTATTCATTTTCCATGAATCATTCATTACATTAATTAATGTGATAATAAATATCATGATGTGATAGCCTTCTCATGTAAGAAATGATCGTAAAAATACTTGAGGAAAAATTATCATAAGTTGGACAGAAATTATTGCCTTCAGTTGAAGATTAGACACTTTTATTCCATGCACTTCAGGTTTTGCTAGATAGTTGAGATTATTATTATTCATCGGCTGTTATTAGAGACGATCGGTGAGAAGTTTTGCAGAGCTGTAAATCTTCTAGAGCCAGAGGCTGTTATGCAACGGGTTTTCGCAACGTGCAGTGCTATTATTCACAAGTTGGTGTCTAGGTGCAACTAGACATCCATATCGTGGGGGAGGAGTACTAGTTTGGCCCGTCAAACAGTCGAGAGTAATCGTCCAGGACAGGCGTATAGCTGCTTTCGACACGTTTAAAAATCGGTCCGGTCCGGGAACTGGACCTAGGAAAAATTTTCGTCAAAAATCGAGGCTCCTTGCGAAGGGGAACGAATGATGAGTATTGTGCGCTCACAAAGGGTGAAGCCGTTGATCAGCTGGAATAGTGTGAGCTCCCTTCACTAGACAAAGCCGGCTGTCTTCTCGCTAGAGATGCAACTATATTTTTCCTCCAACGCCCCACATCGATTCCCTCCCCACATGCACATGCACTTTTGTCTAGCTGCGAATCCGGGGTAATGAATGATTTACAGCTTCGGCTACTGGCAATTTGTTTAAGCAGCTACAACCACCAATGCTAATAGTGTTATTCTTCACGGAGCACCCTCACTCCGATTCCCCTATACAACCTGTCGCACTCAGAAAGAGTTGATAACTTTTTACCATCTTTTAATTGACTGACTGGTTTCGCGTTGATTTATAGCTGTCCGTGGCAATTGTACTAAGTAAACAGTGGTCTGTAGAACTCCCCATTTGAATAGAATCGGTATGGAAAAACCACCCCCAAGCCCCAACTACTGCACTATCGTTCACTGAGATCCGGTGCGAGAATGGTTCCCATCCCATTCCGTCATCCGATACAACAAATTTTTTCGCTATTCCTTTTCCCCCTACGCCTCACTACTTTCCACCTCTATCCTGTTCCCTTCATAATTTTTCATTCCATATCCCTTCCACCATTGAAACTAGTACTACACTGTACCATCCCGCACCTTTGGCCAATTCTTCTATGAGTATACAGGTTTTCTGTAACTAGACAATCATGAACAGGTACCAAATATTTGATTTTTCCATTTTTGAATGTACGCGTGATTAGCAATAATGATATCGAGTGACCTGGCTAGCTCAGGCCTGTGTCAGAGTTTTCAGGTCGCAACTGATCATTTTCAGGGCCTCTGACATGAGCTAACGACTGCTTTTTAGGCAGCCGGGACCGACGGATTATCGTGTCCATCCGAATCACGTGATTGGTGATTCTTAATGATTATCGTGAGAAGAGGTGATCATAATTTGTACTGCTTCAACATCAATTTTGATTGATACGTGAGCTATATTGTTAATTATAAATGAATATTAAATTATATGTAGGCTATCCCTTTTTCAGACTACGAATGTATTAATTCCAACGTACTGGATGATAACAAAATGAAACAATTCATCATCTAACGATAGATTTTCTGAGAGCTCATTGTTTTTATCGATTGTACTTTTCTCATAATATATTCAACTCACAATCCATTATTAATACTCATCCCTCACATGAAGGAGGATGTACAATCCTAGATAAAACAGAGTGGAAAAATAATTAATTGTGGATATGAAGAGGCCCGTACCATAATTGGCTACCGCGTATGCGATTTGATTTCATAAAAAATTGTATCAACACTTCACTATTATCCTATCACTAATACGAGAGTTATGAGTTCTTGTTATCAGTCGAGTATGGTAAGTATTCTCATATCACTTGAAAGGTTCAAGAGTATTCTTGTCTGGTTGGTAAACACTCAGTCACACCACTATTCCAATCAAAAACAAATTGACAGATTTTTAATTTTATGGTGTTTTTCATTTTCAAATCCATTTTCTTGATAAGCTATCGATTAATATTAGAGAGCTTATTTGATGAGAAAAAATAGAATTTGATTGATATTCTAATTTTTCCCAGCTGGTACTCGTGTTTACTAAATTCCTTTTCTTGCTCGTTGATTCCTGTTCAAAAATACTTTACATCCGTGTATCCTTTTACATAATTCCCCAATTCATATTTCACTCACTTCTACTGACAAAACTTGGGGATACTGCACCAAATTTTACACCCTTTTCAATCATTTTATCCAGACGAATCTTATTAATTGTTTGCTAAATCACTAATGCACCATGTTACTCAACATTTGATGCTGTGTTCCAACTACTTTCTATTCTTCACTATATTTTGACTCCATATATTTCAACAAATTTTTTGAGAAATTTATGCATTAAATATCCAGTAATTATCTCATTCTTCATTCAATAATATCCATATCCATTCATCATGATTAAAAATTCACCAATTTGAATGGCTGTAATGCATTGGTTCTCATACCCATATAATCAATAGTGATTTGAAAACTGAATGAGGTTTCAGTTCTGTCACTGTTGAATTTCTTTCTATAACACTATGACCCCCTGTTGATTTTTTTACTATATCACTATAACCCCCTGTTGTTTTCAATTGTTCTGGGAAGTAAACGCTCATTTATAGTCTCACCTCCTCATTGTGTAGGAGGACAAAGCAACCATGTTTTTCTGACACCTTCGCTCAATAACTCCAGCTTTGGTTAATGCTTTTGCTCGTAAACTTGTACGTACATCTTTTGTCAATTTGTATTCTTTCGGTTGTCATCGTTAAAAGTTGTAAAGGAATCTAGAGACCAGTGTGAGCCTTACAAAGTCAACTCTCAAAAACTACGTGTTTTTCGGAATAATGTCGGGAGTTTTTTCTTCTGCTGTCCATCTTGGCGCTGCGTGAGACCTCGTGTCTCGCTGACAAAAGATGAACAGAAGAAAGAAGGGAGGCCAAAGACCGAGAGAGGAGACTTTATCCACTAGCAGACAGAAAAGAAGAAAGGTTTCACGTACTCATGGTGCATGGTTCGCGCGCGGTCAGTCCTTCCACCCGCTGTCTGTCCATCTATGTGTAAGTTTATGCGGGGCAATGCCTGCTTCTCACCCCTTCTTGGTCGGTTTCGATACATTTTATTTTTCCCAAAAACCGAGCTGACAGCAGAAACGCAGCGATCCTCCTGCCAAATAGGAAGGACCTTTTCTCCACTCACGTCAAGTGAACCTGATCCATAAATTACCCTAGTAATTGTTGTAAACAGCGACCGGTAGTTTCTTCTCAACCCCTCCGCATAAAACTGTGCGGCTCATCTCTCTTCCACCGCTCTGTGTTTGAGTAGAGGGGAGTGGCATGACTTGACAGTTACAATCACCGCACTGCCATCAATCCTCAATTCATTCTTCCCTATTTTTCAAAAAGTAAATTTACTCATGAAACTTTCTCTTTCCTTCCGCAGAATAATTCTGGTCTCATGTTTCACGTTTATTTACGAGATTTTCAGTACCCTTGTGATTTTTTCTTGTATGCATAGAATGTATTCCTCGACTGTTGAAAATCATCTAAGAATGTGTGGGATGTAGGCTTAGTTATGGAAAGCTGTGATATATTATAATTATTGTGTATTGATGAATTTAATAAATAAATGTGGAATTTGTATAACTATCACTACCATTAATTGTTGTTCAATGTAATATTCAATGTTAAATATTGTTTATAAGAAGATTATTAATTTAAAAAAAACGGATTAGAACTATTGCAACAAGGTGGAAAGAAGTATTGGTGATTGCAACAAGGTATGGTCATCGAGTACAAAGGAAGATTTATCTGCTCTTCTATTCCCGATTGAATACGTAGATGTGCATGAGACATCATAGTAGTGTAATCTGTAATGGGAAGGTAACCAGAATCATAATTTTTTCTCGGATGACACCTTGTCTCTGCACTGAAGAGAATGTCTTTGTCAATTCCTTTTACAGAAAATAAGATAGTGCTTGTTCCATAATATTTGTGGGGTTTGAAAGTTCTTACAGTTTTTGTTTGTTGAAGTCGTCTGTATTCCACTTTCATGTTCTAGAAATTTATTTTGTCGAGTGCAAATTGCGAAATAGTATAGCATCAAGCGATTCTGAAAGCAAGCATTTCGTTCACGATCAAGAAACTTTCAGCGAAAAGAAAATATTGCTGATCTTAACAACTATAATTTTGAACGACGACTTGTGAAGTGTTTCTTCCTACTTCACACCAAGTAAAGTGAAATTGTTGTAATTCAACTATAAATACGTACTGTTATCTTGGCTGTTGAGGGTCTGTGACCATAAATGATAGCTGTTGAAGTGTCGGCGTGAGTTTGCATAAGTAGTTGTTATTTTAATTGGCAATTCTCTAGAATCTAGAAGACACCATCGGGGAAATTGGAAGTGTAATTTCTGTTGCACCATAGGTCAACAACCTGTGATGCAGCAGCCGGCCAAAGGCAATGGAAGATTAAATCGATTGTAACAGCTGCTCCTTCTCAACACTTCAGCTGCATCGCTACATTTTCTTGCAGCGAGAGATAGCAATCATCGCTTACTAAATTCATTCATGTCTGCCAATTCGGGAATAAGTCAAGCTCATTTCCTCTCCACCTTTTGCATCTGCTAAATAATTACCATACTTCATCCAATGAATCTTCTATCCAGCCGAAACAAACTTGCTCCATTTGCTACTTAATAAGCCAATTAATTGTTTGGTTCCGGTGTTCCAAACAACACTTTTTTATTACAAATCAATTTCAAAGTCTGCAAGCCTTTTGGTTGAAGAAAATGATACTTTTCTATCCTTTCTTTATCTGATAATTTTTCGAATTTCCTCCAAGTCAATAGCTAATAATGTTGTGGAAATGTTATCATCCAATTAATTTTGTTGAGGCCTAAAACGAGCAACAAATACCAAATTGAATTCTAAATTGATATTGATCTCTTAAAAATAAGGTTGTAGGGATCATTTACCAAAATCAGCTTAGAATCAGGTTAAGATCTAGCCAGAGTTATAGTTATCAAATCCTAATTTCAATTCTTGAATGTTGAAACTATATTCTCCTGTAAAGTGCCAGATGCCAGATTAGAGTTTGTTAGGGAATTGTTAGCAATACAGTACTGTATATGGAATGAAGCATTCTAGATCTAGATAGGGTTTTTACTTCTTATTCCAGTAACATTCTTGTTCATTTTATTTTATTTCCTGAGAGTAAGATTTTGTGATAGGGATTTTTCTAGGTTACATATTTTTAAATTTTCTATCCTCTCCATTTTTTTCTGTCTCTCAGTTTGTGACTGCAACTTGAATTTCCTCGTCACGGTTGAAGAAATTCAACCAATTATTTCAATTTCTTCAACAGCCTATTAGTGGCAGTCTGCACTAATTCTTCAACTGGCTTGGATTCAGAACCCGGGGAACAAGTGCAGGCTGTGAAAAAGTTCAGCTGCGTTCATAGTACAGTAGTTTTGTGCAACGATATTGGCCTTGGCTTTGAAATGGAAATTCATAGTTTATGTTTACGAGCCCACGTGTGGAGTTGGTAATTACGGGCAGAGCCAAGCGAACCGAGTTGCCAGTTCCGCGTGTTTGATGCTTGCTTGTCGTAAATGCATTTTAATGGCGAACTCTGTTGGGAGGATTGTCTTGCGTCTTGGTCTGTCGGATGTTGCGAAACTTGCCACTCCTGGACCTCTCCCCCCCCCGCTTACACACCCCTGCCTCACCTACATTCGCTCTGATCGTCAACCACTCTTCTGACAATCTTCAAGCCCTGAAAAAATACATGTTTATGAGTGCGAGCCATGAGTAGTGAAAGGAATATAACTATCCTAGGTTTCTTCAAGTTTGTATTCTCTACGCAAAAAACCTCTCACCAATTAAAATTATTAGTCTATTATCATAACAGTAAATTCATGGCGAACTTTCAAATATACATTCCGATAAATAATCATGAGTTAGCTACATGCGAACATGATCAATAAATACGGTTGATTCTTATAATTCAATTATTCAGAGAGCCTTTATTTACAATCATTAAACACTTGAGATATCAATAATAACAAGCAACAAGTAAAGATATGACTATGCCCACCATAGAATAAATATATTATTGACTGAATACTCCTATTCATATACCATGCAATGCTGAAGATATATTTATCAAATTATTTATTATGCACTATTTGCATATTTCATGAACGTTCAACACCTGTCATTGAAAGCTATGGCTGAAAGTTAACGAGAAAAATTTACGATTTGTCTCATTTTTTCTGTGGCAATACCTCAGTTAACATTCTAATATGGAATAGATAAGATAAATAATGAGATCTGGTTTCAGGATCTACACTATTTCAAACTAGAAATAATTATGCTCAAATGAGAATGTGTATGATTGTAGGGAATGACAACAGGTCAGAATAGAAAGGTTTCCAAATTATATGGATCTTAATTTTCAAGGCTCATAGCATCCGATACTATGGAACAAATGCATAAATTGTACAAGTGAATTCCAAACCCATGATTGCTCAGAATAGTGTTCAAAATTGTACATATTATTGGGTTACTGCATTACAAAAACTAGATTTAAAATCCAACAAAACAAATTGTTCTCTCTATTCAGTTTGCAACTGTACTGCACTATTTATTAGAATTTCTTACTGGTTCTAATAACAAATGTTAAATCTTACCAGCTGCGTTTCGTTGAAATTCATTTTTCACTAATTTTGTGCTATTTTTTTCAGGTAAGCTTTGTTGGATTTCCAAAAAATCGTTCCCATTATAAGGATGATGTAAGTACAAATCCTGCACTCTTCAGTTCTTTTTATGATTCTGGATTAATCCAACTTGAATTTTCCTTTGGCTGCAAACCAAATAATCTTATAATTTAAAATGGGCATTCAACGTTCATTTTAGCGTCGATAAACGAATATAGCATATTATAATCCCTTCCGTACAGTCAGAAGCTGTTAGAAATTTAAATTAGATCCTGCCGTACAAATGCAAATTCACAAAGTAGAATGGATCTGAAACGATTTTCGAGTATTATTGGTAGCTGGCCTGCCTAGCCGCAGGGTTCCATTGTAACTGGTTCTCCAAATGGCTTTCAGTCTGGAACCATCAACTCTGCGTACGCCATTATCAATTATTCAGACGTGTATAAATATCTACTATGTTATGGGCTGCGTATATGAATTGATAAATTATGTAAATAGTCTGCTCGTCGTGCACAATGTAGACTACTATTTCGCTACCACTTTATCACAACTATCAAAATATTTAGCCGAACATTACCTGCTTTTGAATATCTGATAAACCTAGCCTGGTCACAAGTTCAAAAACATTATTTTTGTGTATGCTGTTCTATCCTGTTAATAATGATTTTGTTCAAATTCAAAAATATTGAGTTACTGTGCCTCTGTTTATCGTGAGGCGAAGACAGGAGATTCTAAAATTTCTAAATTTATGAGGTGTTTCCAATAAAATCATGAGTTGATTTACTGATTGTCAAACTGGACGATTTTTGGTGCCTTCCCTCTGTATTTTTGCAACACTTGAGAGAAGCTCAGTATAATTCAAATTAGTCATCTACTTTTCCATCTTACTATTTCATATTCATCACTGAAGATTCGATCAGTGTTTTTCCGAAGATTTAGTGCTTGAATGGGATTTCTTCAATTACTTGAAGGTGGGAAATTCATAACGTTTTGTTGCCATCTATTGATAGATGATCCATTCTCGACCGTATCATGACCTCTTTGATTTATTAAACAATCTTTTTACGTCAGCTGTTATTGATTTCCATCGTAGTACTATTTTTAATACAGCTTTGGTTAATAAATTATATACTCGAAGCGGAGTTATCAATTTGCTGCGGGGAAAATACCACTGTTTGACATAAATAAAACTTTTCCCGAGAGGCTTGATAAGACATTTTATATTTTAGATTGCTGAGTGATCGCAAATTACAGATTTTACGATTGTTCGACCGGCAAGCCTCAATTACTCAGTTGGCCAGCAGCGTTCATCAGAGTTGTGAATTTTCGCGATAACCACACCTTCTCCTTCTTTTTGAATGGCTGTTATTGTACTGGCATTGATTCTTGAACTAATCGTGACCCATCAAATATTCAAAGTTCTACAAACAGTTTCTTGGAACTGGTGCGAAAGGTTACAAACCTTTTCCAGGAATTCGGTCATCTGAATAAAAATGAAGAAATCATCTATTGTATGAATGTAGTGGATTCGCCTGCCTATTGGCTCAGCTCTGGTTCAAGACACTTTGACTTAGCTCCTCTCCTCCTCACCAATGGCTTGTGTCAAGGTCACATCAATTTCGTATTGCAGAGTGGGCACGAACATTTACGCCTCTTCTTTGTTGATAGCTCACTGTTTAATCATGATACTCGTCATTATCGTAGTATATTGTAGGGTAGAATCACTACTCATTTCTACTGATTTTATCAATAATTTATGGAAATTCGAAAATAGGGCTTCGGGTAATCTATGGCACGATGTCCTGATTCAGTCAGCTCATATCCTCATATCTGCCTTAATCGTTACACTCATCGTCATGCTTAACATAGATGTTCATCGTGCTCTATCTATTCTTGAGTTTTGTTCATTTATTTTTCACTCATTTTCACATTACCCTACTCTTTCAACATTTCAATTGCATGTTTTTGATTCATAAAATCTTACTATCCAATAATTTTATGAAGCCATGCCTATTTACATTTCCCCTGCTAACATTCTACAATGGTTGATTGCTTCTTTTATAATCATCATTATTATTTTTGAAATCCAGTAATTGAATTCGAATAATTTGAATTACCGTCATCAGGCTGATGAATAATTGTGGAGCTGTATTTTAGAAATTAATATTCTTAGAATTGACAGACTAAACTCCATGCTGGAAAATTGGAAATGGAATCGAGTAATAAAACAGAAATGAATTACTAGCATTAAATCATTAAAAGATGAGTTTTTATTTTGTGGTCTTTTGTTCTGCACCTGCCATCCAACAGCAGAGTTCTGGGAATTTTGTTTTAGTAATCACATTTGCGCATTTATGCTGAGCATCGACTACGGTCTACGAGGCGATGTTTAATTTAACAACGTGCCATAAAATGTTTGCCAACATTTTTTTAACGAGCCGCTCCAAATGGCTCCGGCAGAAACAGAGTGTCAAACAAAGCCATTATATTTTTTCTCTCCCGTCCCTTTGTGAAGTTTTAATGAGAGTTTCTAGATAGATTTTGATTCGACCCTTCAACTGAGGAGTGGAGCTGTCAGTTAACACTCGAATAGGTGCGCGTGCATCCAACTGGACTATTGGTTCCAACACCTCACTGGCTCAAGCTCACACTCTCATTATAATGCATGGTCCACTTTGATTTTCAATGGATACTTCACCCAAAAAATATATTGATGAAAAACGATGGGTTTTCCATGAAAATATTGCTTTTGTAGCTTGTGCAATGTTTTTCAGATACAATCAACATTTAATTGATCAGATACTCTTGTCTTTTTTTAGGAATATTGCCGTACCATTGAAATTAAATACTATTGTGTAGTCAACACGAAGAAATAGAATATTTTCAGCATTCATCCAATTTCCAAATTATATTTGAACCATAGCTTCATGCCAACTTTGTAGTTTTAGGGTGGCTGATAAGTTCATTAGAAATTTAAATGCTTCAGGTTATTCTTTGTTTGATATTTTGTTCAAATTACGTGACTCAAAGCATTCAAACCTCCACTCTTCAATGTCCGTACAAATCAAATTTTGATAGAACATAGGACTGATGTTTGGCATCAATTTCTCATTAAAACTTTGGAGCTCAATAATGATTGAAAACTCCGTTTCCGTATTTGCCAGGCTACCATTCTAGGGAGTATTTTATTTTCTCCTTTGCTGGATGATTGATTTCCTACTTTGATTTGACTTTTTCTCCGAGAAGCAGTCTCAATTTTTAAATTTATTTAGATTCGAAGGCAGTACATGAAACGATAGATTCCGATGGTATTCATCACTGTCCCGAAACTATTTCTAATTTATAACCAGAATTGTGTTCTAGTGGATTGGGAAAGTGGACACGTGGAAGGAGAGCCAGCCAGCCAACAAGCGCTGGGGAGAGAAATTCATCAGCGCAGTACAAGGCTCTGGGGTTGTTTCTAGGTTTAGAGTGACCACTCGGGAAAGCTGGCACAGCAGAACAGCGCCTATAAGCCGCCCTGCCATGATTAGCCAAATAAACAAACAGCTTGCATTTGTAGTCTACGGTCAACTGAAGCTCTCTGAGGCTGATGCTAGTCTAGTTGCTGGGGAATGATTCACAGAGGGGCTTTACGGGCTAGCCCAGGGTCAGAGACCACAACATTAGGCCCACTTCGCTCTGAGTCTGTGGCTTCATTTCGGCCATTTAACTAATTCTAGTTAGACACAGAGTTTGATTTTGTAAAATATTGCTCTCTTCTGGGGAAGTCCCCAAATAATAAGTGTGCCTTCTCGTAAATGGATTTTATAATAGTTTGCAAATATGATTGTAATCATGATTATAATACTGAATGTTGTTTTTCATTTCAGACGTGATTTATCCTTCATGAATGAATTAATTGTGATGATTGTACGTTGCCCATGTAGAGCCAACCTGTGAAAATAATATCATCCCAGAACTTGAGTGTTTCATTTATTAGTTTTAGATGTGATTTATGCTTCAACAGTAAATTACTTTGGATAATTCCACGTTGCCCATGTAGAGCTAATCTATGACAATAATAATATCATCCAAGAACTTGAGTTCTTCATGAATGATTGATAGATATTATTTAGCTGGTACGCCATAAAATTATAATATTCTTTAAAGAATCATAAACTGTGTCTGTGTAATGAGAAAGTTGATAAGAGATGAGAGCCTAAAGGATTAAGTGGTTCAAAAACATTTATTTTGAAGCTCTCAACTGTCAGTGTAGTAATCATAATAGTGTAATAACAACAGTTTGGATTCCAATAGTCAGCTTCAATCTAGACCTAGAAGCTTCTCTGGTCTCTAGACAACAAATTTTGAGTCAACACCTTCACCGTATTGAGGACCTGTGCTAATTCCGAGAGTACAACTGATATTCTCTAGAAACTCTAGATGCTTTCAACATTTCCATTTCCTGTCCGCTTCATGATTGTCACACATCATTAGGGCATTGAAATTGATGTGGTCCCTGTATTTCATCCTGTAAATAACTAATAGGATTCTATCAATTGTATTGGCGTTGCAACTAGTGAGCGCGCGATGATTGCAGTGTTGCTAGTGAGCTTCCTTTGGGCAGCGATGAGTGGGCGTGGCGTGATCTGCGCGTGACGTCATCGCCCTCACCTGCCCGCGCTGTCTACGCCGACGGCAAGGAGAAAACTTGTCCTTGAACTGACCTTCGGATCCTATCCTGTCTCCGCGCCTCGTATCATCGTCTGTCTCTGGCACACGTGATGTGATAAGGCCTGGGTTCGCGCCCCGGACCTAATTAAACCGTGCTGTCTGTCTGTCAACTGTGGCTGCTGGCTGCTGGTAATGGCATCCTCCGGTTCTTTTGCAACGCCAATCGCAGACAGCTTTCAGCTATGTCCCCTTCTCGACACTGACAGCCTAAATTATTTATATATTTCATCTCTGTCAGGACTCTTCGAAAATCTGTCGCTTTTGATTTTGCACTTCCATGTATTAAATATTAACGAATTGCACTCGTTTGAGTTGTCCATCCTCATAATGTAGTACCTATTATCTTAGGAAAGTGCTTGGAAGGATTAATGCCGCTTCCACTCTCTTGCCAAGTGCGTAACAAATGTCGATGGGCGCGAGAGTGTGGATGGCTACTATGCCACCGCTCACCTTCACTCCGCCAGTATAGGTGTATACAGCCAGCCGCTTGGCAAGCGACTGCGACATGGCAATTTACGAGAGTGTGGCGCTGGCATAAGAATGTGTTTTCCTATTATTATAGTAATTTATATTCATTGCAGATACCCCCCAATTATTCAATTGTTCTATCAGATAGGAACGGTTTTTTATGAGTTCCATAAATTGAAAAGTTGAAGATTTTTATCATAATTACAGAATGCATTGCATCAACCATACCAATTTGCAACTTTCCCCTGAATTCAGACTTCTACAAACCTCTCAAAGTATGGCAATTGCAGATGTGAGAAACCCTTCAGAAAGTGATCTTCAATTCGCGAGAAAAGACGTTTTCAGGAGCACGCTTGATTTGATTTGATTTGTTGTTCTCTGAAAAACCTTTCTTTCAATACTTGGTATCGAAAGGAGGGTATCATTATCAGTAAAGTATCGAAAGAAACGTATTGATACCCTTATTGACCAAGCTGGAGTCATTTCCATCTTGCCAGAGGGTCTTCTTTGTTTCGACAGACTATTGAGACTATTCTTGATAGATTGCAGTTTTGCAGTTAGTAGATAAGTATTTTAGTTGGTAATTCCGATACTTAATGCTCACTCGATGCTTGTGGTATCGGTATCGATACTTTTCTTTCGATACTCGTGGTATCGATACTTTTCTTTCAATACTTTACTAATATCGATACTCTCCTTTCGATACCGATTCGATACCAAGTATCGAAAGAATGGCGGTATCGGAACGTCCCTAGGAAGAGCGGCGATGGCTATGTTGCGAAGGGGGCACCAGAGTGGGGGAGGAGGCACCAGCCAAGCTAGCACTACGTATGTGTGTGTGTGTGTGTGTGTAGGAGTGCATGCTCATTTATCTGCGGTGGCGGGATAGCACGAGCAGGACAGAGATAGCGATCGACGTGGCCGAGTAAGAGAGATAGTGGCCATGTCGAGAGAAAGAGGCTGTGGCCCAGCTCCTCTCATATTGATTTACTTGCCCCTGTTGCCACGTAGTGCAACTGCTCCACTACAACATTCAAGCAAACTAGCGCCGTTGCAATAGTTGGCCACCCTGACCCTCAACTCAACTACCCATCACTATCACTATCATTGTCCCAACTTGGCTGCTAAATGTTGCAACATCGTATAAAATGTTGCCAAACTATGCAGATTCAATCCTATGTTGAGTCTATTAATGCATTGATGGGGATAACCAAATCATCTTCTCCATTTAGAAATACATATCATATCGGATTCATTTTCCCCATACCAGATGATGGTTGGATATGAATGTGGTTGTTTATTAGACACTTGACAAGAAATGAGCAGCTTTTTTGTGTAGGTCTACCCCTATCATTCGTGGGACAACCAATCAGACTATAGTAACAGTATTTCAACTATACTCTGAACCATTCATCACTTTCCTTTCTGCAGTATGCTTACCAATAAATAGGCCTACCAGTGGGTGAGCGGCTAGTGGTTAGTTTATAGTATTATAATAGTATTCCGTAGTCTCGAGTTTACAGAACTGCTACCTCCAATAGGCGGTCTACTTCTATTTATATTTTATATTAAAATGGTATAGGATTCAAAAATGTGAATAGTGTTATAATGTGCTGTAGTGCATTATGTGAAATAATGATGTAAAAATGGTTAATAGTGCAGTATTGTGTGAAATTGCTTAGTATAGGTACCTTTCCTCTTCTGTTTTGCATGATTATAATATTCAATTTCAGCATGAGCAAATTCACCAATCATAAACTTAATGAACTTACTATATATTATTAGTCAATAAGCTCATTATCAAAATGAACATTGTTTTCTACTTCTCAAAATATTTCCTATTTTACCTATTTTCCCTGCTTTTTATGTATGGTCACAGAATAACTTCTTGGGAGCTTGGGACAATGCATTCATTATTCTAAATACAAGTAAGGAAGAACAATAAAGGCACACTTTTTTCTATGTATTTCACAAGACATGCAGTCTAATATTGAAGTAAATAATCTAAATCTTCTACTTACTGTGACAGTAGTACTTTCGACCGTCTCGCGATCAGTTTCAACAATCACAAACACTGTTGAAAATGAGAGACGGTCGAAAGTACTACAGTCAGTAAGTAAAAGATTTTGATTATTTACTTCAATATTTGACTGCATGTCGTGTGAAATACATAGGAAAAAGTGTGTTAATACATCGCAGCTCGGAATAGATCAAGAAACCATCACCAACAATAAAGGGTTGTATTATCAAAAAACACCCGCTCTTATGAGGTTTTCAACGTAATAAACATAATCGAGTCGAAAACATTTTGAATGCTACGTTTTGAATGTATAACCAATACAGTACATGAATTTGTGCTTTCCAACTTTTTTCAATCCTCTAATACCTTAAGGATCTCTGCTCTGGTATTTTCAAATCCGGGTCTGAGCATTTTCGATTGTTATTCATCTTATTGCTCAAGGATGGAACTCGTCGAGCTCTTGTGAAAATAATGTTTGATTCTTCGATAAAAATAAAATGTTATAGAACTAACGTCAAGGTGGATAAGAGTGCAGAAAGATATAATAGTGACAGATAACAGAGATTGAGGTATGAGGTTGCGAAATTTCACTAGAAATTGAGCAATTTATTTAATTTCTAGTAGTAGAATCACGATTGAGATGGATAAAGGATCTCTAGTATCTAACAAAATGTGGGAAGAATCAACAGGCCAGATACCGGACGATACGATGGATGTTTATGGTGTTTGCAATCGCATGTCTATTTGTAGACCTCTCCATTCGATGTCATCCATCCTCTCGGAGTCCTTGGAGGCATCGGCCATCCATTGCTGGGCGTGGCCCTCCCACTTTGTGTATCAGCCTCATTTTTATCAGATTAACCGACTTTTCTTTCTTCCCGTTTTCGAAATAACCATTCGCATTGATTCGATTAGGCCAGACATGGGAAGTCCATTTCATCCTTTCAGTCAATAAATCCCATTGCGGCTATCTCCGCACCGTAAGGGATGAGAGGATGAGAGATGTGAGCTTCCTCTCCACTCCTCTTCTCATCTCAATTTGTGCCTTTTGCAACGATACATCCATGTAGCGAAAGGTTGTGGAAATAATTGTTCCCCAATGTTGATTTACATCCTCAATATTCTGTCATTTCTTTATTGAGTAAAGTTTGACAGCTATATGCTAATAGTTCCAAATCTTTTGGTTTATTCCCACTCAGATGACATATTCCAAAATTTATTGGTCTCTTTATTCATTTATACAATTAAGTACATTATCGGAATGATAGGGAGAGGAAAAATAAGGTAACCTTGTGCTATTCCTCTCCCAAATTTAGATAACGAAACACATAGTCCGAAATAGATTAAATCTTGTAGTTCTTAAATTTACACTTCTTCCGAATAACATTTCATTCTTGGAACCTGAACTTATCACATTGAATAATTGATATCTGTTATTCAAAAACGTTTACTTGATCTTCATCACTCAGAATGAATTTCAGGATTTTCAAGATAAACTGCACAAGTTATCTGCTCAAAATTCAAAAGTTTACAAGACTATTAGCTATTAACTGTACTATTAGCTTTTAATCCATTCCATTACAAGCATTCACTTATTCCCAACGAAATCATTAGTCTTCAATTGCCCCAAATAAACTTACAAGTACAAGTAATTGCCCTTTTTGAACAAGGTTCAATTTATTTCCAGTACTCCATTGATACTTGTTTTTTCTTCAGACTGGCAGAGAACAGCTTGCACTCAAATACACTGGTGGTCTATACAATGTGTATACAGTACGATATCATCTTAGGTTCTTCTTTTCCCCATCTTCACTCCAACTTTTCAATCTACTCGTATATCTATGATTGAAAACTATGAGGGTAGTTTCTCTTGAATTTTGGCTGTTGCCAGCCAAAAAGGAGTAGCCCTTAGCTGTTTATTCTTTTCTCTCTTGGAGTTTATCAGGTATTTCAGTCCCCTTGTTGTTATTTGACCCGCGCTGTGAGTAAATACTCTAGCTTTCGTCTTTTCTTTGAAGGCTTCGCTTTGAACGATCCAGTCTGTTCAAGGTATTGCTTCCGGGAGATGCAAATATTGGCTTTTGGCAAGACTGATGAAACTTCGTGATACCATTCCCAACGTTGTTGAACTCGAAATTGAGATTTTTCGTCCTCTTTTTTCATAAGGAAACCATAATTTTCATGTTATGAATAAACAACAGAGGTTGGTCTACCGTACGAGATGAGGCTCTGCCAAATTGAATTATTTGGTGATATTAGATGGATGGTGAAAGAAAGGCCCATTGTTTACATCAAAGATGGTTTTTCATACCATAGTGACGCTTTTTGGCGACTTTTTGAGAACATTCAATATTCCCTCCGGTTTTTCTTCCAACCAATTCATCTTTATTCATCTGAATCATCTTGTCCCTTGTACCATGTATCCATCATGTCACAATTATTCCCCCTTTCACCTACATTTCAGTCATCTATAGAGTGAGTGGTCTAATTTCTTTTGAATAGAAAATTTGATAATTAGAAATGTAAATTCATATAAGTAAAATCTAAAGAACTGATAATGTGATAAATTCAAGAGGAATCTGTTCCAGTTCTTCTTTCTCCAGAGAGATTTGTCCCTGTTTCTTTTTCAAAGTAGTCACATTTTCTCAGAAAGAAACCTAGTCATGACTGCTTGTTCCCGATTCATAAATGCAGATGATTATGATCATATTCTAGGAAGAAATTCAAGGAATATTTTTCACCTCTCAATGCAATTTTGCAAGCAATATCTGCACATTTATCATAATCGAACTTTTCCCAGTATCAATTTTTACCTTTTTTCTTTGTGCAAAAAGCACAATTTTTACTTATGTTTAATGGTTGAATGGTTCTTCCGTAGATATTGACTGTTGTCTTGAATGATTCACCTTTATGTTGACGAGGATCTACCGTCTCATCCAGCGAGGTAATGCAATAATGTTCTCAGTTTGAATTCTCGATGTGATGTTTCTAGGGGGAAGTTGATGTTCACCTGTGTAGGCGAGCTCGATTTTTAGGCGGCGTTCGATTGATATTTGCACTAGTCGGCAGGTGGCCGGCCCAGTTTGGTGTAGTATCGCGTATCCCGGGAAAAGTGGGGTGTGGTAACACAGCCAGCCAAAACTGAGGAGGACAACCTGAGGAAAAATTGCAGACGGAAGGTGCTCGTAGTACGGGCATAGTATTATTGATCGGTGACCTATATATTCATATAGGGGGTGGCTTAGTGCCGGCCGGCCGGTCTGGGGTTGTGAGAGAGGGAGGGTGCTGCTGACAAAGAGAGGAGAGATTGCGCACGCGCCGTTGGAGGGGGTGTTAGTGAGTGCGCCACAGTTCTAGGCCAGGTACACGTACCACTCCCACCCCTCACCAACTCTATCCATCCTTGTCTCGCACATTGGTTGGGGGATGTCGAAAGACGAAGACGTTGATTGTTGAGTGCGTCGAGAAAAGCGTAATTTATAATCGCGCCGTCGACATTCGTTACAAGGTGCGACTGGGTGATGATGGGGTGGGTGGTAGAAGTGGAAAAGCGGCGATGACGCTATAGGCTTCCCTCATTCCCCCGCCACTCACTAGTTTGAGGGGTTGAGCAGACGCATGGAGTGCGTGAGCGGGGTCAGTATGTGCGTGAGTGAGTGAGTGCGTATTTTCAGCCGCCGACTTTCCACCCTAGGCGAACTGAGCTGGCTCGCCCTTTGCAGCGTCCCTTTCCCTTCGCCCCCCCCCCACACCGCCAATTTCCCGACGCTCGAATGCTGGGGGGTGAGGGAGGGAGCGCTGGTTCAAGTTCAAGGTCATGACAAATCGATGGCGAAAGTCTGCCCCCGTCCGGGCAACACCCCTATCTCGCGTTTTTGCAACCCCTCCACTTCCCAAAATGGAAAGCTAAATGAAAGTCCACTGGCGTAGCGATTGTAATGGACAGGTGTATTGAATATTTCATCAGCTTCGCATGCCATAATGGAGAGTACATGAGTAAATTACATGGGGCTTTTCAACGAGAATGCTTTCAACAGAATGGAGAGGTATTTTTGAAAAGAGTTGGAAAGAGATGAAAAGAGTTATGAATAATGGTTTCTATGAAATTTGCAATTGATAAATTTGTCCAATTTTCACACTATAAATTCCAGTTTGAAATAGGAAGTGATGAATTTACAGTTTTAAATTTCTGATTAAAAAAAATAAAAATATTGAATATTAATATTATTTTAAATTTCTGATTCTGGCTCATGTGATGCTCCCTCAAAATTAAATCATTCATCAACTCAATTATCTATCATACCAAAATAATCAATGAATACCACGTAATTATCATTGAACGAAAATGCAAAGTTGGAAGCTGTAAACATCGAAGTCAAGTTTCAATCAGTAGCTTACAGAAACATAGTTCAACAATTGAGTTCGGAAGTGTTAGTTGATGAGATTTCTTAGTTTTTATTTGCTCATAAAATATCATGAATCACAATAAATTACCAGCAAAATTGTAAGTTCAGAATGGATTCTCGTGTTGTCCATTCCCATTTTATTAGTTGGCATTTGGATTGGGAAATCCATCAGATTTCGTAGCTTTCAAAACCACAGAGCGTTCAGTTATTAGTGCAACTCATGACCTTGACAGAGTTGTAATAAATAATCATGTCAGTGCCTTGTTAACGATTCAAGTGCACATCTTCTATTAAAACGCCTCGGCAGTTATGAGGCCAGCATTAGCCTCACCCTGTGCAATGCATGCATTCACTTCATGAACTTGCAGCCTACATGAAACGCATAAATTAAAAATGCATTAATGCACAGCATCAGGCACTGACAGCTCAGAACTCAACCATATCTTCATTTAACATTCTAAAAAAATCTATTCTCACTTGCATAAATAATAATGTTGTATTGCACATTCAAATTGGAATGGTGAGTGTATACTATCAAATATTCACATGGGAATCAACAATTCGTTACTTCTAATCAACGTTGAGAAACTGAAACTCACTAATGAACTGCTCAATGAATTGAGATTTATAATTTGTGAACTACAGTAATCTCATGAATTTTTAGATCTCTCAATCTTAGAGTTGTTTGGCAGAGAGGACTTGGAGTCCTAACTCCGCCCTGATAAAAGGCATAAAGCCATACAATCAATCGATCTCTTTCTCTCACACACATTCAAAATCCATAAAGTGTGTTGGTTTCTCATACAGTATCATTTAATAATGAAATTCTGCAAATTTCACTCGCATTTTCAACTTTCAATTAACAAGTTTATTGTTTGTAATACTCGATCATTGGTAATCAGAAGTCACATTTTTGAAGCTGTAAATAAGAATGTAGCGGGGTATAAGAAAAACATGGGGCAAGCTCTCATGAATAACTCTTTCACTCATACAAATCCTTTTTCCAATTCCTGGAAAATTCAATTGAATATAAAGTGAATGAATGAGGCTGAATGAAACCAATCTCTCAAAGAGCAAATCTGACTGTAGGTTTTCATTCTAGGACTCTTAATTGAAAAGCACAGCGTTCTCAAATCAATGAGACTCATATCATTGCATGAATGAAATCAGTATGAGATTCATTCATTAATTCAAGTGGAGATACATTAGTAGGTCTGAAATAATTGAATTCAATTCAAATTCAATTTCACAATATCATTACAAATTCAACTGAACATATTATTAATGTAGCACTATTGATATTTTGACCGATCGATTCAGTCCTACGTGGTACAGTATTTGGAATTGGAATAACATAACCTAGAACTAGTACAGTTTTAGAATTCAAATCTCGTGTGTCGAAGCTCGTTTGGCGCAGCTGTATAAATTCGAACCGAAACCGAAATGGAAGATAGCACGAAAAAGCTTCGGTCGTTGTTTCGCCAAGAATGAAAATGACACCTGAACCGAAAGAATGGTGATGCGACTGCGGCTGCTTCCATTGTGTGGCTGTAACGATTTGGCCACAGACAAAGGTGTGGACTCGTCCGACGCGAGGCATCACACACTACACAACTCCAAACTACACGAGGCATAAAGCACAGGCGCGGTTGGCTCCAGCTCTAGCTGGGCTCATGGACCTAACCGTTGCCTTTTTTCACTTGGCGATTTGAATGTATGCGTTCAAAAACAGGACACTATGCAGTTTGACACTATGTAAAGATTATAGCACCATAGTTTATGGCACTACACTACGATTATGAGCACTACAAGTTCCAATAGTGTTTCTCTTTTGGCAGAAGCTAGATCAGTAGGGAGTTTTTCAAAGTTCAGAGGACGTTTCATGTTGGTGAGAAAGATCTAATACAGTAATAATGTTGTGGAGTATCATGTAACCTATGATTTTTTTATTTTTTATTTCTCTTCACTGATTACTAATTATTTGAACTAATATCTAATATATAATATTTTTCTGAGTTGATTGTTTTGATCCCGTCAAGTCTTGATACCTGTATTTTTTTACTATTTACCCAATCATCCAATTTATACACTGAAGAATTCATCATATACATCGCCTGATTTAATTTTCAATCAACCTAGTCATCATATTTGTCTACTATTTTATTTCGTACTTAGTAACTACTATCAGAAAACTTTTCAAAGCCATGAAAAGAACCTGATTATAACAGAATGACACATAATTAATTAATAATTTAATGAAGAAATTACTATATATGAATTACTAAAGAACTTTTCCTTTGCCTGTATTGTGAGTTGAGAAAAGATGGAATTCAATAGTTTCAATGTCTATTAGTATATCAGCTATTCTTGAATTTACCTATTAATTCTTGTTAACTGCATCCTGACGTACATCCTTAGGATGTACATTATCTGAAATACAGGAACACCATCGCCTCATAAACACTACCGTATATCTCTAGTTCAATTAACCCACATTTACTTACGTACTGGATAACGTCCAGTACTTTGTTCTGTAAATAGTTGAAATTTGTGTAACAAAGAGTTTTGGCATTGTGTTGAAGTGAGTTATCAGTAGCGATGCGTGGCTCGTCTGGCTGAGCGACGTAGCAGGAAGCTGCAATAATTTGTGGATGCTCCCCGTCCTCCTCGTCATCACTCTCCATACACAGTCTACGAAAGAGCGTTAAAAATAGTTCGTTACTAGTTCGTACATCTCTGGCAGTTCTTTGTTGGCGTCTATTTTCATTCGGTTCAGTCGCATCCATTGTTCCTAGGAGTTCGAAAGGTCAAGTCATCGGCTTCGATTCTTCTCCACGTGTCTGCTACAAAGTAGGAAGTCGTTTGCAAAACCGTCCGCTCCAGCCGAGCGAAGAGGGTGGTGGGAAGTGTGAGGAAGAAAAGGGAATAAAGAGGAGGAGGAACCGATCCTAGCAAAAGAAACACATCGATCGGATGCGATCTCTTGACAGGAGACGTACGAGTTTATTATTGTCGACGGTTCGATTTTGCAATCGCGATTCATGTCCTCAGTAGACTTTGTTTACAGATGAGCTGCCATAAATTGTAGACAAGCGGTGGCGGCAGATAGTCTCCCTCTGTCTCTGTCACTCTCTTTCGGTGGAGGCAGATAGTCCCTCTCTGTCTCTCTCACTCTCTTTGTCGACGTTACGTTGCGTTGGTCGTTTATCGCTTCATCTTTTCCAGGTGGAACGAGAACTCAGCTTCAGCCATCATTGCATTGTTGGCTACGATCGCAATAGATAGCGAATGTTTTACATTGATAATGTTTGATGCGAGTTTCAAGACAGAATTTCCACAATTACACTCATGATAGCTTTATGAATTGTATTTAGATCTATATAGAAAATCCTGACGAACATTAAAAAAATCACATATTTTGGATTCAAGCCTTGTGCACACCACTGCAATGACAGCGACGAGAGCGGGACCATTGTTAACCAGTGGTTGAATGGTTGAAATCGTTGCCGTCATGCGAATCGCATAGGTTTGTACAAGGTTTATCAGTGTGAAACAAATGGAAAACTTTGAAATGTTTTTTTGCATAATATGATGAAGGATGAAGATGGGAGTAGAAATCCACCCCATGATCGGTGCAGTGATAATAAGAGGAGGGGACTGAATTTGAAAGATTCTGAGCTACACTGGTTTGTTTGAAGAATACTCGCATTTTAAAATAATGTGATCAACGAGATTCTAAACTATTATAATGATGAATTGGGAAACTAGTGGATAACGTATAGAATATTGAATCATTGAAAACTAAGAATCTCGCAATGGAAAGTTAATTGAAGAATAGAAATTAATAAATTACTGTGTACTTTATGTTTCTGAATGTCTCTGAATAGAAACTGAAGACCAGTGGAGTGAAACACCAATTAACGTGCGATTAAATTGCTCCAGCGCATTGGTCTCCAATAATTGGACAGACTGAATGTCTTGGTCGGAGAACCACCAACCTAACAAGAGAGTTGACAAGAAGCCCTGGTGGAATTGATTGATGGAAGTCTACCCTTTTAGGATTAGAGCTAGGGGAGACGGGTGGAGTGCGGTGCACAAGAAGCGAAGTATTGGTGTGTTGTCTGTTGTGAACCCCGTGCGACCCTTGTTGGGAGCTGGGAGACCGCTTCTATCGCGCCGTTTCCACTCCGTTAGTATTTTCCGCGCCAGAAATCCTTAAAAGACCATTCAGGCGACCAACCGTGTTCCTGCCAACGAATAAAGGCACTAAAACGGCGACGCTCACACACACACACACACCACACACACACACACACACACACACACACACACACACAAGCCAAAAAGTCCTTTCACTGCTGGATGCACACACATACACACGCGTCGGCGCCCGTGCTTTGCACACACGCGTCTACCGATAATTGGACGCGTTGTACTGGCACCTTGTTATAGAACAAAAAAAAGCACGCTGTAAACCAGTCGGCATGCCAAGGAAAATGCACTATTTTCTATTTGGATGAGGGTTGATCTATATTCGTTCACTGTTGTGGAAAATATCAAACTCTTCTCCGTTTTAATGAAGTATTTTCACTGTAGAGGGCACATGTTTTGTTCGAGGCATATATTAATGTTGTGATCAGTTATAACAACATGCTTTTATGTTGTACAACAGTTGACAGAATGTAATGTGGATGTATTGCAATATTTACAACAATGTAATGTGAATCACGAATCTAATGTAATGATTGAGTTGATATTGGAATGTTCATGAGTTTCATTGGAAGTTCCATTGCAAAACAACCATTGCAATGGCCGAGTAGCTTTGTTTGAGTATATCGTTTCACTTTGCTCCCTGTACACTCACCCACCAAGTGGTATGCTATTAAGAACATGTTGTCTTATTAGTTCTATTTTTCACATTCTGTCCGACCATCCAACGAAAGAAACTCATAAATTGATTAGTGGGAATGAGAGAAATTCATAAATTAGTAAGTAGTACGAATGGATGGATCTCATCAAATATTCCCATGAGTATTGCAATCCTTCCGCGGTAATCATTATTTTCTGTGCCTGGACTTTTTAAAAGATAATAGATAAGATAATTTTGAATAAAATTTAGAATTTAGAAATAGGCCGGCACATCTAGAAAATACCTGAGTCTATACCTAATTCATGCAGGTGAACGGGCTAGAGTCAAGAAAACTTCAATTAATCTTGCCATGCCTGATTTAATAGGTTTATACTATAGAAAATCACTACAATTTGAAATAATTGAAAAATACAAACAGCTTCAATGAACATTGGCAACTAAAATCGAACAACAGAAACAACAATATCATGTTACTTTGTTGACATTCTTCATCTGATTCGGGGGCGCATTACTATCCCCGTTTAGATAGCAATACGTCACAAAACCAAACAAGATCAGTCATAAAATAACCAATCAATTTCAACATGAAATTACTCAAGAAAGAAAAAACCCGTTGAACCCAAATTTCGTCGATAGTAACCCATATAACCCGTTTCATAATAATTTTGAATCCCCACTTTTGATTGACATTCTCGAATGAACCTTTGTTTCACTACACTGCACTTTCGTTGGTTTGTACGTTGCTTTATCGTCGGGGTTACAGTACCTTGTTTTTGGCGGTGAGCTTTTACCGGTTGAATTTGGCTGGACGGCGACGTCCTCTTACGTCCCTAGACCTGTCGTCTGAACGGGTGTCTTGAAGCGGTGTTACATAAAGTTGCGGAACCAAAGGGGTGGTAGTACAAGAAGTTGGTTTGGGGACACACATGAACCTCTTAGCGGTTATTTGAAGAAACAATTATTCGTACATGATGAAGAAACGCAATTAAACCTTTCAGGACATGGCACTACTAGTAAATTTAAACATTAATAAAAAATAAAACTAGCTCCTACATTAACTACTGAAATAAACTTATAAATTTGCCCAAAAAGGGGGAAACATAGTGACTACATCTTTACTCTCGTAGTGCTCCTAGCAAAGTGTCCTCCGGAACGTAATCTGGTCTCTCGACTGGGGAATCCCCACTACTGTATTTAGAAACAGGTCTCCTATTGGGCGAATGGAATCAATTTGACCAATCGTCGCGTGGCTTCTACAGCCTTTGGACCAAATAGTAACTGCAAAATCGGTAGTTTGTTATAATTTCAATGCTTGCTGTTTTCCAACTTATCGCATTTTATGTCGCGACACGAAGGCTAAGTTTTAGAGATAATTCCATAATCTACATTCCTCGACGACTCGGAGCCACCATTTTTAAATATCTATCATGGGAAACTCGAAGTCATGGCCGTTCATAATAGAGAGAGAAAATAATTTATTTCGCTAACTCACTTACAATAATGGCTCTAGTCTATTGCGTATTAAATTTACTATTATAACGTGGGAAAAGGCCTGAATTAAAGAGAGTGCCCGGCACACTCCCCTTCCTTCCGGTGTGAAACACGCAAAAAGAAATCTAATCAGGATATGGTACCATAGAGGCATTCTGTATGATTTGGAGAGTCGAATTTCTGGATTGATAGTAGGATCCAATTTGAAGCAGGCCCTCTTCAAAAGGAATCTCTTTAATCATTCCGAAATTCAGCAAAATGTATAACTAATTGAGATTTGTGGCAAGAGTCTTTAAAACTGTGGCAAGAGTCAGGACAAAACAATATGGACGTGTCCACCTTTTAAGTAGGTACTAAAGACGGACCGAGTATAATAATCTTGAATACTTCAATCACTTTATTGAGTCCCTGGTTATTTTCTTGGCAAACTCTAACAAGGGAAAACGTTTAAAAGACATCATAGTTTTAATTGGTCCTATGTTACTCTGCTGTTGTAAAATATGAAGTACGTTGATCATAATAGTAAAGGATGAAACTTTTTCACTCTGCTGAATGTATTGAAATCTAACTATCATTACTATAGAGTTGAGAGTGCAACATATTTTTAACAATATAAAGCAATTCAATAGGCAAGACTATTCTACATAGGCTACGATTCAAAGATAACAATGGTTGAAACTGCATTATTGGATCAACGCGAGAGCTATATGACACAAGCGCGATTTTGCATTCCACAATCATGAGAAAAACACTTTTCATTATAATATTCCAGTAGGAAAGCTTTACGACAGAACGCTAGTCAAAACAAAATTATGATCGAGTGCTAGGCTATTATTTATCGCAAACTCAAAGTACGTGACATTTTCTCTAAACACTGGAAGCATACTTTTCATCGCATGATTTAATAATAAGAAAATTCAACTGGAACAACTATCTTAGCATTGGACTGCTACTGCTTGACTTCTGATTATCAACATTATTGAATTTACCAATACACTAACACATTAATAGACTACTATTACACTATTACTGATTCTCAAGTTCACTGACATTTTCAACCTTACTGGAGCCTCACATAATTACTTCTCAACAATAAACTTCATATCCAACTAGTTTCAATTACTCTAATAGATCTCAAAATATCCCAACTTATTCACATGGTAAACTTGATTGCAATTTTACTATTCATCATTAAAAAAAATTGATCATTTCATTAAAGATTTTCCTTTTTTTTTTTATTTATTAATACTTTTTGACTACTTATCTCTAAAGGGTCCTACTACTGTTAATTACCTCAATTTAATTTTCCCAACAAAAATTCTATTTCCTTTTTGACACGAATTTTCCTACATATTTCTACCTTATATCCCCATTTCAATTTTTAATCAACCTTTCAACTCTCAACTACAGAATAATTTAAACTCATGCTTAACTCAAGAGATTTTTCCCTTTTCATTTCAAATTCAACTAGAAGAATTTCACTGTTAATTTATTTTAATTTAACCCGTTCATTAGTGTTCCAATATTTATTTCTACTTTCACTGATAACCATTTTAACCTTACCTAGGTACTCGAAAAGTTTTTCTGTTATTTTATTTGTATACCTTAACTAATCACTTTAAATATTCATTGTCTAAAACCTTCAATTTTCGTTACCATACCAAATTTCTAAGCAACTTTAAACTCAATAATACCCCTTTTTTTACCAATTTTTACTTGTGTTTTTGCGGCTGACTTTCCTACCAAACATTAACGAACCTTTTGACTGGGCTTCCCTAAACTGCATTACACTGATTGTTTTCCTTACAATCACTACGAAGACTCACTAAATATTCTAGATTTCGGTTTACGTTATTCTACTGACGAGCCCCATAACTCTCGAATGAACCAGACCGTTTACTAGATACAAAAAAATCTTAGCTCACACCATCTTCGGTGCCTTTTGCTAAAATTATACAATTCCACCGTACAAATTTGCAAGGTTAGTCACAGCTAAATTCCTTGATTTGTTACATGGACAACTTTCGGGCAGTGCTCCGTTCTCTCTGGACACGGACCTACACTCGCGCCGATTACCTAAATTCAACAACAACACACATAGGCAGGACATCCCCTTGTCCTCCTCTAAATCTTGAGTCTCAACTAAACAAACAAAAAAATTCCCCACAGTCTACAGGAAACGTCACCAACACAACGGATCTTTACACTATCACTACGCATGCCTACCGCAAAAATCACACCTAAAAAAAATTTTTCCAATAATAAAACTGATTCACCTTTTCGAGAATAAACATTACTGATAAAGGGACTTAACAACCTCATCTGAATCAACTTATTTTCATACAAATTCCCAAGGATTTGATCATCGTTTCAACTTTAATCTACGTACAATACCCAATTATTTAGTTTAAACATCTCAAGGCCAAAACTACTCATCAACTTTTCAAAACTACATATCAACAATAACTAATAAAACAGTTTCCTATTTATTCTCTGATTACCTTCGATCTACCTAAACTTATCAAAAAAATTTCCTATTTTCCTCAAACATTCTCCCATAATAATTTCCGAATTTTCCTAATTTACTTGGGTTGACCTTTAAAATCTCAATATTCACTTTCACTACTACTATACTATGATGATACTCAAGTACCCGATGCGTGAGACCAGAATACGTACGTAGACATCACAATAATTTCTATCATCATTCACGGAATTACAGAATGCAAGAATTTTATTCAGCACTTAGAATCAGTTGTTTTTCACCTATGCTAGTTTCTTCTACCAATTTTTATTCTACCGTTAAACCTTCAATTTGTCAATCAATTTCAATATAAAGTTTTAGAATACTTTCAACTTGAGCTTCAATGATACCTAACTTTATCTTTAAGCACTTCAAAAGATTTTCATTTCAATGGATTTACTGAACTTAATAACTTCCCTATTTCATCTACAATTATTTAAACATCAGAAAAATTGGAGTAGCAACTATAAATTATTCATTCAACTCCAAACCTAAAATATTGACAGTTAACACGTTCACAGAATGAATTATTAAGTATAGACTCAGAAAAATTGATCTAGTATGATTAGAGTAAGTTATGAAAAATTTAATTTTTTAGAAAATTTGAATTCCAGAGATTTAAATATCTCTAGATAGCAGAGTGGCGCAGTTGTGTGCCTAAGAAGATAATTTTGAATAAAATTTAGAATTTAGAAATAGGCCGGCACATCTAGAAAATACCTGAGTCTATACCTAATTCATGCAGGTGAACGGGCTAGAGTCAAGAAAACTTCAATTAATCTTGCCATGCCTGATTTAATAGGTTTATACTATAGAAAATCACTACAATTTGAAATAATTGAAAAATACAAACAGCTTCAATAAACATTGGCAACTAAAATCGAACAACAGAAACAACAATATCATGTTACTTTGTTGACATTCTTCATCTGATTCGGGGGCACATTACTATCCCCGTTTAGATAGCAATACGTCACAAAACCAAACAAGATCAGTCATAAAATAACCAATCAATTTCAACATGAAATTACTCAAGAAAGAAAAAACCCGTTGAACCCAAATTTCGTCGATAGTAACCCATATAACCCGTTTCATAATAATTTTGAATCCCCACTTTTGATTGACATTCTCGAATGAACCTTTGTTTCACTACACTGCACTTTCGTTGGTTTGTACGTTGCTTTATCGTCGGGGTTACAGTACCTTGTTTTTGGCGGTGAGCTTTTACCGGTTGAATTTGGCTGGACGGCGACGTCCTCTTACGTCCCTAGACCTGTCGTCTGAACGGGTGTCTTGAAGCGGTGTTACATAAAGTTGCGGAACCAAAGGGGTGGTAGTACAAGAAGTTGGTTTGGGGACACACATGAACCTCTTAGCGGTTATTGAAGAAACAATTATTCGTACATGATGAAGAAACGCAATTAAACCTTTCAGGACATGGCACTACTAGTAAATTTAAACATTAATAAAAAATAAAACTAGCTCCTACATTAACTACTGAAATAAACTTATAAATTTGCCCAAAAAGGGGGAAACATAGTGACTACATCTTTACTCTCGTAGTGCTCCTAGCAAAGTGTCCTCCGGAACGTAATCTGGTCTCTCGACTGGGGAATCCCCACTACTGTATTTAGAAACAGGTCTCCTATTGGGCGAATGGAATCAATTTGACCAATCGTCGCGTGGCTTCTACAGCCTTTGGACCAAATAGTAACTGCAAAATCGGTAGTTGTTATAATTTCAATGCTTGCTGTTTTCCAACTTATCGCATTTTATGTCGCGACAAGAAGGCTAAGTTTTAGAGATAATTCCATAATCTACATTCCTCGACGACTCGGAGCCACCATTTTTAAATATCTATCATGGGAAACTCGAAGTCATGGCCGTTCATAATAGAGAGAGAAAATAATTTATTTCGCTAACTCACTTACAATAATGGCTCTAGTCTATTGCGTATTAAATTTACTATTATAACGTGGGAAAAGGCCTGAATTAAAGAGAGTGCCCGGCACATTTCTTTCAAATGTATATCAGATATCAGCTTTTAGTCATTGAATAATTGTACTGGCCGAGTTGATATTGAAACTTTCAATCATCATTTATAGTGAGGTAATTCTCATTCACTTTTGAAATGAGATTGTTAGATTTGGAAGTAGGGAGTATATTTCAATATTATTATAACTTCTTCACCAAAAAGAGAGTTTGAAAAAATTACCTTGTAACAACTAGATTTTAGTACAACTAATTTCTTGAAGTTTGATTGTGACGTGATTTTCTTCGGTTGAGTTAATTTATTCTTACACAATTCGGTAATAGCGCTTTTTCTATGGGACAGAAATTAATGTGACCGCTGAAACAACGAGAATACTCGGACATTGAAAACACTAGATCGAGTTATATAAATACTCTTTTCGTAACATTCCTTCTGCTTGTTTCTAGTCGAGTGGGTGGTGGTACATGCTTCTGAGAATAGTTTGAAGTGAGTTAGTGTAGCAGTGCGAAAGTGAACAGAAATTTGTTGACGAATGCAAGTTGGGGTGAACGCTCCGAGGTCGCTAATTTTGGCCACGAGCCGGCCAAGTGGCCAACTTGGTTCACTTATGCTCTGCTCTGCTCCAGAGTGGGCGAAGTCCCCCCCCATCACCTACCCTTTCTCTCCCTTTCAACTAATTTTTTCACTCCTCAAAATATTCGGATTATGCACAATGCAGTGCAGTTTGATGTTTCAACTTGTAGCTGATTTTTGTATGTTAGGCAGAGGTAAAATTAGAAAGAGAAGTATTAGAAAATTAGTGAGAGGAGATCTCAGTTGGAGATATAATTAGGATTGATGAAAACCAATGGTGATAAAATAGTATTAGAAAAACAATAGAAGTCCAGTATTCATAATCAATAATACCAACAACAGATATTTTCAATTTCCTTTTATAAATTTTCAATAATCTTAATAGAATTACCTTATTCATTCAACTTGTATTTCACTAGAAAACAATTCATCACACCTATTAAGGAACTTCAGGAACATACTTCTCAAAGCTATTAAGGAAGTGGATTTGAAGAATTTTGAGGGATAGAAAAGCTCTATGTCCAACATTAAGGCTTTCTTTAGAGTGTCTGTTACCCTACCTACCATACATTTTTCTTACTATATTACACTCTTATTATTATTGATGCATGTTCTCAAAATTATCAAATAATTAATTATGAAAGATGTTCATTTCTAATATTCATCTTTTCATGTTGTCGTAGACACAACAAATACTTCCACTAACCTACAGTATTCCTCATAGAGAAGAATCCAATTATTGACATTTAAAACAGAGATTTAGGTTATTCAAGTCTCAATTTTTAATAAGTTCTTATATAAAATAGAAAATCCTAATTTGAGACTAGAATATCACTCAAATAGCTTGGATACGATCCAGTAATGTCTCTACAGTTCTATGGTCAGTGACTGAAAGTCAATTCTTTTCCTAGTTCAATTCTTTAGAATTGCTCAAACCGTCGTTTTCAAAAGTGAATTCATATTCCCTACTGGATCCTCTAGTATAGTGAATTAAAGCAAGTTCAATTGACAGAAAGAACCATTCATTTGAATGGAATCCACAGTGTCATTACCATTCCGAATCTAGGTTGGAGGAAAATTAGGTCCTATGATGTGAGGGAAAGAAGAGAAGATTGTGCTTGCTAACAGCGGGGAGTCCCTGTTCTGTAGACTGGTCTCTTTGCTCACACGTGCAGAACTTGCAAGCAATGACAACAGAAAAGCAGCAGAAACAACAGCAGCAGCAGCAGCAGATATCAGCTTACGCCCCTGTTTTACATGCGACGAGCACTAACCACTTTTTGCATGACTACTTGGAAATTTCACTGGCAACAGATTGTGCATACAACTCGGCAATTAAAACGTAAAAACCAGAACGCTGGGCTGGCTTTAAATATTGTTGTCGCTATGTATTCTGATGCTGGTTGCTCTACCAATTAAGATGTATGAAAGTTGTCCCTAAATATTGGATATTAATCGTCAGTTTGAGGTGTATATTCTGAAGGTTCTTCATCAATCAATATTATGAAATAGATTGTAAGAATTTTCGACTTCATACATGCATTGCAAGTACCACAATCTGACCTATTCCCTATTTTGATTCTGAATAATCTCTCGGATTATAAGTTTGCAATAATCTAGTCCAGTATTATAGATTAAATTATGTAGAGCGCAAACTGGTTGTAAATATCTATACTGATAAGTGCAATACCTTCCAAAACTATCAATTTATCAAATCTGATCAATCATCTATCCATCCTCCAAGGTATTGGTACATCAGTTTCCTATCAGGTACATTATTGGTTTCCTATCATTGGTAGATTATTCCTAAATCAGTTTTGGTGGAGCATCTTCTTCAACGAAAGAAATTCTAGCCATGGTTAAAATAGTTGCATGGTTATAATGAATGGGCGTTTGAGAAATTGTTATTATAGCTAGTGTCTTTTTTCGGGTGCAGATAATTTCGATTTCTCTATCGGTAACTGAATCCGATAGCCAATCAAGGCTCTCCTTCGTGACAACGTGCTGCTTTTCTTCTTGCAGGAACCTTATTGGGTTTTCAATGATTCTCCTATACTGTATATTAACAACCCACGCAATTCAACTCACCATCCATTACCATATTTATTCTATTTCGGGAAGATAATCAAAAACTCATTACAGTGATGATATTTGAAGTCGAATTGCAGGGCTAAACTGTGCGATTAATGCTGCGGCTGTACTTCTAAATATTTTGCATTCTGTTAAGAGGCTTTGTTGAATACTAGGCTGGCAAGCTGTTCTCATGCTAATGAGCTCTCCACTTTTTGTGGGAACAGTCCCTTGTAATCTGCGCTGCTGTCTGCCGTATCTCACCCCCCCCCCCCACCAACACTCCATCCTGATCAGAAAGTTTTTACTTTAAACGCTGAACATCTGCAATGGGAAAAGTTGGTAATGAGGACTATTTAAACCTTGGCTGATAATTACGTAAGACACTCATCCGAAAAACAAGTACCCGCTTTGATGAGTCGCTTCACAAGTTGGAATGCCACCCTTCTCCCCTAAGAAAGGAGTACAGTGAATCGAATTTGATGTGGAACTAATTGGGCATAATAATTTGGAAATCTGTGTTCTCTGCAGTTCTGTCAAAGCATGTTCTTTTGAATGAGTTGCTAAAGTGACCGCTATGAAACTTAGAATATGTTTTCAACTTCTATACTTCATAGAAGCATCATGATAGAGAGGTGGAAGAAGGAGAAGAGTTTACAAGCTCCAATCAAATAATTTCATACTGAGAATGGTATCACATGCGATTTATCAGTTTCCAATAATATCGTAATTTTTATTCAAATATAAATGAAATGACAAAAATATCATTCGAGTGCAATGTAAAAAAATTTCTCTTCCATAGTATCTTCGCTTTAGTCAAAATACGAGGAGGGAGGTGTCTTATTCTTCTGTAGAATAGTCTAGCTACAATCAATAACTTTATGGGTTTCTCAAGAGCAAGATTCCATGTATTGCTAGACCGCATTACACATAGACTATTGGAATAGTTTTAAAGCTTTCGTCCTACACCAGCTTCTAAGAAGCTTACAGCAGTACACGTGTACGTGAAAGGGTAGTGCTCGAAGGTACAATGAGTTCTTCGAACTGGGAACGATCTTGAACCAAATAGACCCAGAACGAAAATTACATTGGAGACACGTTTAGGGATAATGGGGCATAAGATCGGATTATTGGAGGTAATTTGTCTTGGCGTGTTCAGTAAGGTGCTGACTGTGTCACAGACTGACAAGCAGGCAGCCTTTATCGTAGACTAGATTAGAGTCAGCAAGTAATAAAGCAGCGGAGAAGTGATTTGGTAGCACGTGCTGGATGTGCCGACGTCCGGGACACGAAAGCAAAGCAAACATTTGCATAGACAGTTGTAGGCCTAGATGGAGCATGCATAAGGGTTTGGGGTGTCCCGGGTCGGGTGCGGGTGGGGGGTTTGCTGCACGCGTGGCCTACTTTCTGTCCATCGACCGGTCGGCGTCTCTTCACCCCTAAACCCCTCCGACCACCCTCCCTCCCATGCCAGTGTCGCGACGCCCGACTATCGATCCCCGATGCTTTCCCCCACTCCCTCCACCACCACGACTGATTAACCGGTCTCCTTCCTTGTCCCTCTCAACCTCCCCAACCTTCACTTCTTCATTTCCACATTCCCAACCCCTTATCGACTCTCTCCTTTCCACGTCACTTCCTCCACCGCCACTTTCCCCCGCCATAACTTTCTTTTTGTCCCTTTCTCATTCAACCCTGTCTGCGCGAACAAAGCTTCCTCTCCCTCATTTTTTGCGACGGATTTCCTTTCCACTGTTGCTTTTTCACCTTCCTTCTCCGTTCGTTGCCCAGTCTCTAGACTCCTTCCATTTATTAATCCCTCTCACAGGTATTCTCTCATTTTTTTTCTTGTGAACTCCTTGGAATATTATTTTTTCATTTCCCCTTGTTTGCTTCGGAAAAAGTTCCATTGTCATGACGTCTTTCTGTCATCCTTATTTCGCTGCTTCTATTGGAATATTCTAATACACTGTATTCTGCATGGTTTCAAGACGCTATTATCTTTTTCGTTCTGAATAATTAATTTTCTCTCATCTCCATTTTAAACATTCTATGAATGTTTGTATTCATTTTTTGCATTGTTATAGATTTGTATACACAAATCCATTAAACTAATGAGTATTTCCAGTTCTTTCACCACTACCATGTCGTCTATTATTCATGTATATTTCAAACACTCGCCGATAACACCAAATCACAAGGATTGGACCTTTCAAAAGTAAAGTTTAGAATACTACTATATCAAACCTTTTGTCAAGTGGAACTACAATAAAAAAGAATCATTTAAATAGAAATGAAAACTCAGTACCCTTTTTTGAATTATTTTATCACAACATGTTTCAACATTCATGCCATTTTCAAGTAGGCACGGAAATGATGGTGTTCGAATACAATGTATTATCAGATTATAAATAAATCAATTGGTTATTAACTTGATTCAGTTTCTTTTATTTTATAAAAGATTTGACATGTACTTGAAAATGACATTAATGTTGTGATAAAATAATTCAAAAAAGGGTACTGAGTTTTCATTTCTATTTATATTACAAGTTGCCCTAAACAGAAAAGATACAAAAAGATCATTATTTACCTAAACAGAAAAGAATCATTATTCTCGATTAAGTACTGGTTTTATTTTAAATCCTAGTATTGTTTCAGAAAAATCTAGTACTTTATCCAAGACTGTTCAGAAGGCAATAATCAAATTCGTTGTGCTTGAAAACATTTTCTAAGGAAATAATTTGCATGGCTTGCTTGTTTCAACACTGATGTTTTCTCCTCATGACTTCAGCCAGTGAGTTTGTTTGGCTTGTAGTTGCGATTCAGCAAACAAACTTCGTGAGTTCAAAAACCTCTAAATTTTTGTCTTCTCCATTGTTTTCTTGATAACCAGAATGCTTTCTCTGCCCCACAGAATCGTTCGAATTCTTCTCTTCTATTCTTTGTATAGGTGAATACCGAATACCTTAATTGGTTTCTTCGAATTCCCTCGTGGAGAAAGAATTGGGAATCGCATTGTTTCCTCCATTAGAAATCGTCCCTAGAAGTTCACATTTCCACAATGAAGGCTGTGAAATTGCAATGAATGTTGTTTTCTCCTCTTTTCCTCGATAAAGACAAATTTCTACAATTCACCCTCAACTGAGTTTCTCAGTCTCAATCGTTTTGCAGTTGATATTGACTTACTAGGTAGTTCTTACTCGAAGATGGAAGAGTTCTCATCACCTAGACTAGAAGAAACATTTCTCAATAAAAGTTTATGAATTTCCACGATTTACCATTTTTTTATAGCTTTCTAACCGTTTTCAATTCATCAATCTTGAGGCTATCAGTTCAACTTCTCTTATTGATAGAGTGATTTTACTTTATTAACTTTGAAAACTCACACACAATTTCACAAAACTATGATATAGTTATTATTGAGCAGTTCATGAAAAACAACATAGGAATCTCCAAGACAAGTAGATTATGTAAATAAATGGGAGAAGTGTGGAGTAAGAAAACGGACTATTCAAACGTAAATTGAATAGTAAATGAAAGTTGTACACTAGTAGTAAATTCTCAAGTTTCGTGACTTTGGTTTTTATTTCAATCTCCCAATTTATGGCCTTTCGAACAATCCTCCACTTTTCAGCTGGAAAGAGTGTTGTGGTGTGTACAGGAGAAGGTTGTATTTTCCCTTGGTCGTGTAATCCTAGCTTGCAGTTTCGATAAACTCCAGTGTTCACTTGCCTGTCAGAAAGTGCTGCCCGCTATTGGTGGAGTCGAGTATTGTGAATTGTCATAAAAATGGTGGAATGTTCCATGCAATGCCACAAGAGCTGAGCTCGGTAATTATATATGATCGCGTGCTGGCTATACACCTGTTGTCAGTATTTTCGCCCGATATAAGTTGCCCATTTTATCGAATCTTGTCAGAATTTCCCTTGTGGCCTTATTTTGGGATTATTGTTTTACCAGTTTCGTTCAGAAACCAACACCGTGAATAAACCTAGTTGATTTCCATATCCATTCATAACGAGCATTTCTACTTCTTTCAGCCATTCAATTATTGATCTCATAGCTCTGTTAACATTTCCGTAAATATTTAAAACTGTTATGTCTATTAGATTAGGACAGTAGTTATTACCTTTAAATTAGAGCTTGACTAGCACAATTAAAGCTATTTTTGATGGCTCCAACATCATATTAGAGTGGGTTAACGTCTTCTCTAGCTTCTCCCTTAGCTAATAGCTATAATTTCAGTTTATATTAATCGATGTAGAAGTTTTTAGAATTTCCACTATTGAATTTTCACAGATTCCCTTGTGATTGATTTCTTCTTGATTGAAAATGTATTTTATAAGATTATTAAATGGATTGAATTGATGACTGATTTGATGTGACAAGTATCTCAATAATGAATCAACATTATCTTTTGATGACACGACAAAACAATATTAAATTCATACATTACTGAAAGATTCTTATTTGTTCTAAACAGATTTGAAATCCCTGATTTTCAACTACTGTACTTACTGTATTGTCTCTTTTAATCAATGTTACAATATTATGTGTAATTTTTCTATTTAAATTACAAATTCATGTGAATAAGACAATGTTCATAGTATTTCCTCCCATGTTTATGATTTTCCAAAACAATTCTGCTGTTATGAACATTTGATTTTGGGAAGTGTGCCAAAGAATTATTGTCTCCCTGAAGCAATATACATAATGTTTCATGCTATTTTTTTTGTTATTTATTTATTCATTGCAGCTCACGGATTCATAGTTTGACACCTTGTGGGACCGGACTCCCCATGTGGTGAGGGCAACTCGTATTAATTTGAAAATAGAAAAATCATAGTACTCTTTTTCATTTAATACTTGGCACTAATGGCATTAATATGTCAAAACATGTCGTGAGTGATAAAGTAAAGTTTTGAATAATGGTACTTAAATTTTCAATTTTCAGAATAAGGTTTCAGCTTGTGTTAATGATTTTCCTGGAACAAAATTACTGGTTTGCAGAATTATTATTCTTGTTGATTTTGATAGTGTGCGAAGGTGTTGGTGGTAGGGGGTTGAGGGAGATTGGCGTCATGCTTTGCAGCAATGGAGGGGAATCCATGACGAGGGGGGACAAGAGGGGTCTCTGTTTACGGGCCAAGGGTGAGCTGGGCATTATAGGCCTGTAATACTTGCACCACCGCCGCGACGTCTGTAGGCTAGAGCGGCGCGGCGCTTCATTCACTCGGCCGTTGCCATGGCAACCGACGCCTGCATCAATGGACGTCTGTCTCCTCCCGACCAACTCACTCACTCACTCACGCACGCTCACATGCGAGCCTACGCGCCTCTTTTCCCTCTCTCTCTCTCTTTCTCTCTTTCTCTCTTTCTCTCGCCCAGAACTTGCAGTGATTTATGGTATTATAACCTTCAACGCCACAATGACATCAATTCGACTCGTCTTAGTAGTGTTGCAATAACTGTATCAAGTGAAGGGTGTAGACAAATGAGAAAAAGTGATAAGTAGTAGTATGTGTGTTATTGATGACATTGAAGTAAATTATCATCTTTATCAGAGAAATTATTGAGACCGAAATAAGATAGAGGCAAGAAAATATCAAAAACCGAAGGACGAAAAACGAAGGCTACATGTTAGTAATGTAGATTTTTCCTTAGTAAACAAAATCAAGGATTAACGAGACATGAAATACAAATAATATACAACCCATATTGATGACAAAGCAAATTTTCATGAGATAAATCTTCTCTATCATTTCGAATAAAATACAGTTATGTCAAATGCAAAATAAGCTACATGCTTATAATTTTCCAATATAATAGGGATTAGGCGCTATGGGAATGAGAAATGACAGATAGGACTAACTCCTCTACCAGAGTAGAGATTACTCTACAAAGATAGTAGTGACGAATTCCATCATAGACGAATAATGATGAGTTCCATCTTTTCTCTATGATTCCATTCACTCTTTCAGAAAAGTGAAAAAGTCAACATCTATCATTTCAAATTGTTTAATTGCATTGAATTATAATCACATTTCAAAACAGTCGAAAGTATGGAAACTAGTGATTATCCTACTATATTAAGCGAGCAATTTCTGTATATCTGTATATATTCTTATATTTGGTTATTTATATTAATATTTATGGTTATTTATGTTCAACGGATCTCGAAAACGGCTATAACGATTTTCACGAAATTTGGAACGTAGTAGGTTTATGATATAAAAATTCAATTGCACTAGGTCTCATCCCAGGGAAAACTTGCTGAACGACATTAAAAGGATAATTTTCATCCTTGGGAAAACAGCTGAGACTTTCGTCGTCTGTGGATAATAAAAAAGTGGGTGAGACGCACTCGGTCTGTGGAAAATCAAAATATCTCATCCCCGGAATTCATAAGCTGACATATAGCCAGCTGTAAAATATAAACACGATAATTTCAAATAATTGTTTTCTGTTTATCAATGAATAAAAATAACGAGCGTAGCTCGGTGCCCCGATATTATATTGTGAGTCATGAGATATTTGCATCAATCCATTCTATATAGTTTCATACTCTCGATTTATTTACTTCAAGTTTGAAAACTAAACCTAGAAAAACTAGACCAAGAAAGTAGACAAACTAAACCTAGAAAGTAGAAAACTAAACCTAGATTAGAAGACTCAACCTAGATAACTGAAGCAAGTTTGAAAGTTAGGCCCAATATTCCATTGTACTATATTGGTTGCATAATTTGTGTTGCAGGTGTCGGACAGTAGCAGTACGGAAAAGCAGACATCACAGCCGGAAAAAGTATTGGAGAAAGCATCGGCGGTTGCGGTGGTGAGTGCGGCCGAAGAGGAGGAGCTGGCGGCCGTCAAGAAGAAGAAGCTGGAAGATGGCGGCGGAGGCGGGTACTGTAATGCGGCCTACCTGCAGCCCTACGACTCGTTCCACTACTTCAGCTGGGACCTGTGGGCGCGAAGCATGTCCGCCTTCAAGCCCTGGCCGGCCGCGCTTACCAAGCATGCTCTCAGGGAGAGGTCAGTCATCAAACTAAATAAATGTCCATAATGGCAGCATCCACTATAAACTTCTCACTTTGCTTGAAAATAGAATCCAATAAATGGAAAAAATAAATGCTCATGTGGGCATCATCCACAATGATCGTTCCACTTTCAAAATGGATTATCATTGGAGATTATTGGAAAGTTGACTTTTTCAAAAACCGATGAATTGCTGTTTGTCTCAAACCAGTTTCAGTTTGCCGCCCATTTCAATATGGCTGTGAATTTCTGTATTGAAAATGTAATTTGGAAATAAGTGTCAAAGAAATAGCATAATTGTCAAAAATTCTATAGAGAATTCGGCTGTAAATAATAGTTCGAATTTCTATATTGAATTTGTAATTTGTAAATAGTTATGCAGCAATCTCAATGAATAGCATAATTTTCGAAAATTTTACATAGAATTCGGTTATAAAG
The DNA here is from genome assembly GCF_014356525.2 of Nilaparvata lugens. Taxonomy (NCBI): domain Eukaryota; kingdom Metazoa; phylum Arthropoda; class Insecta; order Hemiptera; family Delphacidae; genus Nilaparvata; species Nilaparvata lugens. The sequence continues at coordinate 82,070,879 of NC_052504.1, forward strand.
ATAATTTTCACATTAATAATAATAAAATGAAAAATAATTTCTCAAATAAAGTGATTTCACATTGGATAGATTTGAATTTCAAGTTGTGGTATACATACAAGGACCTTATTTTTTATGTTGTTAAGTTGTATAATAAAAATTGTATAAAATACTATAATCATAATACAATCATGACATTGGAGGAAAAACTAGGCTGAGCCTGTACTATTACTATTCACATGATTTGTTTTTTTGAGGAGAACTTTTAATTTCCAGTGCAACCAGTGTACGATTTATGAATAAATCAAATACCATTGAAACTAGGAAAATGGAACCAATAATCATTAGGTTGCTTTTGAAAGTCAACTGCTCTATTGGTATCAGAAGTCATAACTGCACTAACAGTATTGCATAAAGGTATTGTATAGTATGCACTGGAGACCTAAACCTAAAATATGTGTGAATCATCAAATTATCACTGATAACTGGAAAATACTGTATTAATTGAAATTCTTTGAAAATACAAAAGAAACTCAGACTTACTTCTTGGATATATAGGCCTACTTACATACCATGGATATAATAAGATTGATTCCCGACAAGAGCAAGTGTGCTAAGTATCCAATTATTGGATATACTATTTATGACTAGATGCATCCAATAAATCTTTTCTTATCTTGTTTAGCATTGCATCTTCAAATAAATGTTTATCTCTTTCCTAGATGACTAGATGCAATCAATAAATCTTTTCTCAACTTGTTCAACATAGCTTTTTTTCCAATAACAGCATAGTTTCTACCATCCTTGATTGATTGATTGATTGATTGACAGTGTGCCGTCGTACCTGAGCCACGATCCTCCAGTGTTGCTGCATCCGGAACGGGTGGTACCCCTGTCGCAGTCGGAATGCTTCGAGAGGACGTTCCAGCCGAACGTGGCGTTGGCTCCACTTGCTCACCGGTTTCCCCACGAAAAGGTCGAGGTAAGGCCATACTAATATCACATTTCTCACCATAAGAATCAGATTGAATAAAAACACAACATTATGTTGTCTTTTCTACCTAGGCCCGATTGCACAAAAGTCTGTTGAATTTTAATCATGATTTAATGTCACAAAACTATCAGAGAAGACGTTTTTGGATAGAAGGTTTCTCTGATTAGTTCTCATGGTAATTAATCACGGTTAAAAATCAACAGACTTTTGTGCAACTGAACCATAATGTTTTATTTTCATATAATTAAGGTTTTTCTCCAAACACGATTCAAAGAACATTTCGAGATATAAGTTACTGGCGTTCATCAATTAAACACTAGCGACCCATTCAATTTCTGGTATTTTGAAAAATCACATAAGTTATGTATCACTTACGTGTACCATAGAGAAAAATAGCATTATGCTATTAATAGCAGATGCATGTCTTATGATGCTAACTTTTCTCTATGTCTGTATCTAGCAATTGCCTTCTTGACAATACTTGGAGAAGATTTTAGAATGTTTGATAACTCGTGGAAGTTTTCCGTACAATTATAATTTTCTTAAACCATTTCAACATTTTCAGTACTCATGACAATAAATGGTTGACGAACCATTTGTTGATGATATTTTTGTTTTCTAGTTATTCTCCAGTCTAAATTGTAGATTACATATTATTTTATTCTGGTCAATTCCTATGAAATTCATTTTATATTTTTTTAATTTATTAGATTGGTCAATAGATCAAAGTGAACGCAAAATGAATACAAATGAATTAGGTTTATTAATGGTATCTCACATGAAATTCATTTAGCTATTCATTCCTCCAGTCTAATTTCTTTATTGCAGTTATTTTTTCCGATTTTCCTCGGTGAAATTTTTCAAAATATATTCTCTAGTTATTTGACTCGATCAATTTTTTTCTACCCATTGCAATCAAGTCTAAAAAGACTAATGAGCAATTTTTTCCTAATATAATAATCGGTTAAATATTAATAAGATAGGTAGTTCTCACAAGGACTACTACTTCTAGCAACTAATTTGAAATTAACAAAAGATAACAATAGTAATATATAAATAAATTATCATGTATTATAATATACACATTCACACTATCAACACTGCTCTGCTTTTGAGATTTTCACTCCACAACACTACACAACTCGAAGGGTTTGGTCCGCTTCAATCTGCGCAGCATATATAAAGATTTTTATTCATAACTTACATTATTTGGAGTACTATGCCATTGAAATGATGAAGACAACTTGACGATTTCTTCGATGGCTAAAACCAGAATTGTTTGCTGTCAAGTAGCTGAGCGACTTCTTCATTTTCATGGCGTTCGATCCTGTCTGCATGCTTGCGTGCGAAGCGCCCAATCTCTGTTGCAACAAACTCCACCTCCAGGTCTCTGTGAATGTCGGCGTTTCGGCTGACTCGATCAAAATGAACGCAAGTGAATTTGGCATATTAATGGTATCTCCAGTTATTCCTCCATCTTCTTCATTGGAGTTATTTATTATTTTATTGAATTTTTCAATTATTTGTGAGTAGGAATTGTCATGTGACCAGTTGTGTTGCGAATGCGTTGCAGGTGAAGACGGAGGCGGGAGTGGAGCGGGAGGGGAAGGGGAAGGAGAAGAGGCCGCCGGTTACGGGCGGCACTAAGCTGGCAGGGGCTGTCAATGGCACTGCTGCGCATGCGCTCTTCAACCCTGAAATGGAACTGTCCACCGATACCGATGACAGTGCTTCTGAAGCGACGCCTGATTCAGGTAACAACCAAAACTAGGCACCCGAATCAAAATTAATTTTACAATGTTACATTAATAATAATAATCATATTTGTATTTATTTATCATATTATTCATTCATTCCCCATAAATTAAAAACTAAATCAATAAACTAGACAGTATCCACTGTAATAATAAAATTATCCCACAAATAACTAATATAGTCCAGTCAACAAAAGATTATTTAGGGAAAAGTTTTGAACAAAATTTTTGACCTCGCATCTCCTCTAAGGAATAGTAAGGGGGTAAACATATCAAAAGTCCTCACTTCTACCTGTGCTAGGGGGTGGGGGTGATTTCAAAGTACTATACTTTGGTTTTTTGCACATATCTCGAACAATATGCGTCTTTCGGTAATTTTTGTCGAATACAAACTTGGCTTACAAATTAGCCTACAAGTTTCATTCGTAACATTTTCCCATATCTTTTTTGGTTTTCTAGGTATTAACTCTCGAACGTGTCACATTTTCAAGAAAAATCCTTCCGGCTCCGATTTTTCATCTTGTTGGCCTTATAACTTTTTTAACGATGATTTCCGTGCTAATAATGAGCTCATAGAGCATCATATTCCCTTCAATTTAATATATTTTTTCATTATTTTAAGCATCTCCCTCGCATCCTCCTACGCATCTCGACAAAAATTACCGAAAGACGCATATTGTTCGAGATATGTGAAAAAAACCAAAATATGGTACTTTCAAAGCACCCCCACTCCCTTATCCCAGGGGTTGGGAGTAAGGACTTTTGATATTTTTACCCCCTTACTATCCTTAAAAGAGCTGCGGGTTCAAAAATTGAGTTTCAAACTTTTCCCTCTATACCTTTTTTGAGCATTCATTAATAACTATAACTACTTCCCCAAAAGAGCAAGCTCTAGTATTAAACAGTTTAACATGTATGACTTTTATTGGTGGATAGTCCCTGACGGATAGAGTCACCAACATGCAAGTCCTAGGCAAAATGAAGAAACAATGTGAAATTGTTTACACCATAAAAAAGAGAAAACTCCTGTATCTTGGACATCTAATTAGAAGCCACAAATATATAACTCTGCAGAATATAGTTCAAGGAAAAATCAGCGGAAAAAGGAATGTTGGAAGGCGACGTGTTTCATGGCTTAAAAATTTGAGGGATTGGTTTGACTGCAGCAGCAAAGACTTGTTTCGAGCGGCAGTGAATAAGATCCGGATTTCTGTGCTGATAGCGAACCTCCGATAGGAGACGCACTAATAGAAGAAGAGTCCCTGACGGAAGCTGCACCTCGCAGCTTCTAACCTCCCAACTATAGGCCTAGTTGGGATTTTATTTATTTCTTCATTTTTTGAGAAATTTTATAGGGCTACTCGAATTTTGATAGAATATAGACCAGGTCACAAGAATTTCAATACTGATTAATATCCATATTATAACATTATCTTGTAAAGTATTATTTGTATTATTTTGAGAATTGCTTACTTCTGAAAAACTCAAAAGTCGTTGCAATAAAATATCTATCTTTCTACTTGAATGTTTAATCACAAAGAATTACCCTTATTTCATATTTCAGACATGAAAATAAAAATATAGTGTATGACAAAATAAAGGTACTAGTAATCTTTTGTAAATGCAATTCATATAATACACCAATGTATCTAGAATACATTCTAGGTTCCTTGATATACACTGAATGCAATGCGGATGTTGTGATCAATTTATAACACTTGATTTCTGAAATAACAAATTCCATGCACTCAATGTAAATGTGATTAATTAAATGTGACGTTGTTGGCAGGAGTTGGGAGCGTGGTGGAGCAAGTGGCTGCGGTGCTTGACGCGTTGAGTGACGCCAAGGAGACGACAAGGCAGAGGGTGATCGGCCTCGTCGAGCGGTTAGCGTTAAGGCTCGATCGAATAGAGGCCGACAACAGGCTCCTACAGCAAGAAAATCAACAGCTCAAAAAAGAAATAGAAAGTGTAAGTTTCCACAAAAACTATCAGCCTATCTCTTTCTTTTATGAAATGCAATCAATGGCTCTACCATAGAAAAATATCAACTACAAAGTATATTTGTATCTAATAGAGAGTATTATCATTATCGTAGAGAGAAGGTAGCATGAGAAGGTATCCATAGGGAAATTTTGCTCTAAATTTCACTGTTAAGGCAGTTCGGTACACTTTTTTCTTTCATTTAAATTGGATAATCTTTTTCAATATAATTGTTAAGATCATTTATAGGAGTGAGAAAAATTGGCATTTGAAATGTTTAAGTGGTCTAATAAGCGAGTTATGGGTTGTTGAAGTAACGGTTTCGACTATATTAACAAAACTTCTCTTAAAAATTCAAAAAATGTATCTTTCCAAACTAAAACATTTTATTCCCCATATCGTTCATAAATAGAAAAGTAACATTTTTAGTGAATTTGATAACTTGTTTATTTTGCCATAAATCGCGAAAAAACGCATATTAGAACAAAGCCAATGATATACTGAATATATTAAGAAAAACTCCAATGGAAAATTCGAAATCGTTTATGATCTGGAAAGAAAACGGAGTTAGCACTTTCAACAACACATAACTCGCTTATTAGACCACTTACAAATTTCAGTTGCCACTTTTTCTCACTCTTATAATGACCTGAATTATATTAAAGAAGATTATCCAATTTAAATAAAAAAAGTGTACCGAACTGCCTTAACTCAAGCCTATAGTTCTAGTAGTTCTTTTCCAAGAAGTTATGTGAGCTTATAGCTTATGCTATCTTCTCTCTATATTATTATATTCTCTTTGGCTCTACTACTAAAGCTTTGATCACGTTTGAGGTGGTTCGAATTAATAAATTCCTTGTAAAAAATCAATGGTGTCACTATCGTGATGGAACACATTTTTCGAGTTGATTGAAATTTACCAATTCCTATGAAAAATTGCAACTGCACCTAGTAAACTAGAGAAGGACCCTGGTTTCCATTGTTGGAAATTGTTTCAAGATGGCAGCCAGGTGCTTTCTCCTGATGCGCTTGGTGAAGAGGTTAGATCACATTTGAGGTGGTTCAAATTTATTAATTTAGTCCATAAATCTATTTAATAAATTTGTTTCATATATAATTTATATAAGTTATATAATTTATTAATTTCCTTGGGAATAACTGGAATTGAATCGATGAAGCAAAAGTCCTACAGCAAGAGAATAAACAATTGAAAAAAAGGAAATGATAAGGGAACCGATTGGCTGTAAAGTAGAAATCTTTTTTATATCTATAAATTATTATGACAATGTAAATGGATATTTTTGTGATAGTAAGATTAATTGATCATAAAAATTATAATATTTTAAATATCAGGTAAGCGCATTGTGTGCAGTGTAAATTCGATTGTAAAATTAATGCTAGCTTGTCGCGAATGATTTAATTAAAGATTTGTTTTTTATTCAAGAAATAAGCATTACATGAACATTTTACTGTCTCCTTTCATAACGATGTATTCAAAATTATTCTAAAATGTTTACTCACATCATTTGAATCTTTTCCAATTCTCAATCAGTCAAAAATATTTGAATGCACTCGAAATAGCTTTAATTTTTCTGTATGATGATGTCAAGTAATGGCTAATATTGTACTGTTTCAACCATTCTTAATTCGGTTCTCTTATTAAATCGATGGAAGCTTTAAGGTAGTAGAATACTATTGTGTTTTATACTCATTATTATCTGGATTAGAATATCCAGGACTAGGGTAGGTATTGAAGTTCCTAAATTCTCATCAAATTCAAATAATTGAGTCTTTTGTCTAACAAAATGAGTACGTTGTCTTTAATTTGAGTTTATCCATAAAGCCTCTCATAACATAGTTTTTAAAAATTAAATTATATTATAGATATTATAATCATCAAAATATGTCGTCTATTTACATTTTGGGTTGATAGGTCCCAGTACTGATGGTAATAATTGAAAATATTATTCATATGATAAAGCATAAGCTTTTCATTACTGTGTAGCGAAATTACAACTATAATCCTTGAAATAAAACTATTGGGTTGACTTGACCATGTTATTAGCAAATATTGGCTATAAACCTAATCAGATGGTGCCTTGAATAGTTTAAAACTAATTAATTCGTATTTTTTATTGGTCGAGTCCATGTTGTTTTGGGGTTGAAACAATCAATTGTTCTTAGCCATTACTTTTCATTGTCATTTTCATTTTAGAAAATATAGTCCAGTTTCTGGATCTTCGAAAAATTCAGTATAGTTTCTTTTTAAACTTACGAGTAGTAAGATAATTTTGCAGACCTATTGCATAAAACAATTTTTTTATATATTTGTATAAATCATAGAATTGTAGTATAAAATTCTAAAAAATCTACAAAATACAGAATTGTATAGTACAATTCTATGATGTTGATACACTACAATGTAAAAGTTTGTTTTAACAATGCTTATTTCTCCAATTGTTTTGAAAGATGGAAGAAAGATTGAGAAGTTCTATAATTGAATGCTGGCTGATGGGTTATGCTGAAAGAGTTAAATTGATATGACAATAATAGCGTTTAACAACATGTTGAAAAAACACGAAATAACGCTGCCATCTGAGTTAATATATATTTTTTTTACTCCTACGTTCAAAATTATTTTCTTTTTTGAAGAGAAATCTTGTCTGGGAAATTCTAAATTCTAAACTTCCTTTGAAAATACACACTTAACCATACTATATCTAAATAATCAATAGATACTATTAAAAAGTACAAATGTATAGCAATTAAATAATTTAAGAATAATTCGCTTTTGATATTATAAAAAAAAAATGCTGTTTTATATTTGACATTTGATTCTATCTGTTTCTCCTAAAGGACAGAATATCATCAGTTTTGGCTCCAAAGCTTCAAAGTGAATAGACTTCTGAATTTATGTGGATTTAGGTATATTAATGATAATAATATTGATTTTGCTATCACAATTGGTTTGAAGAGTTGTGAAGAATTTTCAATGAGTTGTATTTGTATTGGTGGTTTTGTTATAAATTCATTGAATTCGCACTGTGGTGTCATTTTGTTCACAATTGAAGTAATGGTTCAAGAAATGAGCATTGTAAGGACTTTGTTGTTTATCTTGAATTGATAAGATTGAATAATTATAAAGAGTACAAATATGTTAGGTGCTGATCATTTTAATTAATGGGCACTTATTTTCTGTAGTTATGTTTATGTATTTGTTTGTAAATATTGATATTTATACATTACATAATAATATATATTTTATGCTACTACCTTTCATTCAACTAGCTCCAGAATAGTACAGTTATTTATCTTGCATTATCTTAATATTTTTCTACTTCATCCCAATTTTCCATACTTTGAATATTATTTTGTGATCTCAGGATGTTATTGTGTACGTACTTTGTCTCTGTTCTCATTCAGATTACATTTTCACTTTGATAATTCCTCATTGTTTTGATTTTCTCATTCTCTAGCCTTCATACTTGTATAATTGCAGTGCCAAAGAACGTTCAGTTTGTTCATTTTTCGAATTTCCAAGTTCTATAAATTCAATGAGTTTCTACTACATTTTTAGATGAATCAATTTGGATTGAAAAATATAAACTGCTATCTCAAAAAGTTTAATTTTAAGCTTAACCTGAACTTATACTAGCTCACAAGTAGTAGTAATCTCATCTGATGATTATAATATTACAGTATTTTTTCAAACAATTATTCTAACAAGAAAATTGAATTTAGTTCTCAATGCAATTGGGGCAAGTTCCGCACTAGAAAATAGTACTGGATATTTTTGTGATTCTGATGAGGGATCAGTTAATTTTTTTCTAATTTATTGCAAATAATATCATTGATGATAATAATCGATACTTGAAGTATAGTATCAAAATAAATAGAAGCAGTAAAGTAAAAAGAGATAGGAAATTTTTTAGACCAGCAAAGCTCAATAGTTTATAGTTCTTAGTCCATTTTTCATTTCTATATATGAATACCATTGATATTGAAAGGAATATATTAATGGATTATTGAAAATTTTCTATTTTGGTTGGATAGATCCTGCCATTCTTAGGGAATTCGATGATCGGGATCAAAATTGAACTGATGATCTTAAATATCTGATAATTGATATAATATTAGTTCAATAACATGTACTATATACTACTGCTATTTTGCTAAATCAATATACGATTTTGTAAAATAGCTCTTCTCTGTGCCATGATAGTTATTACATAATTCTAATAAAAACAGTTAATGATCCAATTTGCTTTAAAATAATTGTAGTATTAGGAGTGCAATTAATCATTTTCACAATTTTTACATACAGTGTATTGATTGTTTGAGATATTGTTGATTAATGATAATTCCATTTGTATAATTGGCCAACTAGATAACTTACTTTTTAATATAAGTGGACCTGACAATCAAAATTCAACTACCTCTTGACGTAATAACGAGTGTGCGCAGCGCAAATTGGATCACATCTACCTAATAATGTTGTAGATTAACGTAAAATGCAAAAGTAGATTTACTAATCAATACAGTTGTTGAAATATGGACTAATATTTTAGCTCATAAAGTATTTTAGTACGTCATAATATATATTAGGCCTACTCTCCAATAAAAATTACTCTCCATGAACAATGAAATAACTTTCCCAAAACTATTCATTATAAAAGTGTTCATCTATTTTTCAATCGATCATCATTCAATCAAATTCTGACATCTCTTCAACCTCAATCCTCTCTGCATTGATTAATACCAACTTATTTGCTAGTCATTAATAGTGCAATTAGATGCAGCATTACACCTATTTTCAAAGTAGGAACTTGGGGATTTTGACTTTTTATTTCTAATAAATTGAGAGTAGATCACTCAAGTCATGGTTAATCAATATATTTTCATAATAAATTTTGCGTTCTAATGAGAGTTTCTCTTGTGAAATCTCACTGTGGGAGTTTCACGTCTCATCTTGTGAAATTAGGGGAACAAAATTCTGCAATTATGACATTATGCCTCTTCTCTTGTAGTCTACACTTATCTTGCCAAATGTAAGATATTACCTTGCCAAATATCTTCCTTATTACTTTATTGTTGAGCTTTGCTGGTTTTGTAAGATATGTAGGCCTACTACAATGTTTCATCATTGATTCTCAAATCTAATATTACACTATTTCAAGTTAGCTCCAACGAAACGTAACTTATCATACACTGTAAAAATTACATTTTTGGACAAGGCTGGAGAATCTCATCATAATATTTTGCACTTTTCACATGTTAGGCTGGTCCTATATGTTTTGCAATTTTATGAAAATTTGTGATTCATCCTTTGTATCGAATGTATTTTATAAATTTGCTAGTTTTTATTTCTAGCACTGCCAACTTGATAAAAGTGTATACTATATAACTTTCTTGATATGGTACATGACATCTGTTGGCTTGAATAATGTATTCACTCATTGTTGATAGAATTCTCTTCTATAACACTCTGGAGTCTTATCTACAGAATTACGAATCAATCATAAATGACCAGTTTTCAACTCTAAACTCTACTATCTTACCGTATTCCAAATAACATCTCATATAAATTATAAATTTCCCAAGGTATTAGGCCTAGTATCTAATTCCTCTTCAGCTGAGTGTTTTTAGCTATAGTTTTCTTTGTTATTATTAACAAAACTTATTTCTATAATACAAGAACTAGATTATTGTAGTATTCTAGAAACTTATCAAAAAACTGAGCTTTACTCATTCACAATAATGAGAAGCTTATCGGCATTGAGTGAATGCTTTCTTCTCTCAATAAAATGAATGGGATTGTATCTATGATGTGGATTATTCAAAAGCATTGTAATGATGAATTATTTGAACATGTACCTGACATTCATATAACATAATCTATGATACATTTTTCTGTAACATGTAATAAAGTAGTTTAATGCGAAAAATTACTAGGTTAATCCATTTCACTTCACTGATTTGTGCTCACCTGTAAAGCAATAGCTATAACACAGAATAACCAATAATGTTCAAGCCTAACCAAAAGACCTTTTCAATAATATCAAGAAAACTTCCCATCTTTTGTAAACATTTTAATATGAAGTTTGTTTTTATGAATATAAATCGATGTACATAAAGTTGATATTGTTGTTATAGGGAAGCTTAGCACAAGTTATTTAAGAAAAATCGAAAAGCCCATTTTGGGCCAATTGTTTTTATATTAAGTTAAGAGTGAGTTGATTTGTATATAATAGGATATTGTATGGATGAAATTAGACAAAATGTTCCCGTATTGCCCAAGTTAAGTTTTACAAGTTGAAAACTATAAATGATTGTAAATGCTAATGTAGTGAAGTAATTGGCAGTCAATTGAAAATTTGGCATACCGTAGAATGTAGTATTTGATTGCTGTTGAATTGAAGCCATGTCCCGATAGCCTCTTTTTTATTTGCTTACATTAAATAAGAGATTGAATTTCAAAAAATATTTCAAAACTCATATGTGACAGTAATATTACAGCAGCTCTAATAATGATCAAGAACAATAAAGAGAACCTTTGATAGGAATTCGCATACATAGTAATAATAAATTTCTCATTCCTTTACATGAAAAAAATACTTTTGGTTCGCTAATATACAGAATCATAAGAGGAGAGTCAAACCCAGTTTCAATATGAGATTCCTCAAATATGTTAATCTTACAATATATGTAACTCAAAACCTATATTGTTTTAAAAGAAAATTTTTACAATCAGCTTTTTATTAGCCGAGCAGATAAGATGTTAGCCCAAGCCTGAGTGAGTTTTATCTTTTTTTTTAAATTCTAACATTAATTCAAAACAGCCACTTCTTCAATACATGATACTTTCTAAATATAATACTGTTCTATTCGATTCTTAAATGATTTTTGTGATTAACCGAAATTAGTACGATGTTTAAAATCCAGTTTTCCTTATGAAAACTCAATTAAAGAATTGATAGCTTTTTATTTACTCTTACAATTCTTTATACTTACAATAAGTACATCATCAAAATGATAGCTTCTAGCTAACATGTTTCGAATCAGTCGAAAACATAGTTGAAATTTTCCTAATTTTATTTGAATACTACTCTTATTATATTATAAACCTTGTACTACATCAATTTAACAAGTATATCGAATTTTTAGTATTGTTAAAATTGAATTATATACTCTTTGGAAACTCATAGCTTATTAATGATAATATTAGCTGATTCTTACATCAATGTATTATCGAGTGCCTTTAAGAGGATGATGATTTACTGAAGAGGTAAATTGCGTGGCTGGCTTTTTATAAAGGCTGTTGTGAATTTAGATTCATTCGGTTGAATACTTGGCGGTTTTAAGATAATTTGTAATCAAAAGGATGGATTGAAAATAAGAGTGAAGTCACAAATCTGATGAAAATGTTTAAATTGGGAGATTATGACTTAAATTTGAGTATTCTAAGGTTTGTTCCAGAGGGCTGTGATGGGAAGGAAAATAATATTTGTGAAATTGAATACGGTATTCACTGGAAAAAATTGAATTTGGTTTTGTGATAAATATATTCAACAATGGTTTTGGTATAATTTGTCAATGAAATACTATCCATTGGAAAAATATACATTAAATGATTTATTTCTCAATGCTAAAGAGAGTCTGTATAGAATCTTGAATAATTGAAAAATGAATAACTTATCGATCGACTGAAGTGTTGAAATTTATTATTATTAATATAGGTATAGTATTTACCTTAAAAACCATTGTGTGTTCATGATTTAAAAGGTCTCTCAAGATGCATACATGTAAAGTCGCTTCACTTTCAAGTCGTCCATGTTTAAAAAGTTTTAAACTAGAGAAATTGCAGTCGATTTTTAATTTATATTTTGTGCCAATACAGCTTGTTATATGCTTTGTAGAAAAGAATCAGTCAACTTTGCATCTCCATACTGTACATAATAAGTGGTGAATAAAGTAGATAACATTAATTTAATGTGAAATATCCCATAGCCTTTCGACATCTCAAGTCAAGTTTTGTAACATCCCTAAACAACTTTTATTGTGAACTGTTTATTTGGAAAACACTTTTTCAGTTTGCTGAGTGATCATAGTAAAATTCACCATAGTGGAATGATTATTATAATATAGTTTCGTATAATTTCAGACACTGCACAGAAATATGTGAAAATTATTATTCATGCCAGCTTCTAAAATCTAATCTGAGATTTTTCAGAAAATCATTTCGCATGTGCATTGCATTGTTGATATGCTCTTTTTAGCGGTAATGAGGATAATTGTGTTATGAAAAAATATCTTATGATTTTTGAATAATATAAGCAGTGTTATAAAATGCGTTTTGGGTGCAACCAATTGTTTTCTTTGAGATATGATTGATGTGGTCGACCATATTCAACAGTTGACCAAATAAGATTGCCTTGAAATTTTCAGAAAATATAACACTTTCTCAAAGTACAAGAATGTATCTTCAATTTCATATTGGTAATAATGAACATTAATTGTTGCTTCACAAAAAAGTTTGTTGCACACCATTTTTATGATGAAAAAATTGTATTTCACATTCGAATATTTTGTAGTTATCTATTTCATCCTTTGGACGCTCGACCACCTAAACCAACATCTTGATTCATAATCCCAGTTACAATCTCTGACTGTATGATTTATACATAAATAAATGGCATTATTATATAATAAAAACAAACTGTTGTGATTATGTTGTTTCATTATATCACCTCTTTCCAAAATATTTTACTTTAGTGATATTCAGCTACAGAGGATTTTATCTGAATCGATACAATATCTTATTTTCAAGAGCCAAGAGGAAAGATGCTTTATTCAGTGAAATAACAATTTTATTTTCGACTAGTCGGTGACCCGTGCTTCGCAAGGGTCTAATTAAAAACTTGACAAACTGAAAACTTAACCTACTAAAATCTTAAAGTATTCAAAATAGGCCTATAACCACCCTCGGTAAATAGAGAATGTATATGCGAAATTCCAAGTTAATCAGTCCAGTAGTTCAGGCGTGATGATGCGTCATCCATTTCCTATCCCGTACGTGTATGAGCCAATTCTTTCCTCTATGATATTATTATATAGATTTCAATAATAAACCAATATGACGTCACATATTTGTATGATAAGTTCTGCACGAAATGTGAAATATGAAAATTTTATGCTACGGTAGGCCTACTGCTTGATGCTTGAGTAGCCACTTTAATGGGTGATTTGAAGTTTTCTCATTCAAGTCAATCAAAAAATAATATTAGAAAGCTTTTGAATTTTGAAAAATATGAAAGTTTTTCTGGAGAAAAACCAACAAAAAATTGTGAGTGGGTACCTTCGTGACTGATGCGCTCAGATCGATTGTCAACAGTCAATTTATTAATTTTATTGTGTATTTCGGGATCTTTGAATAAAGTACTTGTTGATTTTTTTTATTGCGGATGATGCCCACATTAGCGTTTTGCTTGTGCGAGGGTAATGAGAAGTGCAAGGGTGATTTATGAGATGATCAAACGTCCATGCCTATTCGTTGGGATTTGACGGGATTCGAACCCGCGACCAGGCAGCACTATCAGACTGAAGGGTACAACGTCTTAGTCTACTCAAGGAAAAATGAATTAATTACGTAGTTCTATTATATTTAATACTTTTTATTTTTATTGAACAACTACAAGACACGCCATTCAGACATTATGTTCTTATTGCAAGTATGGAGACTTCAATAAAGGTAGTGTATGCTCAAAGCTCATGGATATTCATGAATCTTGGGTTTCATCACGAACTCGCATCATTATTCATTCATTCACTTGAAATAAGAAGTGTATAATGAATAACAATATATTTTATAAAAGGTCAACTTTATAATTAGGCCTACTTACCTGAACAACGAAATCGGCATTTTCTTTGAGATCACCAATACAGCCCGGTTATGAAGACGGCGTTTCTGCTGCTATTTTTATAATAAAATAGACTGCCAGTCGTTATCTATTTTATATATTTTAAGTCCATTTATAGATGATATTTTATTAGCGTTGTTTTCTGAAATCGCTTCCAGTTTAATGCAAGGCGTAATAATTTTAACGAATAATGTAAGGGTCACACCTTTCTTGTAGCATTCCGATCCTACTCATGTCCGATTCCACAGGCTGTCCGATATTTCTGTGGGGTACGAATCATATGACGGACATGTGTGGGATGCATCATTCTAGGGCTAGGCCATTGTGATCTGAGTTCTGATCGAAAAGCTACATGCAAAGTGTCACGGTCTTGAACTGTTTCTTACCACACATATAAACCACATCATAAATGACAAATAATAAACTCCGGTTGACGTGTGAGGTCCTTTGAACCTTTGGATCCTTGAATCCGTCCCTTCAAACATGTAATATAAATTTTATCAGTCCATGTTATACGACAGGGATCAGTAATCTTGTCTATGGTTAAACTTGAAAACGTGATGCTATGAACGATGAAATTATTAATTTTTATAATTATTACTTTATTATTTTCAGTACGGTATCTTGAAAAAATACTTTTTAATAATATTAGAGATCTAAGTTTTTCAAATATTTATTTAATGTTTCTCAAATATTATGACATTTCCACTACAAGTTTACGGAATTGGTAGATATATTTATAGTGATTTGTGAAGGAAACAGTGAATCAGCTGTTATATGCTTCACCGTATGTTAGTACAGTATTCTATGTTGAGGTACAATGATAAAGCTCTCTTTCATCATTTGAATTTTAATTGTTTTTAGTTTTATTAAAATTTACTGGTAGGTATCATGAAATAAACTTTGCTTTAAACTATGAAGAAAGAGGCTTAGGCCTAATATCTCAAAATAATTTTTGGTCAACAAATTAGGCTATACTCAAAATAATAGGCGGATTGTCAATGAAGAAGCTAATTTTTTTTATCAATGCAGGATAAAGTTCTCCAAAAATTTATAATCTGTCGGTGACAGGTGAGTCAATGATAACATGTGATTCGTTATCTCGAGTATCTACACAAATTCACATCAAAGAGAGAAATAATCATAATATTTTTTTTATTGTGTGTATAAGTAGACCCCATGTTTTTAATTTGATAATGTTTACTTTCTTGTGGTTATGCAATTAGGCTAACTCTATATTGTAAGTACCGGTATTAGGCAAAAAAGATAGATTTTCAAAATGTTCGTATCATGTACTTGCTGAATTTCTATCTCATTATTTTTTGTTATATTTCCAGTCAAATTTACTAGGTTTTCACTAGATTCAAATGTTGTGATGGACCGAGATGCGGCAGCAATAGAAGCTGCCTTGGAAAAAGTGGGCTCCAAAAGCAGTTGCTGGCTGTGGGGTGTATTTATCTTGACCAGTATGCCTGGTGCTTTCAATTCAATGAATATGATGACCTATGTGTTCTTCACCCATGTCCCCCCTTACTGGTGTAAGGTTGATGAGTTGACCTCTGCCGGATGGACTCATGCACAGATCAGGAATGTCTCATCACCAGAGTGAGTTGATTTTCAGAAAAAAGGAAATTTCTCTTTTCATAGTTTTGGAGAGCACAATACGGTACTTTTCTTTTGAGTTGGTTTCATAATTTGAGAACGGATCTTTTGTCATCCATTATTGAAACATTCTTCCGAGTAAGATTAGGCCTATCCAGATTTTAATTGAGATAAGAAAATAATTTTATAGAATTTCCTATATTTAAATTTACGAATGTCAGCGTGTTTGATTCAATAAAAAATCATCGGATTTCACAATTTACACAAAGGAAAAAGTATTCTGAAAACAATTATATACACACATATACAGTAGTCTGATCATAGTTTCAAATAATTATGTTGCCGCCAATTGTCATTATGTTATTTCTCTAAATTATTGTCGTTTAAGAATGAGGCTCCAGTTCAATGAGCAAGGAAAGTTGTGTGAGTGTACCACACCAGATTTTTATAGATTATTCCATGTATCCGTACAGAGCAGGACTGACGGCACGCATGCGCACGGTCAGGACCATGAGTTTTATACAGCGTACGAAGTCCATCGGTCGAGCTCGTGCGCATCCGTTCCATCGGTCGACTGACGCGCTATTGAAGCAGATAGAAGCTTTCAGAGCTGTACTGATCAGTAGCCCGATAGCAACATAACCAATGTGCTGACACCTCTGCCCGACAATCAGCTGATATTGAATTGAATAGCATAATGAGTGAATTCAATTAATAGTGTCATATTTGAATTCAGAGTTTTTCTATAAATTTCTTCAATCATTTCTAATTTTTTTATTGAGGAAATCATATATTAATAATATTATCTACATTTATTTGATCCATAATCTCAAAGTGACTGCAAGTATTCCCAATGGTGATACAAGCTCGAAATAACTCATCAAAATTTCTGATGGACATTCTGAGGTAGTTGAAAAATGTATCTTCACCCCAAGCAATAATGTATATAATGGTACTAAATTCCCTTTGAAATGCTCTTTGGGTGACCATCGGGTGAACTTGATATCTATGTCTTTTAATCTTTCGTTTACGAAGATAATAAGCTGCAATAACAATCTGTTAAGGGGTCCATTTTGTGAGTCAGAAAAAGTCATGTATGGTCAGGATGGTGCATACGCACTGACGGTCGGTCGAGCTCTGAATGTGTAAAACTGATTCATCGATGCGTACGGTCAGGATGGTAGGCCTACATACGCACTGACGGTCGGTCGAGCTCTGTAACCGGCCTAAGGTACAGTGATAAAGCTCTCTTTCAGCATTTGAATTTTTAATAGTTTTTAGTTTTATTAAAATTTACTGGTAGGTATCATGAAATAAACTTTGCTTTAAACTATGAAGAGGCTTAGGCCTAATATCTCAAAATAATTTTTGGTCAATAAATTATAGGCAAAATTATTCCCAAAATAATAGGCGAATTGTCAATGAAGAAGCTAATTTTTTTATCAATGTAAAGTTCTCCAAAAATTTGTAATCTGCCGGTGACAGGTGAGTCAATGATAACATGTGATATCATGTGATTTGTTATCTCGAGTACCTACACAAATTTACATCAAAGAGAGAAATAATCATAATTTTTTTTTATTGTGTGTATAAGTAGACCCCATGTTTTTAATTTGATAATGTTTACTTTCTTGTGGTTAAGCAATTAGGCTAACTCTATATTGTAAGTATTAGGCAAAAAAGATAGATTTTCAAAATCTTCGTATATGTACTTGCTGAATTTCTATCTCATTATTTTTTGTTATATTTCCAGTCAAATTTACTAGGTTTTTACTAGATTCAAATGTTGTGATGGACCGAGATGCGGCAGCAATAGAAGCTGCCTTGGAAAAAGTGGGCTCCAAAAGCAGTTGCTGGCTGTGGGGTGTATTTATCTTGACCAGTATGCCTGGTGCTTTCAATTCAATGAATATGATGACCTATGTGTTCTTCACCCATGTCCCCCCTTACTGGTGTAAGGTTGATGAGTTGACCTCTGCCGGATGGACTCATGCACAGATCAGGAATGTCTCATCACCAGAGTGAGTTGATTTTCAGAAAAAAGGAAATTTCTCTTTTTATAGTTTTGGAGAGCACAATACGGTACTTTTGTTTTGAGTTGGTTTCATAATTTGAAGAGCACAAAGCTTTTGTTTTGATTAATTATCCGCCTGTAGCCTAATCCAGAGTCATATTTGAGAACGGATCTTTTGTCATCCATTGTTGCGAGTTGTTATAACATTCTTCCGAGTAAGATTAGGCTTATCCAGACTTTAATTGGGATAAAAAATAATTTTATAGAATTCCTATATTTAAATTTACAAATGCCAGCGTGTTTGATTAAATAAAATCATACGTAGACTGTCTAGTATTAAATTTTAAGATTAAGTACAACTTGGAGTTGAATAAAAATTAATAAAGTAGGGTACAACTTCAAGTGCATTGATAGATTTAGTAGATACTGCATTGAAATTTTCAAGAAATAATTGAAACTCATTCTTTTGAATAATTATCTATTGATTGTTTAATATTTTATTTAGATAGATATAAATTAATAAATTAGATAGATATAGGCCTATAAAAATAGATTATATAGATAGCCTATATATTTTATTTAAAGGTGGAAGAAGTAAAATTGATTAATGTTTGATTAATTATGCTAGTCTATAAGTTTGTTGTTTGTACCATATTAGCCTACAGATTTCAAAAATAAATTTACATTTATATACCAAATTGCCAGCAAATAATATATAATGATTTCTACTCTTATGTCTTATCTTATACAGTTGAAACCTTGTTACTGTTTTGATGATTTCAATAAAATTTACATACAGTAGTGTATTATCGAATATCATTCTATATAAAGGGTCATAATTTTATAAGAAAAAGGAAGGGAATCTTAAGACATTAACTTATGGTTTTATTTCTTTCCAAATAATGAATTGATAACTTTTTAAAATCAATGTAGTAGGTACTCTTTTATTGCCCTGATTTAGAATTTAAAAATGTGTAACTTTTAGCCTACCTACCTATTAAGAGTAAAAATCATCACAGAAAATATGACTAGTTTAAAATACAAACTACTTACATATAATCATATTTATTATGTGGATAGTTAAATAAAATTGAGAAGATTTCTAGCTCTAGTCAAGAAACCTCTAGGATTGCTGAAAAAAGTAGCTTTATTTATTTCATTTAACGTTTTTTCTATTCTATTGTGGTACTATAATAATGTATATTACAAATCTCTCAGCTTCTGAGAAACAGTATTGACTATTATACAGAACAATTTTTTTTACATAATATAAGTTAATGCTTCAATATAAGTTCAACGAACATTGGTACTGTATTAATGTTGCAGCGCTTCAGATAATAGCTGCTTTAGATATGATTGGGATTATGCGCAGTTGGCTGGTTTGGGCTACAATGGGTCATTGGACTTCATAAGTAAAGCGGAGCAAAAACCAAAGTTGATAGAATGCCAGACATTCGAATATGAAGAAAGTACACCAAAATCAACTATTGTCAGTGAGGTGAACTATAGCTTGAATTTATTAAATTTTACAAAACAATGCAATTATTATGGTACCGTATAATGAATAAAATTAGTCACATTAAAATTAACGGTATAAAAATGTCTGGTAATTTCGAAGTAGGCCTATAAGGTTTTTATCGTTATTCCTTTCATCAAAAATAAATTTTGTAAATAATTCTGATAGCATATTTTTTAATAATTATTCATAAGAAAGTTTGAAGGTGAATTTCAATTATTAAGTTTTAATGATTGATTGAATTTCAATGATAGATAGCATTAATATAGCATATAGTTCTGCAAAGATTAAGGCATAATTACCTGGAACCAATTTTAAATTCTACTGATTGAGCTGGATTTATTTGAAAATTGAATTCAGCTTTAACTTCAAACTTTAAATGTATATAGTTATTTTAAATGTTTTTTACTTGTGCACTAATTATGTATTCTCTTGTTTACATTATGCCCTAAATTTTGGCACATCACATTTTTTTCTACTAGCTTTATAATGGTAGACTTGCTTTACAATCATGTCTCTCCTATTTCTATGAATACCTATTGATTTTTATTACATTTGTTTAATTCTAATATCCATTCGACTTTGAATTATTAGAGGTTATTTTTCGTACTTTTTAAAATATTAATACTTTTCAGTGGAATTTGGTTTGCCACAGAGATCATCTTAGGTCTTTTACTCAAGTCACAATTGCGTTTGGAAAGTTCTTTGGTGGTTTCGTATTTGGAGCTATTTCTGATAAGTGAGTTGATAATTACAAAATGAAACCCTTAGGCAATTTCAATCTTTGCATTTTGATTGTAACCGTTCAATATAATAACGGAAAGAAATGTCCGTTATTATATATATAAATGTCAGTTGGAATCTATCTACTTCCCAACTGTACTGTAACTTACAGCTGATTATGTGTGAGCACACACGAAAGCATGCTACTGTAAAATATTAATTTTTATTATTTAATTAAAGTGGATTTTTGACAACGTTTTAAGTCTATTCAATTATGGAAAAGTTCCACAACATCAACATTCACGCTACAAACTTAATTAAGGAAAGAAAGGTGTTTGATTTTTACACATTTTTGAAAATGGCAGATTCTCTACCATTCAATCGTTTAGGCCTACTTGAATATCAGTAAATTTTTGAATCAGTACTACATTCAGACCTCACTCTTGCTGTAAACTGCATCACTAGATGCCTACTATTCTTAAATATTATATTATTAAATTTGGTTTTATCTCATATCTATTGAATACTGCTTTCTGTCTACGGTACTCATTCATCGGATGAACCGTACTCTTATGAATTACCATCATAACGTATTTTATATTTATAATATAAATTGCTTTAATAATATTTATCAGAGCAGATTAATATGTATCCATTCATTCACATAAACATTTCAAAAAATATTAAAATTCCAGTCAAACTTCTTGACAAAAATAGCTACTCTTTCCTACAAGCATTTCTTTTTTGTCTGCTTTAGAGGGTTAAGATAGTGACAAATTTGTATTCAAACTGAGTTCTATTATTGATAAAATTTCAACGAGATATCAATTTATAAAATGGTACATTAAAAATCAAATTATAACTAATTTATTTTTGTAGTGAACAGGGATCTAAAATTATTCTTAAATTCAAATGGGCTTACATTACAGCAGTGTAATTTGTAATAAGCTTTTAACAAAAATCGAGAGAGTAGATCTTTCTTAATAGTACCCAGAGAGTAAAATTTTTGAATACCATTGATGAATTGGATCAATTTTGAAATGTTTATTGTCTTTGAGACATAATTTTTGAAAATTATGTATGTAGGATGCTCTCCATTTAAATATCCTATAAGTTGAAAGAAATAAAAATGCTTTTATGCATTTATTTTGTTTCGTTTTTATAAGTATACCGGTAAATAGTGGAACTTCCGCATCACAATTAACGTTTTATCATAACATTTAGGATATTACTTTTAAAAGTTGAATGACTGTTTGTGTTTGAACTTCGAAATTTTGTGTGTGATGTTCATCTAATATTTGTTTTAACAGATATGGAAGGAAAACAAGTTTTATACTTGCAACAGTGCTGTACATCGTAGCAGGGCCTTTAGCAGCTCTAGTACCCAGTTTCACGGTATTCAATATAACCAGATTTATAGTCGGAATGGCCGGATCTGGTGTCTATGAAACAACCTTCACCATCCGTGAGTATTAGTAAATACTCTACTAATTTCATTAGAACTACTAATTTCATTAGGCTACTGATGACGTGTTTGACTAATGTAAATTGGAACTAAATGAATGATGTATTACACAAATTTTTATTATCATGTGAATTCTTCATTATTAAAACTACTGTGATGTGAATTAGACCTATAGGTACATCACATTCATAATTCTGTTTCATGTTTGTAATCCATATTGATTGATATTATGGTATTTTAAATAGCATAAAATTCGGCAGTGATTCTCAATCTATGTTTCTATAAAACCCATTAAACAATATTTACTTCAACAATTAGTTACTTCAGTATTTTATATAATTTATACTCTAATTTATATAATTTAATGTAAATTAGAACTAAATGAATGATGTATTACACAAATTTTTATTATCATGTAAATTCTTAATTAATGAAACTACTGTGATGTGAATTAGACCTACATTACATTCTTAATTGTGTTTCATGTTTGTAATCCATATTGATTGATATTATGGTACCGTATTTTAAATAGCCTACAATTTTGCAGTGATTCTCAATCTATGTTTCTATAAAACCCATTAAACAATATTTTCAACAATTAGGTAGTTCAGTATTTTATATAATTTATACTACTACAAAGATAGATATCATGGAATATTTTTGGAAAAAGTATATTATTAAATCTGATACAATATCTACTTAAAATGTATGTATTCAGGGCTGCTTCCTAGTTTTTATTTATAAAATAACATAATAGCACTCTTTTTTGAAAAGTTTGTAATATAAAATAACAGATTAAAAGCACAAATTAATAGGTACTAATTAAACAAATCAAAACTAATTTGTGTTTTTAATCTGTTATTTTATATTTGAAATTTTTCAAAAAAGGGTACCTACTATGATGCTATCTTATAAACTGATACAATCTAATTTTCTTTATAAGCTTCCAATTAAGTAATACATGTGAGAATGTGCTACACTCCAAATCTAATGAAAGATCTACTTATATTAAGAAATGTGGTGGTCAAACTACCGGTTGATTGGTAGAACCTAAAAGTAAAATTGGATGAGTAAATCCTACTATTTTGCATTTGAAAATATATTGAATAGATTCAAACACCCCAACTTAGTTTTAGCCCTTCCTAAGCTTATAGTGCAAATAATTTTACTCGTCTCGAATTTTGAAACTACTAGAAAAATCAAAATTGCTCTATTCCATTTTTCAGTAACTGAAATAGCGGTTCGGGTGTACAGAACACTATTTGGTTGCGTATTCAACATATCCTACCCAGTGGGTTACATTCTGCTCCCTGTATTGGCTTATGTATCCCATGATTGGAGGCAATTGCAACTTTATGTATCTCTATCGATTCTGGTACTCGTTATGCATTTTTGGTCAGTGTTTTTATACATTATAGTAGCTACATAAACTATGAAAAACCACATGATGAAAATCCTTCAATTTTAATTACAATGCTTTCGTTTTTCTTAATACTCTTATTCTTACATATTAATTATTAAAAATATTCCAAGTATTTTGTCGTTTAGTGTTCTTAATCGGCAACGCTGCTCTCCTATCTTTCTCCACTGCCATTATAACGTTGTCCTAACTATAGGTACTCTACTACTACATTTCTAGCTATGCAGAGATAGTATTTCTAGATAGTATTTCTAATGTTTTGCTTGGATTAAAAATATTTAATTATATTTCCTCCTAGATATTTTTTCATTTGACCGATTTGTGGAAGATAATATGCGATTTCAAATTCTCCTCACAAAATACACTAATCTTTTATACAGATTCACTAATCTGTTTCACTAATACCACTTTTTTAAATCTCCCTTTATACTTGTGCAAAAACAATAAAAGACTTACGTTTTACTTTAGGTACAGTAGTCACGTTTTCTCTAGTCCTATAAATTTTAATAGATAATAATAAGAGACTCACAGTAGTCCTATAAATTTTTTAAGAGCATATTATATTACCAAGATCATAATTATTATTCATTTCAATATAATTGATTTAATAGAATGGATTGACATTATAGAATTGATTGAATTTTAGTCTTCTCCCTGAATCTCCACGTTGGTTATTATCCAAAGGCAAAAACGCTGCTGCATGGAAAGTTCTAGAAAAATCTGGTGGAGTCGACAGAGATGCCAGAAATAGACAAGAAAATAGACCCGCACCTGCTCCGCCGAATCAGGTACAGTAGGTCATAAAATATTCTAAGTTTTAATAGAAAATATAGAACCGATCAGGCCACCCATTCAAAATGTTCTTTATAAATTTGTAATTATTTTATCAAATAAATCTTGTAAAACACGGATAATTTCTTAGTTATGATTTCATAATCAAATTATTTTTATTACAGTATTCAATAAATTCAGAAAAAGTACATCATTACATAGTTTCTAATTTATTTCTATTCTCAAGTAGCATTACAATGTAATTCTTTTATCAAGTAATTCTTGTAAAGTACGGATAATTTCTCAGTTATGATTTTAAATTAAAATAATTTTTATTATTCAATAAATACAGAAAAGGACATTATTACATAGTTTCTAATTCATTTCTATTCTCAAGTAGCATTACAATGTAATTCTTTTATCAAGTAATTCTTGTAAGATACGGTTAATTTCTCAGTTAAGTATGATTTTAAATTCAAATAATTTTTATTGGATATTCAATAAATGCAGAATAAAGTAAATTATTACATAGTTTCTAATTCATTTCTATTATTAAGTAGCATTACAATGCAATAATTTACATTAGAAAGTACATTATTACATAGTTTTCAATTCATTTCTATTGTCAAGTAACATTACAAGTAATTTCACATTTCAGGGGCAGGCTGCGAGAAAATCTTGTTGCAAAAGGCTACTTCATTCGCTAGAAGAAATATTGTCATTGTTTGGTTCAGTGGAGATATGTAAACGGATATTCATCTGTTATTTTGCCTGGTTTGCAGCTTCAATAACATATTATGCAATTGGTAAGTGGGGCTAACTTATTTCTAGCCAATCTCTGTACGGTTACTTTTTGTCCGAGTTGGGAAAAATACTATATCTAGTTACTTCACTCTAGGGTTTAAATAAACCAATTTTTCTAAATCTTGATAAACAAATTTCTGAATTTGTGAAATAGACACTTCCGCACTGCTCTTCTCGAAAATGTTCTAGGGAGAGAGGATGGTTATGGGATAAAGGTAGCCATGCTCAGATTGAATGGAGAAAGTAAACACTTAGCCTTATTTCATGAGTGGGAGAGAGATGAGTGTGGTCTTTCATGTATCTAAATTTTCTCATTCATGTTCTCGCATGATTTTCATATCAAGAAAAGGCTCTTCGAAGTATATATTAAAATCAAAGTCTACATATAACTTTTGTTTAAGGTTCAGAACTTTGGTTCTCAATTCAAATTGCAAAGACATTATTTTATTTCAAATAAACTTGAAATACAGTATCAGTGTTTGATATAATTGTGAAATTTTACCCTAGCAACATTGTATCACTTCTCTGTCAGTATTCTATTCTTTATTATACAATATTTTATGATCCATGTTACTTATACACTTTGCATGATCACACTGATTTTTCAATCAGTTATACTCAATTACAGTTTTTTTTTAGTTCAGTTGCCTTTGGTGCTTCTTAGAATACTCCAGAAAATAGCATTGAATATGAAAATGCATTCATAATAGTTTAACATTTTATATTTATAAGAAGTATCGAACACTATACTCATAATCATTCAATTTTTTCAATCATAAATTCATGTCACACATCACAAATCATAAATTCATGTTATTCAATATTTTAAGAATTAGTTTTTAAAATAATATTTTTTATTCTCCAGCATTGAACGCGGATAATTTCACAGCAAACATATACATATACTGTGCTTTGAACGGGGCTGTAGAAGCACCTGGATACGTTCTTTCCTTTCTTTGCTTGATGACTTTTGGAAGAAAGCCAGTCAGCAGTTTGCTGTTTTTCATTACTGGTTTATCATTGCTCCTCATTCTAATTGTACCTCGAGGTAAGAATTCAACTGATAAGATTAGAAACAATATTTTATAAAAACATCCAGGACGGTGTATGAAAACATTTAATAGAATTGAAACTAAATCAATTAATAAAGGTAGCCCTACGTTACGGTTCTTGGTCAAGTGTATTGAGTTGGACAATATTTGCCTCTACATCCATTGTTTATCATTCTATTTATAGATGAATAGTCCCTTTCCAAAACACATGTAAATTCTATAAAATGTCCAATAAAATTCTGCATTCTGTCATTTCCTTTGTAATTGTATGAAAAATTGATTTCATTTGAATAAGCTGGCGATACATAATTTATCATGTGCTAATGCTCCTCCGCCACAAGGTTCTGGCAACTGGGTCTCCTCTCTACTTACAAGGGAAGAAAAACTCCACAACAAACATCTCAAATATGTCTTGGAATAGATGGTGAAGAGGTAGATAACCCACTCTTAGTAGCAGAGCTTCTCAATGGCTACTTTACAGATGTTGTAGGGGAGACACTCAAGCATAACAATAAACCCACACAAGATGACGAAAGTATAGACACACAAAAGCAAGAGGGAACTGACGCTAATAGATTCTGCAGACTAGAGCCAAACAACTATGAAGAGATGAAGAATGTCATTAACACTCTGAAATCGAAAGGATCAAGTGGAGTGGATGAATACTCACCATAAACTGTGAAACACTGTGCAGACGAACTGATCCCACCTCTAGTAACCATTATTAACAAATCATTCTGCTCTGGCCTATTCCCATCTCTGCTCAAGATAACAAAGGTCTATCCAAAACACAAAAAGGGGTCAAAAACTGAAATGAAGAATTATCGTTCAATATCTTTGGTATCCACATTCTCAAAAATTATAGAAAAGATTGTCTTACATAGATTACTGACATACTTAAACACCCAATCTCTGATAACCACCAGACAGCATGGCTTCCAAAAAGGGAAATCAACAACATCCGCAATCATCAGCCTCATCGAACACATTATTGATGGAATAGATAATGAAAAATTTATATCAGCACTTCTACTGGATTACAGCAAAGCATTCGACTGCTTGGGACATGACATAATTGAGAAAAAACTAAAACTACTAGGAGTTAATGGAACAGCACACAAATGATCAATGACTTACCTATCATGCAGAACACAACTGGTTGAGATCAAGGGCACAATTCATGGATTAACAAGGCCATACCAATCCAAACCACTACCTGTTGCAAGAGGAGTCCCACAAGGGTCAGTTCTTAGACCAGTTCTCTTCATTCTCTTTGTCAATGACTTCCCTGCACTCATAGAGGATCAAAACACAAAATGCATAATGTATGCCGATGATACAACACTTTTAGTCTCAAGCAACACAGCTGAGGGATTGATCACAAATGCTGCCAACTCTCTACAGAAAACACAAGAATACTGTAATGTCAACGATCTTGTTATGAATGCCTCAAAAACAATTGAAGTTAATTTCAGTAAAAGAGGGGTCCAATTAACAAACTCATGCAGCATAGATAAGGGCAAGGTTGAATTTTTGGGCATTACAATAGACAGGGGCCTATCATGGAACGCACATGTGGATTCAGTACCTATGCAAGAAACTAGGCTCAGGAATCTATGTGGTGAGAAGAGTGAAGTGTATTGCAACACTGGAAGCGGCAAAAGCAGCATACCATGCCCTGGTAGAGTCCCACCTGAGATATGGGCTTATTGTGTGGGGGGGATCGTCTGCGGGCAATCTAAAGAGGGTTCTCACACATCAGAAGAGGGCTATAAGAGTGCTGGCAAGTCTCGAACAAAGAGAGACATGTCGAGATGCCTTCCGTCATCTGGGCATCATGACGGTGACCAACATCTACATCATGGAAGTCATCACCCATGTTAGCAGACTAAATCTCCAGAGAGGCAAAGATGTTCATAAATACGTCACTCGGCAGGCAGACAACTATGTACTCCCAAGGCACAGGACTGCAATCTTCGAAGAGAAACCTTCATACGTGGGCAGAAAACTGTGGAATCACCTACCGGAGAAGATAAAGAGGCTGGATTGTGTGACATTGAAAAAAGACTTAGTGACTTTCTCAAAGGAAGGCCCATGTACGAACTGTGTGAATTTCTTGAAACAGGAGACAGGACAGACTGGCAGTGAACAAAATATAATTGTGAATACAAACAATTCAAATATATATAATTATATATATATATATATATCCTTGACAACAATTGCTATTCTTGAAGAATATGTAATAAAGAATTTTGACTATTGACTACTTGAGTCAGAAATTTCAATTCGTCGCAGGAATTAACAGAAGAGATACGAGACATGGGGCAAGCCTGTTGAGCATTCCCATCCATCACACTGTGACATATAATAGGTTGTTCTGTGTGACTGCTTGCAGACGGTGGAATAGCTTACCCGCATCTTTGAGGAGTGTGGAGAGGCGGACACTGTTCGGCGCGGAGGTCTTGGCGTGGTTGAGGGAGGGCGATCGGGGCATAGGATGAGGAAGTGTGTGTACGTGGCGTGTTTGCGTGGAATTTTATTGTTTCTTGCTTAAGAAAAATGCTTTTTTCTAACTTCTTTTTTCAGTCTAAAATATATTCTAAGTTGAATGATTTTTTCTTAATTACTATTGATTCATAATGTTTTATCATATTTCTTATTCTATTTGAGAGATTATTCCCTTATGTTTTTGTGATGTAAATGCATCAGAATTGTATAGGAGGGTTAAGTGGGAGAGAGAGGGCCGGCTGCGCTCCAACTTCGCCCTCCAGGTTAAAATAAAGCCAGCCTATCCATCTATCTATCTAGTGATGCTATTGTTTTTAGTATTAATACAATCAAATTGTTGAAGAGGAATTATTTGATTATCAAATATTGCAATTTATTAATGTGTCTCAATACCCTTTGGATTCGATCCTTACTACACCTGGACTACATTGTATAATTGTTCACGTACGTCTTATTATCTCACGCATAAGGATCAAAACAAAGTGGAAATTGTTTTGTTTTTTCGGATTGGTTTCTACGGATTTGCAGATTTGACGCCTAGTGAGATCGGACTCCCCAAGCGGTGAAGCGATGGAGCGGTGAAGGTAGGGTAGCTGAGAGTGTTGTAAAGTAATACATGCATTAACTGTGTAAGAGCATAATAGTGTAACATCTAAGGTAGGGTAGAGAAGGTCGAAGGAAGCGGAGATGCATTATTTTCAACACTCTCAGCTACCTGCTCCCTGCCTTCTATGTTTGAACCCTTAGAGCCGTTTGCACAGTGACAGTTAAAACTAAATTTTATTTTAAACTGGATTAAATCCGTATCAAGTATAATTTGTTATAATGTGATTCATTTTGAGTTTAAGCCAACAGCTGATTGAATTCAGTTTAAGCTTTCACTGTGCAAACGGCCCTTAGTTTCATACCCATATTGGGAATCATGATCAAGAAAGTGAAATGCGAGCTTCCTTAAATTCAATTCAGTTATGTTTCAATTTCATTCATTATTATTAAGTATAGCTTATAGCAATTATTTATTTTCACCCACAGATTTTCCGATAGCGATTCTCATTATGGCATTGACTGGGAGGTTCTGTATATCGGCTGTGTTTGCAGTAATCATTCTACAAACTTCGGAGCTTTTTCCTACCGTCAACAGGAATTCAGCCATCGGTACCAGCTTGACTGTGGCTCAATTGGGAGCTGTAGCTGCCCCATATGTTGTCAACTTTATGGTGAGCTGTTCAAATATCTTATTCAATTTATGGTAGTCCTCATATAATTCACTATCCATGACAAACTGCAAGTAGGAATCCGTTTTGAACTACATTCTAATTTTTGAATATTAGCATAGAGAAACAATAGCATAAGTAGATATGCCACGGTATAGGGCGTTTATGTCGCAACTTTTACTGTTATCTCAAGCTGATTACTGTTGATTATTGTCGAATTTTACTGTTTTGTTGGGGTGAGAGTGTATGAACGGCACAATATGAGAGACTACCAGTGTCACACAGCTTCACGGGAAAGAACTACATGAACTATAGGCTTGAGATAACAGTAAAAGTTGCGACATAAACGCCCTTTACCATGGGATATCTACTTACGCTAATGTTTATCTATGATATTAGTTATTAAAAACTAGTCCTCATATGTGGAGCGCTTCCTTTTTTACTTTCCTTGCCCTATTACCATAGGTAAGGAAAGTATTGCTTTCCGAAAAAAATTAAGGTACCCCGATTTCTAAATTTCTATACGTTTCAAGGTCCTCTGAGTCCAAAAAATTGGTCTGTATGTATGTGTGTGTGTGTGTGTGTGCAATACAAGATGGCGAAAATGTTGTCAAAAAAAGGGTTTTTCGCGATTTTCTCGAAAACAGCTCCAACGATTTCGATCAAATTTACACCTAAAATAGTCATTGATGAGCTCTATCAACTGCCACAACTCCCATATCTGTAAGAATTTCAGGAGCTCCGCCTCATCTATGCAAATTTTGATTTTAGATTCCCAATTATCAGTCTTCAGATACAATTAAAACAAAAAATTTCAAGTGGAAAGTTTGAGCATGAAAATCTCTACAATTAATGTTCAGTAACATTTTCACCTAAAATTGAAAATAAGCTCGAAATTTGAGAAAATGTGATTATTCAATTGCAAACTGTTGACAACTATTGATTCTATTAAATCATTCACTATGAAGAGATAGCAGACATCGTGTGTCTCCAGCGTTATTGTCCTGTCACCAGCTGGCTCAAATCTTTGAATAGTAGACTTGAGATGCGCGTGAACACTAGCGTCAGGTGATCAATTTTCATAACGGCAAGGAAAGTTGTGTGAGTGCGCCACACCAGATTTTTTCAAATACATTTTCAACAAGTGTTGAAAAATCCAAAAGCGCTCCACATGTGAGTAGGTACTAGTTTCTAATAACTAATATTCAAAACTTAGACTGTAGTGTCGTCGGAAATAGTTCAAAACAGATTAAGGTAGTCACTGTAGAGATTTATTTTGATGCAAAATTTCTTCGTCTTGAAATCTAATAAAATCAACCAATTCCATTTTATCCAATAATTTTAATTTAATTTCTCAGGGAGGAAAGAAGTACTGGTTCCTACCAAGCACATTTTGTGGTATCCTGTCCATTTTGACCGCTATACTCATCGCTTCTCTACCAGAAACAAAAGATAAGCCAATGGCTAATACAGTCGAAGACATAAAAAACCAACCAGATAAAGTTTCGTTTTTGTCGTTTTTCAAATTTGTATGTTTCTGTTGGTGACAAAATAGAGCTTAATGGTCTATGCACCATGTATAACGAGATAAAATTCAACATACATTCAACAATATTCAATAATTTATTTGTATTTTTCATTCAAGCAACTACTTGAAAAATAGGAATCAAATAATTCATATAATTATGTAGAATTATTTGATATGTAGGAGTATTATTAAAACCTGATAAATCAATAGGCTTGTAATCAAAAGGTTACAATATTGATTGGTTTCAATTTTAATAGGCTTCCATTTAGTTTCCAAGTTTTAGGCTTTAATTTTGATATTTTTTCTAAATTGAAAATTCAATTTTCACTTATCCTATCTTCTAGTAGAATTTGAAACCGATGTTTAATTGGAAATAGAGAAATAAGTAGTAGCAGCAATCCAGATAGGAAAATCATTGAGTCGTAATAGTAATCAAAACGATGATTTTTACTGTTTAGTATAATTATTGTGTAAAACCTGAGAAATTAATAGGCTATGAGAACGGTTACAATATTGGTTGGACATAATTATTGAGCCTTCAAAACCCATATTTTAGACTGGACTACAGTATTATGAAAGCAATACAAGCTGTAATATTCTGGTTTCAACATTTCGTTCACAAATTTAGGAGTTTGAATTTCTAGGCTACCATACTATCTTGTCTATGGCGGCACTGCGACAGAATTGAAATCCAATATCAGTGCCATTTTTTAAGTTAGAATATTTATTTTATCAATCTGTATTATTTTATGGAAAAAATAAATGAATTTGAATTCATATAATGAATTTATATAAAAAATTTATATAATAAATTTATAAATGAATTTATACAATAAGAGAAACAAACTGATAGCTTAATAACTGATTATGGGGAACCTAAGGGAAATTTGACATTCCACTGAGTAAATTTCTTATCATTTACTTTTATCTTGAAGAATTTATTGTGGTCACGATTTTAAAGAAATCACTTACTTTGTATATAAGATACGGTAGTCTGCTAATGAAGGTCATCATCGATCAATCAAAGTCATAACTGCACTAAGTATAATTACTTTATTCTTGATAAGTTTCACATGATCAGCACACTTAATTACATATAACCAATAGTACCAATAATCATTTTTGAAGGAGTCAGAGTTTATTCAGTCTTACGTAGAATGCGAACCAATGGAGCTGGATTGTAAGAGTAGATAGGTCCCGGAATCGGTTCAACATCCTTGTACTGCACGTTGGCCACAAATCCAGTTTGTGGGGTTGGCACAGTCTCTGCATCTGCCTGTTCGCTCTGTTGGGTCTGGGTGGAGTAAGCTGGTTGGTATCCAAAAACTTGGGGCTGATTGTTCTGTTGCTGCTGGGCATTAACTATTTTCCCTGATGAAATAACAGCATTGCTCTGGAAAGTGTTGTACTGGTTGAAGTTGTTCTCAGACTCTGGAGTAGAGTTGGGTCTAGGACTCAGGTACTGTCTCTCCTGCTTTGAAGACACATCACCAGTGCTGAATGAATCCTGTTGGCTGGTTTGATCCTCGTATTTGCCGAATGGTTTCTGCTGGAAGCTGGTCTGTCCCAAATGGTTCTGCTGGGTCTGTGACTGCTGGAACGTGTTGAGGCCGAACTGGTTCTGTTGGAAGGCTGGCTTTTGGAACGCGGATTGACCAGCAGTTTGGCCTTGTGTGAATCTGGAGCTTTGGTCGTTGGTTTGAGGAAAAGCGGCAGGGAAAGCAAACTGTTGAACAGGAGCTGCTTCGAAATTTTGGCTTTGCTGAATCTGGTAATTGCTGGACTGTTGTTGAGGCTGGTATTGTCCATTGCTCTCTTGGTGTTGTGATGGACTGGTGAAGCTTTGGGCTGCCTCTGAGTTGAGGGGCGCAGTTGTGAATTCGACTCTCTGCAGACGGCCGTCAGGCAAAAGCACATGGTACACACCACTGGTCACTCCTGGCTGTTGCTGCAGCTGCTCAGATGCTGGGAATGAGGAAGCATTTACTGTTTCTTCTGCCTGTAAGTAAAAAATTGCCTATATTATAAGAGCCCATATATACTGGCGATAATATTTGCGTACAACCGGGAAAGAGTTAGAAGGAAAGATAATAGGATAGAGAAACAATAGCGTAAGTAGATATCCCATGGAATAGGGTGTTTATGGCGCAACTTTTACTGTTATCTCAAGCCGATTACTAATAAGACGATTAGTAGTAGGGAAAGATAATAGCATAGAGAAACAATAGCGTAAGTAGATATCCCATGGTATAGGGCGTTTATGTCCCAACTTTTACTGTTATTTCAAGCTGATTACTGTTGATTATTATCGAATTTTACTGTTTTGTTGAGGTGAGAGTGTATGAACGACACAATTTGAGAGACTACCAGCGTCACACAGCTCTACGGGTAAGAATTACATGAACTATCGGCTTGAGATAACAGTAAAGATTGCGACATAAACGCCCTATACCATGGGATATCTACTTATGCTATTGTTTCTCTATGATAATAGTGCGTTATGCCAACATAAATTGATGATAAAAAACTCCGAAAGCACTCCACATGGTAATAGCATAAAGAATTATTGTTGATTCTTTTCTAACTGATAATAGTTGTCAGATATTATTCACACAACTTTAGACTGCTATGTCGTTTAAAAATTATTAAAAAGTGATTGTTAAATAATATGTAATAACATATTGTATAATTTACCAGTGGGCAGACACGTTATAGCAATAATGAATAAAACTTTCATGTAAAGTGCATGGAATTTGTATGGGAAAAGAAACCTGGAAACCCGAACCATGAAACCTGGTTCTGTAATTGAAATTGATTCTGAACAAATATGGTGGTATTTACAATATCAACGTCTTATTCTTTCAATCAAGTATGGAATTTGATTGAACTGAGAGTTCTGTATAGTCACACATTCTACTACATGAATATAGTTAACCGAACGTAATGAGGTCTATGTTTTGACTCGGATTTTCTTTTGTCTGTATGAATGTATGTATTCAACGCAATTACAGAACGCGTTGATAGAATTCGATGAGATTTGGCAGGAATATTCCTTTTTCAACTGCGCGTCGATGTTTACACAAGGTTTTTTGAAATTTTGCATTTATGATATGAAAAGAAAAGGAATAATAATATGAAAAGAAAAGGAATTCCTCCATACTCCGATATCACTATATATAAATATATATATCATCTACTCTGAAGATAGGATTAATTATTAGACTATAGAATTATTCATAATCAATCAGCTGACAAGTGGATTACACAGATGTCTGGAGAAGCCGTGTCTATTTCTATAAGGTCTATAGTTTCAATCAAAGACCTTAAAGAGGTATGCATCTTTAAGGTCTTTGGTTTAAATATTTTAAAGTCATTTTGCAGTCATGGTATTATTATGCGTGCCCATCAGTATCAATATTCTCACGTTTGAAAAAAAAACTAATTTAATAGGTGATTAAAAATAACAAATGAACTAAATAATGCTAAAGAAATTATAATATTTTTGTTTGTGAAAAATTAATATTCTTCAGATGGAAAGATCATCACGGAACTGGATGAATTATATCATATGGAATACAAATTCACACGTGAACTGAGTTTGTTAACATTTCAAACAGGTGAAATCAGATACTTGTAGATGAAAAAACTGCGTGAGTTCTACTATTCACAGAACTACAAGTCTATAATAGTAAATTGCATAATTCACCAGTGGGCTCACTCTCACATACGTTATTATAGCAATAATAAACATAACTTCAAGTTCAATTCGATTGAACTGAAAGTAGTCATAGCAAGTTACTTGCCTGAGGAGGTGCGTAGGTCGCGGATACCGGAGCAGGAGGTCCATACTGGTTGTCAAGTTGCTGCTGCTTGACAGGCAACAAGAGGAGGCGACCGGACGGCTTCCAGCCACTGGGGGGGTAGGGAGCGGAGGGTGCCTCTGCATAGCACACTGCCAGGCAAGCAGCCACCACAACGACGCTCAAGCAAATGGTCTACAAAATCACAATTATTGTCAAAAAATATAGATTAAATATCCAAAAATGCTAATTATTGAGAAATGTGTAGCCTAATTTAACGTGGATCGTGGATCCTTTGCCCTGCATAATCAAACAATCAAATTTATAGATTTCCATTTTCTCACAATATGATGCAACATGAAACATAATGAAAATGGATATTTAGTACATTAAAGAAAACAAGAATCATCACCAGTAAAAGTACAACTTGCACGCTATGTAATTGATTATTTGGCATAACTTGGACCCTGAAATCTACATAATCAATCAATCAAATTTGAAGATTTTCGTTTTCTCACAACATAAAACAACATCATACATAACGAAAATTAATATTTACTACATAAAGAAAACAAAAATCATCACTAGCAATAGTGATAACCAGCAATAACTTGCTCGCTGGTGAGCGTACTGTAGAATACTAATGTAATGTCAATATTATTTGATAGACTTAAAAATCGAGAATAATGCTGGTCTTGCACTGCATGATGCTATAACAATAATATATATTCACGGTATCTGATGTAGTATCAGATTTCCACATTACAATTTCAAATGTTTATTGTAAGCGGTCAATATTATTGTAAAATCACAACAGTAATTGTTGTACGGTACAACTTACATCATGTACGCATCATCCTACTTACATCAGGCCAAAGTGTCTATGATGTGTTTATTCTAGTTATGCGGCCTGATCTTATAAGTAGATACCGGTACTGATATACAATAATATTGAATGTCTAGGAACCGCTAAAACTTCATCATGAAGGATAAAAATGTTTGAAGAAAATAAATAGAGTATTTTAAATTGAAATTATTGCTTAAACAAGTGTCGTGTGAAACTGAATGACTATCTTATAATTTTCAATAATCACACAGAACATAATTTCAGCTGAAAAATAATTTTATGAATAATTGCTGACAAAGCTACTACCTTACTGTACTTGGTACAAGAGATAACTTCGAAAAACAGTCAATGTGTCGTATATTATCGGTCCCAATCTCACAGTGAGGCGGAATTGGATAGATATAGCCTAGTAGGTCTATAGGAAAAATATATTAGACCGTTCAATAGATTATAGAATGCCTGATTAGACAGCAAATACAAATAATGTACATTACTATAGTTCTAGAAATGTTAAGACTCAACAAGATAATTGTTAAAATTTAAGTGGAGAATAACAATTCAATTGTAAATTAGTTTGTCTCAGATGAATATTTGGTAAAGGAGAAAACCAAGTAGGCTACCGTATATTATATTTGAAGTCTTGAATAAAAATGTCACTTTTCAATTTTACGATGCTAATGATAATTGAAACTGAGAGTAATACGTTTATGTATTAGAAGTCGGAATGTCTTTAGAAAATTAGTGACGTTTTGAGAACACTTAAGAAAATTATTTTCTTCAGATTGAATTATTGTAATTTGAACCTACCTAACTACTCAACAAATACGATGGTTTACTCACCTTCATGTTAGTGCTGTCAATCAGTGACTGATGTCATTTTGTCAACCGACTTAGCTTTTTATACCAAATTGAAATTGCATTTGTGAATGAAGACGTACGTGCTCCTGCTTCACAGCTTGGTACGTGCCAGTAACATTGACCCAGTAAAGTTGTTCATTGGTTCTGGAAGTTACGCATTGTCCATAAAGCTTGGATATGCAATACTAATGGAACTCCAGCAAGGTCTTGAGCTTTTGGCAGGTGAACACTATTACGAACATGGATTAAGTAAGAATGATGTGATTCACCAGACCTAATAAAGTATCAGCTCATGGACACTGCCTAAAAATAATTTCGAAAACAAAATATGAGTAACATAGAAGAATATTAATAGAATAACTATCATTTTTCAACTAGATGAAAATGTGTTGGCTAAAAACCTCAATTATTGATAATTACCGATTAATTTATTGATATAAATAGCCTATGAATAATATTATTATCAACAGTTTTCTACTGTGATAATAATAGAAAGAGGAGACACGGTATTTCCAAACTGACGCGACTTAATAAATAGTTAAAAAATAGCTTTTGTATGATGCTCAATGTTTCATAGAAAAATTGGATGAATATTGCTATAGCTCATTCTTGATACTTTGATGAAATTTGGAATGAACAATGAAAAATCTGGTGTGGCGCACTCACAAAACTTTCCTTGCCGTTACGAAAATTGATCACCTGACGCTAGTGTACACGCGAATCTCAAGTCTACTATTCAAAGACTTGAGCCAGCTGGTGACAGGACAATAACACTGGAGACACACGAGGTCTGCTATCTCTTCATAGTGAATGATCTAATAGAATCAACAGTTGCCAACAGTTTCCAATTAAATAATCACATTTTATCGAATTTCGAGCTTATTTTCAATTTTAGGTGAAAATGTTGCAAAACATTAATTGTAGAGATTTTCATGCTCAATCTTTTCCACTTAAAATTTTTTGTTTGAATTGTATCTGAAGCCTGATAATTGGGAATCTAGAATCAAACTTTGCATAGATGGGGCGAAGCTCCTGAAATTTTTACAGATATGAGACTTGTGGCAGTTGATAGAGCTTATCAATGACTATTTTAGGTATGAATTTGATCAAAATCGTTGGAGCCGTTTTTGAGAAAATCGCGAAAAAACCCTGTTTTTGACAATATTTTCGCCATTTTAGCCGCCATCTTGAATTTCATTTGATTGAAATTGTTCGTGTCGGATCCTTATATTGTACGGACCTTAAGTTCCAAATTTCAAGTCATTCCGTTAATTGTGAGGTGAGATATCGTGTACACAGACGCACATACACTCATACACACACACATGCAGACCAATACCCAAAAATCTCTTTTTTGGACTCAGGGGACCTTGAAACGTATAGAAATTTAGAAATTGGGGTGCCTTAATTTTTTTCGGAGAGCAATACTTTCCTTAACTATGGTAATAGGGCAAGGAAAATAAAAATTTAGTAAATAGAATAGGTCGTGTACAACTGATACAACCATTTAAGTATCAAATATTAGATTCATTCTTAAACTAAATTCTTCTTAGAACTAAGAGAATAACAATTTATTTGTTATACTCTATTTTGATGTAATATTTGTAGCAATTTAATTTTTAATATTTCAAAGATGTTATCATAGATAGTCCTCACTTTTTTATTCCTAGCATTCATCTAACACAATAATTATTCATACTGTCATCGAAGTTAGATAACTCTCTTATTCTATGGTTTAGGAGGATTTGGCTGAACAGTAATAAATTCATCAAATAATGGGTTTTATTACGAGTTCATAATAATATCTCATCCGAGCGTTCTAGTATTATCAAAATTCACAAAAGATCATGAACGAAAAAATACCAGGAACGATCTATTACATGAGAAAAGATAATAGGAAATGAAATATATCGCTAAAAATATAGGTAATCATACGAAAACCTCTAGAGATTAGAGCCTTCATAATCATATCATTTGTTAAGTGAACGGTATGATAGGATTCAAAGTTGACATGTCTGAATGCAATTTCATCTGAATGCAATCGATATAAATTACATATACCACATTACAGGAAATGATAAAATTGAAAAAGTACTGTAAAATAAAAAGATGAATTAAAAATATATGTAAATTGAAATTCGGGAAACAATTCAGCTACAGTATGTAATATTGGATAAATTACACACGTTCTATCTCTTCGGTGGTCAATATTTAGTTGAGCAGTAGGTCTTCAAGATCTTTCTTTCATAAATTCCTTTTTTTAGGTGTAAGTAAGGTATTAAATGAGTAAAAACATTACTAAAACTCAATAAAACTTTATATAACAATTATTCAACATTATGATACAATCTATACATGCTATACATGCTATAAAAATGTTAATTGAAAAAATATTTATGGAATTGCTTTGAAATTTGAACATCTATAATCAATAGTATCTGCATTAAAACCATATTATAAAATATTTCTAAGAAACATGCAATAAATTAATAATATCTACATTGATAATACAGATTCAGTAAATGTAAAATGAAGATTTTGTGAAAGTTTATGATAAATGCAGATGAGTTGTAGAAGTATGACAATAAATAATTAAAATAGTAAAATAATAATAGTGTATACAGAAAATTCAAATTTTTATACATATAGTAGCATAACACTTATTAATTAATTGACAAAGTTGTATAGAGCTAATTGTCCCCAGGAAGGCCCAACTTTGATTTTGACAGGCAGAGGAACACTCAGAGTTTTCGTGTTTTCCATCTCTGTGCGGATTATTGTTACTGCATCTTCAAGGTGATTCTCGGGTACCTGAAAAAAATGTGAATACTCATATTGTATGAAAATTATCGAGTAATCAATATATTAAATACTAATTGTATCGATTGTGAAAGTCCCATTTATTAATCTATAGATAGAATGCGTTGAATTTCTTAAGAGTCGGGAAGAAATGGGAGGTTTGTAATCGAGTTGAGCAGGGTGTGTAGAATGTTATTGGGCTTTCGTAAGGTTTTATAAGGCTTTACTGGAATTCAAGTGATGATTGTAATCGACGGAAAGATTGTCTGATTGAAAGTTTGAATTTTGCTCAAAACAAAACAGTACAAAGAAAACTCTCAACAGAATAACACATTTTTCAAAATTACAATGATTATACCATTCACAAGAAGAAACATATAAGAAAATGATAAATTATTTATTTTCGTGGAATATGCTGATTCTGGTGCTTATTCTATCTGAAATGTATAAATAAAATGGAAAGCACAAAGGAATAGTATTATATATGGTACAGTATTAGAGTAGTAGTCTTGTACTACAAAATAAATATTACCTCATATATGAGTTCATCATGTAATTGAAGTAGAATATTTGATCCAGGGCAGGAATTCAACAATTTTCTCTCAACTTTGAGCATGCCAAGCTTTGCTATGTCCGCAGCTGATCCTTGAACTGTTGTATTGACCGCTTGTCTTTCCGCCTGACCTGCATATAAAATACCGAATTATTATATTGGAGGTATCGAGATTTTGCAACTTGATATCGACAAGGATAACATTATGATTAACTTTCCTACATACTTTTGTGATGCCATATGCTTAATTTTCAACATTTTTTAGAAAATCGGGATTGCACTTTACTTTAAGTGAACCTGAGAACACATACATTGAGAGTATCAAGTCTTTTTTTAGTTATTGGTTTGTTGTTAATCAGTTAAATTAGTTATTATTTTTTATTCCAGTTCTACTCCTAGTACGGTATTTTAGTGCCAGTTTTTTTATTCGATTACGGAATTATATACTATCGATAGAACTGGTGCACTTAAATTAGTGTCTCCAAAATAGGTCATCAATCAGGTTGATTAAAATGAGAAACAAATGAGGGTTTCCTCTAATAATTATTTAGAAATTTAACATTAATTTCCGAAACACACCATTATAAGTGTGCACGCTATGTTTCCAGCTCTGATTGTAAAACGGAACTCAATGGAGAAAAGAATGTCTAATGACTACACTGGTAATATGGAAGATAATCTTCTATATTTGACAGTGAGATTTGCGTTCTCAAGTAAATACTTGATTATCAGTAGTTTGCTATCCTTGTCAGTCATAAGACAGAGCAGATTTTTCTAACTTCACACTGTTGCCAAATTGTTTATATGATATGAAGAAATATAATGAACTACTCAATATTTCTTCTCAATCATGAAACTTTACTGTCACATCATGAAAAAAATAAATATTTTTTTTGGCGATCATACCTTTGAGATATCAAGAATAATCAACCGTAAAGACTTGAATCACAGCTATCTAAAAATGGCAACTTTTAGGAGGGCATAATGCATTTACGGACAGATATGGAATAGATAGATAGATGGATAGGCTGCCTTTATTTTAAACTTGAGGTTAAAGTTAGGCTTAAGCTAGGGCGCAGCCGGTCCTCCCTTCCACTCAACACTCCTTTATAATTATAATGCATGTACATTACAACAAAATAAGGAAATAATATCCTAAATGAGCTCAATCATTCAATCATTCAGAATTACACAACTTACAGAAAAGTACCACAGGCTAAATCGCCATAACTAAGCTAAGTCCACCTTGCGTGGGAATCTCAATTTCTGAGCTGAGTTGCTGGATCCCACTGACTCTTCATGAGAATATTATTGGGGCAACAGAAATTTGAACTGCAGCAAGTCACCTTATTTTATTTAAACCTTGAATCCGAAATTCAAACTGTCCATTTTCAGGTTTAAAAAATAGAACAAAAGAGAACATTTTTATTATCATCTTGAAACTTTATTTAATATTGATTTACAATGTGAGGTATTCACAGATTCTTGGACATACATTTTTAAAAGTATAAGTAT
Organism: Nilaparvata lugens; assembly: GCF_014356525.2. Lineage (NCBI taxonomy): Eukaryota > Metazoa > Arthropoda > Insecta > Hemiptera > Delphacidae > Nilaparvata > Nilaparvata lugens. Next base: position 82,112,498 of record NC_052504.1, read on the forward strand.
AATATATGATGTATATTTTAAAGGTTGGTGAATTCTCATTTTTCAGATATTTTCGAGGTAAAGCTAGTTAGTTCAATAATAAAAAACAATATTCACTTGGACCATCTACTGAAAAATTTTAATAGGATATATTGATTATAAAACAAGGTGCATGTGAATAGTTGTTACCAATATCTTATCAAGTTCTGCCACCATATCAATCAATTCACACAAACGTATTCATCTTTCACTACATAATACGATCAATAATATACCACAAAATATAGTACAATGTTTCAATGACAGTAAACAGAGTCAAGCCTAAAAATAAGTCAAAATAGAAAACAGAGCTCTCAATCACGTCATATATGTCGTACGTGTAGGTACGAATTTTTGGATAGAATAAGTCATTCCTGAAATAGATTTTTAGAAAATTAGCACCATAAAGGGTAGATTCAAATTCTTCGGGGAACGATTCGATGGACATAACTTTGTAATCAGTGTCGTTGCATGATGGCAAACAATCGCATGAATTTACAGAGTATTCATCATTGATGTCGTAGTGTTTTCTTATGGACACATTCAGCGCACATGATTTGTTTACAGTCGGGCAAATGTGTGTCGTTTCAGTATGCGGCATATAGTACAGAACACAGCCACACAGTTTCAACGTTTTTTTCGTGGCACACTCTACTAAACAATTCTGTCGAGAGTAATACTGGAAGAAATCCAACTCTTTTCCGGACGTAGAATAGCATTGATTGTTGGGAGATAACTTGCTCATAATATAATCATCCTTCGGAAATAGAAGGGTTTGATCTGGATCGATATTTATCTGTAAATGAAGAAAATACTTGGAGTTATACCATCGCATATAGGGACCTGGAACATCCCAAGGATTGTGAATTGCAAACGTACTGTTTTTCGTCTCTTCACGAACAATATCAACCATTTTGAGGCCTATAAACGGACTTGGTATCAACAGTGGGTATGTTGTAATTTTACGATCATCATCCACCATCAACGAGGGAAACCCGTGAATAGTATCATTGTTCAATTGATAGATATTATTATCTTTGAAGAAAGAGTGATGCATTGTATTGTTTTTGTACATTTTGGAGGGTGGGAACGAGTTGCAAGTTGTGCAGAGTCCTTTGAAAGTGTAGGTGTGGTAACAGAGTGTATCGAAATTATAGTAATTGCCGGTCAGAAGATGCATCGCTTGCACCAAATCAGTGAACATATCAATGAATTTCGAATGAGATATTGTGAATTTTTCACCATTAGTCCCATTTTGTGGGGAATGAATGTTGTATTCCTGATTGAATGTTTCTGCAGTCATGCCAAGAATATCAGCTACTTTGTAAAGTGAATCCACTTCATCCGGGTTTTCTGAATGAAGTTCAACGTTTTGCCATAGAATCTTCGTAGCACCACAGAAAGTTACTGCGGGAGCTGGTAGTGTAGTAATTTCATGGGGAACATTTGCCAGTTCTATTGTGATTGGTGTTTCTTTCCATTGAGACAACTTCATTTTAGATATTATTAATAAGGAAATTATGAAAATTGTTAAAACTATGACCCAAAAGAAACGCACTATCCAGTTACTATTCGCGTTAATGATGTATTTCACACCATGGAGGGAGGTATTATTCAGAAACTCCTTCAAACGCGGGTTGATCTTCTTTCTTCTTTTTCTTCTACGGCCTTCCTCGCGAACAGAACTGTCCTTGTTTTTCGAAACACTATCATCTGGAGCTTCCATTGATTAAAAACTCTTCGTACCGTACTGAATGCTCAACTAAAGTACTGAATAAATGCAACTATAAGCAACTCATCCGACCCTGGATATAATTCAACTGAAAGCTAATTACTTGCATTTATAGGTGATGAGACATGCAATGATTCTCCCCTTGAGGATTCTCGTCTCCATTAATAAAGTACTGTGTCATGGTTTCTAATTATTGTGAGATGTTATCCCTAACTGATATCAATTTAGTTTTATCATAACTGAATTACGGCAATAACTCCTTGGAAAATCAGATATGAATCCAGCTGGGACTCTGATGTATAGGAAATACAATTACTTATGAAATTTATTGATGAAGCCGTTCATTATCGCAGTATACATGAACTGACACTTGATAGATTTATGCCCTTTCTTCATCAAATCGTATAAATTAAAGAGAACTTTTAATTTCTGGATCAAAAAACGAACTAAGTTCTGTCCAATTTTTTTATTGTCGCCGCCACTCAATTGGGACATATTTCAATATTATCCTCAAGAAGAGAATAATCTCGTTACATCTTGTACTTATTGTATGAATCAATAAATCAATAAAAAAATCAATCAATCTTGTTACACATTCACTTTCTTTGCGAGCAACTCGTATTTATGTAAAAATTGAAAATTAAAGTACAATTTCTTCAACTTTATTTAGTACCCTACTAAGTAGAGTATTTATTACCCTAGGAGCCTAGTTTTCATTAGTAGAGTTGATGGTAGAGTTTCCTGGGAAAGTACTTACTATCTTGTGAGCTCTCTCAATGAAAACGTTAATGGTAGAGTACGTTTTTAGTATTTTACTTTTGTAGTTTACTCTAGTAGTTTACTCTACCATGGTAGAGTACTTTTTTAGTTTTTAGTAGAGTCGAGTGGGATAGCACCGTGGGATAGTACTCTACCACTTGCCTTCTCCCACCACCGCTTCTTACTCTACTCTACCACTACTATGTTAATGAAAACAGTCTCGAGCTAGTAGAGTAGAGTAAATAAGTACCAATTCAAGGTTGGTTCTGTTCACTAGACAACACACTTTACCTACTATTCTCAATTGTAGTGTAAACAGTTACTCCACCAAGTAAGTAGAATAGAGCTAGCTCGGTCCAGTTAGTATGCCAGTTACTCGACCACTAACTCTACTAGTGAAAACCAGGTATATAATCTATTTAGTACCCTAAAGGGTATTTTAGTACCATTTCTTCAAATTGAGGACCCTAAAAAGGGTACTTCGAGAATTTTTTCATAATCTTCTTACATTATTTTTATCGGAACAAATTTGGTAGCCTGGACCGTATCACACTAGTGGTGTGAACAATTTGGTTTGAATGGTGGCTATTCAAAGTTTTTACAGGCAAAAAAGATTATGTTTTAACAATGGATGAAAAATGAAAGTATTGGTCATGATTATATACAATGCAGTTTGTTCCTGCTATCTGATATTCACAGAACGGATAATTTTAAGAATGTGGCCCTGACTCTTTTTTACATGACTTCCAAGGTAGAAGGTTTTTTCAATAGCCAGATCATAAGAGTTTGAATTTTGTAGAGACACAACTGTAGATCCCGTATACCCTTACCATCTTCCAAGTCAAACTTTTCTTCCAAGTCTAGTAGCCATCCGATTCAGGATGACAGACCCTATATAATCATTTACATTAATTTGTACAGACCTGCTGAATCAATTACAATCAAAATTGAGGGTCGAAGAGCGACCATGAATTCTATTCAAAGTCTAATAGGTCAATAACTCTACAGAGAATAATGGCATCATGTAATCGAACACTAAACTTATCAGTCAAGAAGCAAGTCGGGATAGAAAAGCGATTGCATGTAAACATTTTTCACTTACTTCTGAGAGATGAGTTTTTGCTAGCAATGTCAGGCAAATAGCGCACTCTGTTGAGAATGGTTCGAACTTGCTTAGTAGCTTGACACTGAGCAACGACCTTGGCCAAGTAGGACTGCAGAGCAGGATAGGCCTCTTCGAAAGAGCGCATCATCTCCCTTGCATCAGCCTCAGTCAACTCCAGCTGCTCTGCCAAACTGGTCACACCCATGCCGTAGATCAACCCATAACATATCTGTTTTGTATGGTGCCGCATTTCATCAGTTACCTGAAATAGTTTGGAGGGAAAATGATTATTTGTTAGGTACAGCATGAACGCTCTTATCCTTACAAAACTCGAGAAAAATAGCAATGTTGGTGCTATCCATCCCAGAGAGATAGTCAAAAATTCAAAAGTCTACATAAATATAATGTTGGACAATACTATCAAGATAGTAGTGACCCAAAAGGAGATACTATGTTTACATTTCCAATTATATGATCAAGTCCATCTAGAACTGACTTAAATTATATAGTTGGATTTATTATTGTTCAATTCAATAAATTGTGCTTTTATCCATTCATGTTTGAGTAAGTGGTGATTTCTGAGATGAGTAATGGAGGTTCATCACAGCTCAATACAATACACAAGATAATGTGCAAACAATGTTCAATGAAAAAAATCCGTGAAAACATAGTACATAAGAATTATTCAGCACATTTCCACTTCAGAATGACTATAAACAGCTATTCTAAGGATAATTATTTCAAAGCTCTTCCACTGAAATGCCATCTCAAGCTTAGATCTTTCCAGTCTCTTCCATTTAGGAATATTTGAGATATCCAAGCTTACTTCTTTGGGATGTAGTTTAATTCTCATCCCCAAAATTATTTCTGGAAGAATTATTTTCTTGGTTAAAGTGGATCAAGAACACATAAGATTGAACATTGATGGAGAACAGTCTTTCAAACACCTTGAGCTTCATAAGTATTAGGAATTTTAGAGGTCAAGTAAAGGGTAAGCTCAGCAGACACTCTCCTCATAATAAAACATTGACAGTAAATTTATTACCTGAGAGTCGGGAATTGAATGCCATGAAGCTGCAATACTAATGAATACATCATCGCACGTTCGAAAAGCATCTAGAAGGCAGGTATCTTGAGAAAGGTGAGCTAGCAATCTCAATTCCAATTGGCAGTAATCAGATGATATCAGTACAAAACCTACAAAAATGAATAATACATTAGTTGGTTGAATTCAATTTGTGTATGATAATGAAGCTTTTACAAAAACTAATTATTTGTATACCGTACTGTTGATGGAGTGAAATGTAATTTTCATCACGATACAATCATTATATCTATCATGATTAGTGTATCTGTTCCAAAAGATCATAGACCTCAACACTATCATTATGTTATCACAATTTTATATGAACCAAATTTATATTTTTGTTTGTATCGGAATACATATGTGTTTGGTACATTTTTGCTCATCTTGTATCAAACTGAATTTATATAGTGAAAATTTGGAGCATCATTGTTTCAAATCTTGCATTAGAGCACTGAGCTGCTAGTCATTGAAATGAAAGTGAAAACCCGATTATTATCAATTCATTTATTAGGATAAACTTACCGGGAGATGGTAGAAAGGCAGATCGTAAGCTGAACACTTCATCATCGATTTGTAAATCTTTGGGGACGTTTTGTAATTTCATTGACACTCTGCCTGTTTGCGTGCAAGTTGTGTAGCAGCCATACAGTCTTGCTCCACTTTCTAATAAGAACGGACCCAAAGACTACAACAGAAAAAGTTGAATCGGTTGAAATTATAGCTGTGAATCCAGCAAAATTAAATAGAAATCTTTGATTTACATCGACATACGATTTTTATGATATATTGTCATGTAAAAGCAGATTGAAATTAATTTACAAGTTAAAGCAGTATTGTGCAATTAATTTTTCAACCATGGGGTTCTATCACTTCTGAGTAGTTGTGAAGGTTATATTGTTGTCCATTTATTTATTTAGCATATGGCGCTACGACACAAATAATCTAAATAGTAAAATTAAATAATCTGTGTATTTTATCTAACACACTCACACATATCAACTGTTATCCATTGCTGTTTCACGAGAGATTGAAACCGAAACTGATATCTAGATTTTTAAAATCTGTGATTTGACAATATAAAGTCTTTTTATTCAAAATGGGGTTCTATCATAATAAACTATTGAGAAGGAATAATAAATGCCAACATAACATTGCATTATATTTAATTAAACTTTTCATTGTAGATTGTGTTTGATGATTGAATGATTCAATATAATATTGCAAAACATTTGGCAAACACTTAAGAGTAATAAGTTTACTTTAAAATTATTGATTTGTATTGATTTTAAAAAATTTGAAATACCTATCCAAAAACCTAATTATTAGAATAGAATAAAATATGGAAGCGATTCGGAGCAATGATATTTCATAAATGTTGAGGACTCTGAAATAAACTGAACTATAGCGGCTTGTAATGTTTACATACCTTTGTTTTCAATGTATATAGTTTACCCCATTTTTTGACAGTCTCCGATAGCACATTTTCACCTTCATGTGTATCACCCAAGAGTTGTAAAACCTGGAAAATCAAAGAGGTGCATGAAGAAAATTGTAGAGTATTTCCAAGTGAAAATATACAACACATTGCATATTTAGCTTTGGATGAATACTATTGTAACTATGATTCGCGTTTTTTTCAATAATAAATGTTTTCTTTATAAAAATATTTCAGAATTAATATTGAATTTGATAGGGAAATTTTCAATAATCATTTCAACTGGCAATACGCTCAATTAATTACAAAATGTGAGCTTTTGAAGATTCCAAAAAATGTGTAATTATATTCTATTATTTATACAATGTAAGTATTAACAAAATTCAAATTACAAACTTGCAGACTTCTTTATGAACATTTTAGCCGAATGAATCCTTCAACGGTTGAGCTAATGATTTTGGTTATTTACTTTTTATCTCTATTGATAGGTATAATATTTGACAATCCAATAAATTTTAAATGGTGTTGCTCCATTAAAATACGGTAAAGATATTTCATGGTAATTATCAAATGATCTTTAATACCTTGTTTAGATCAGCTTTTGATCTCATGTTGAATTTTCTTTGAGCAATTTGGAAAGCTGTCTCCTGAAGTTCGGACATTTTTATGTCGACACGATCCATCAACAGCTCGGCATATTCTCGGTCGAATCTGAAGCCAATGCTCTCCATGCGGCTCAGTGTGAATTGTACCGGCATTTCAACAGCTGCGGTGATAAATTCCATCTTATTCAAATGAATCAATAATACTACACAACTAATTATAAATAGGAGGAAAATTACATCTAACTCAAATAATATTTCAATACCAAACAAAAAATAATGATAAATAGGAGGAAAATTCCATCAAACTAAAATGGTGTTGTAATGCCAGACAACAAATTATAAATAGTACAACAAAATACAGTGCAAATAATACAAGCTTAGGTACTTTACACAACAGGGTTAGGCAGATAAGTATGGAAATATGAATAAGTGTTATTCTCTTTTTTTTCATTGAACAGATCAAATTCAGTAAACTTACTCAAATTTAATTTTTGCATCAAATAGATCAACTATTGAGATACAACTATTTGTTCAATATTCTAAATATCATGACTGGAAATAAAGATTTTCATTGAACGCTATAAAAATCAAGGTTTGATGCATTTTGAAAATCGTTACTCACAATCATCTCATCCCATTACACACGCAGAAGTTGAAAAGCTCATGAGAATATCATCCGCAATAAAAACATAATAAAAATGAATAAATGGAGCTTGAAGAAAGTCACTAATATTATAATTATTTTCAGATAAATTCCTTGAATTTCAATTTGGTTAGCATGGGAAAAATTCAATACTTAATATTCCATGATTGATTGAACTCAATGAGTGTTTTAAATTAAAATTATCTAAAAACATATCTATAGTACTCACTCACATTTATATGACATAAGAAGTTCAGCCTGCTTCAATTTCTTCTCGAGCAGTAAATTCAATGACCATAACTTGATAGTGTCAGCACCTACAGTAACGTTGCAGTCGTACTGAGGACACTTGATGTTGTTGGTTTTCACCATGTTCTGTAAAGACCGACATCTGCTGAAAGGCGTGAACATCCAGTCGGCAATTATGGGATCACTTCCTTCACACCAGAAGTCAGTTCCCATACAGTTCTTCAGCAGTTTAATGGTTGGTTTCAAATCATAGATGACTATAGTGATGTTTTCTTGTTTGAACAATGCTTTTATGATCGGCACACATGGACAGTCGGATTTTCTCAAGTCCAAGTAGTACAGCGATGATTCGCCCCAGTAGATGGCTATTCCAATGAGAGTAGTGTTACCGCAACAGAAATCGCCGCTTGTATCACTTGTTTGCGAACGGTTTCCTAAGATACGGGCGCCTATGGATTTCGATCTGGATTCCCCCTGTTTCATCACATCTAGACCAACCGCCAATATCCTTCTTTTCGCTAACTCTTTTTCAAAGTGTTGTAATTTCAAACTATCGCCACACACATGTTCCGTAGTCACCGATAGACTTGAAGTTTGTGTTTTCTTATTTCCTGGGGATGCAAATTTCTTTGAAGGCGATTCACTGCACGCATGCTCAGTAGTGACAGATATATTTGAAGTTTGTGCCTTCTTATTTACTGGAGATACGAATTTCTTTGATGGCGATTCACTCCTCACATGCTCAGTAGTGACAGATGTATTTGAAGTCTGTGTTTTCTTGATGACTGGAGATGCGAATTTCTTTGAAGGAGATTCACTGCACTTATGCTCAGTAGTGTCAGTATTTGAAATTTGTGTTTTCCTGTTGACCGGAGATGTGACTTTCTTTGAAGGCGTACCAACTGATTTAGAAGTAGATGGCTGATCACTGTTTCTATATCTACATGGAGATTGAATTCGTGAAGGGGAAGTGACAGCCACATCGGAGCTTGAATTCATTTTGGCGGCCATTGCTCTCGTGTACACACCACTGGACATCAGCGAAATATCGTCTTGAGAGCTTAAAATATAATCATCTAAATTGAAATCGCTAGTTGTGGGTGCATCAACTTTACTTTCAGCATTAATACTGACTTGTTTACTGTTATGACACGAGCTGTGGTCATTAATATTGGTTTTGTTGAACTCATACATCGACTGCATCCCAGCAGCTGCCTCTAATAGTGAACTCGATAACTCATTGTTGACAGGAAGCCTGCAACCATTCTGTCTTTTCAAATGAAGCTCAGGAAATAATAACGAGTCCCGTTTTTTAGAATGCCTTCTATTCACTGTTATAGACGGAGGTCCCATAATAATGGGTGGCTTCATTACTTCTTCTGGCTTGACACTTTCGGATACTGATTTTTTCAATACTGGAGCTGGTTCTGTATTTTTTATAGAACAATCGTTTGTGACTACAGATTTTCCAAAGAGAGAGGTGAAATGTGTTTTTCTAGAGAACCTACTGCTATGAATCGATGAAATACTTTTGTTCAACAATGAGCTACACTTTTCAACAGGAGTTCCAGCAACCGTATCATCGTCATCATCATCATCTTGAACTGACTTTAGTTGTGTTTTTGTTAAGAAGGACAGTTTGTTTGAACAGTAATTATTACTAGAAGAACTGATTTTATCATTTGGTGTAGAGGGGATGAAATCTTCATCGAAAGAAATTGAATCACAGTTATCAGCTTCCTTAATTTCTGTAGCATAATTCTTTGGAGTTGTTTTTTCAACGGGAGGGGTCTTCAGTTTAGATGGACCAGGCCCACTGAATTGATCCAACACATTGAAAAGTTGAGTATCAACTGATAATGAATCAAACAAAGATGTCCTCCTTTTCTTTGTTGCTGGTTCTCTCTCATCGACTAATTTATGATCTATTGCATTTGTCTGTTTGTCAGGCAAAATACTCATCTCATTATTCCTCATCTGTTCAACATCATGACTAGTCTTCAAGCGTTTGGCATCATCTTCAAAAGGCAATGACAATTTCCGTTTTTTGGTTTCAACAACTGAAAACAAGAATGAGTTTTCTAATATACTTCCACCTCCCCAATTACTATCCATATCTTCTAGAGAGTTTGGTCTAATATCAACTGCTTGCTTACTTTTTATGTTATCACAGATAGGCGAATGTTTAAATATGTTCATTATATTTCTATTAATATTAACATTGGATAAGGGAGTACTAACTCTAACATTGCTCATTAATTTCAGTCTATTAGAGGAGAAAACATCAGGAGAATTGACGGATGTTTCTGGTAACATAGTTTGAGACGTTTCCACCAATACCGTATCGGCTTCATATAGGCTTATCACATTCTTCGCTTTTGCGTCATCGATAGTTACAGCATCGTTTAAATTATCACTTCTTCGAGTATCATCAGGCCGACCAAACATTTCTTCACTCAAATTCAAATCTCTCAAACTAAAATCACCATCCTGCGTTGGAAACTTGAATTCATGTTTTGGTTTCTCTGCCGGAACACAGTTATCATTGTTATCAATCTCATGATTTTCAAACATATCAAGATCTTCATGATTTTCAACAGTATGCGCTTCTTGATTTTCAATATCTCTATCAATACCATCACGAATCGACTCGTTTTTTGTAGACGTTGGAGTGGAGGGAGGTGGGGTGATTGTGTATTCCAAATTTAAACTACATGATGACTCACATGATGATTCGAATAAATCAATACTATGCCTTGTACTTTTTTGGCTTTTGGTATTCTCGCCATTCAACTCTCTTATATCATCACCACACTCAACATTTTCTTCCACTCTTTTTATTCCAGCATCAATTTGATTTGAATTATTTCCCTCGATATTTTTCACCTCAGAACTAACGTCATTCACACATGATTCTTGATGTTTGTTGAATTCAATATCAGTTTCTGGTTCAGCTTCATTTGGAATTAGACTACCCTCATCATATTTTTCACAATTGACAGCTATTGCAGCATTAAAATGACTCAAAGAATCCACATCAGGTTCAAATATTTGAGAATTCTCAATAACTCTGTCATCGGCATTATCTTTATCTCTACAGTCTGTATTTTGTTCATTTCCAGTGATCAGTATTATATCCTGAACCCCATTTTCTTCATTTCCAGTGACCAGTATTGTATCCTGAACTCCATTTTCTTCATTTCCAGTGATCAGTATTGCATCCTGAACTCCATTTTCTTCATTTCCAGTGATCAGTATTGCATCCTGGGCCCCATTTTCTTCATTTCCAGTAACCAGTATTGTATCATCCTCAGCTATTTTCATTTCATCATTATGAGGCGTGTCAGTTTTGGGCTGAAGTCCTATGTGCACTGCGTCCCCGGCTGTCGAATCTCTTTCATCCACTTGGAATTGAGTGAGTGATCCTTCCGCAGAATTTTCTGCTTCCTCTTTATTCGTATCAAGATTTGAATTCACACTTGATGGTTGGCCTTCGTTCTCAATTATAGCCAGTGAACTTTCCTCGGTCCATTTAGCAGTTTCCAATCCCAGTTCAGCCTGCAATCAGAAAATAATTAATGTAGAAACATCTTCAATAAAGCTGATTTCCTAATGAGTCAAATTAGAGTGAATTAGTTTTGTGAAACAGTTAAGGGAGAGTAATACGAATTTAATGATTACTAAAATAATAAAGATTTTCTAGTACCAACATTATGCAAAAATCAATAACCCAATATAAAACATATATTCCAAATAAAAAAATAGCTAAAAAGAAGTTACTTCTACTCATAGTAACATTATTTTGTCTTTTGACAAGAAACACATAATTAAAAATGCAAATTGTAAATCAGACATTCGAACAATAGATCAGTAAATGAAATTAAATCTTTTAATGTGTATGGATCTATATCATAATTCATAAATGTAATAAAGGAAAGAATTGGCTTGTACACGTGAGGGATGGGAAATTCATGAATGGCGTCCGAACTATTGGACTGATTAAATTGGAATTTTGCATATAGATTTTTAATTTACCAAGGATGGGTTATAGGCATATTTAAAATTTTCAAGATTTCAGTAGGTCAAGTTTTCAATTAGACCCTTGCGGAGCACGGGTTACCTGCTAGTATATAATAAAGCTATATGTAATGGAGCTAACAGAGCAATCCACCCGTCAAATAATTCCACAAATGATTTGAGCGATTTATAAATCAATGACATTCATATTGTACATTATGTGCTAAATTGCTTGCAGGAAACTTTTTATTTAAACTGTAATCAACTTATAGCTATAACAACTTGAATTCAACTTTGTTGCTATCAATTGAAACAACTTATTTCGAAATCCAGTTGAAAGGGAAATAACCAATCGAATCTCTTTCATGTACTTGGAATTGAGTGAGACATCCTTTCGCAAATAATTATATACTAAATTCTATAGGTAATGTCTTCGTAAGTTTGAATAATAAAATCGATAATTCACAAACGGTTTTCATAGACAAAGATAACGATGATGATGATGATCTTGTTTTAAAGGATCAATAATAATTATAATTTTTTTCAAAATCGATAATTTCGAAGCTTTTTTCATAGACGATAATCTTGTTTTACAGTACCTGCAAAAATTCACGTGCTTCTCGTATTAAAAGATGCGCTGCTTCTCTTTCAGTTTGACTGGATCTCCCAGTCAGCCAGATATGCTTTCTATTCATGTGTTCACTATTCGCTGCTGGTTCTACCTTATTGCTGAAAAATTGAGAACAATTTACAATCGTCAAATAAATTACGGTAACTGTGTGGATTATCTAAATGAAAGACGTTCATTCTTGGCTCTGGACACTTGACAATGTGTGCCACAGCTTAGAGAAAATCTGTAGATTACATAAGAGTAGTATGGAGTTCTTGTGAGATGTTGCCAGTGTACTAAGCAGATACACTAGAAGACACTTACTTCCTAAAACCTGTATCTCCGCTATATTTTACAAGAAACTGAGGGAGTTTGTTTAATCTACCAACGAGCTTCAAGAAGTTATAAGTATCTGCAACAACCAATAAGTATTCAACAATCATATTTTGTTGCAGTTTTTTCTTATGGCTCCTTCATAGAAATATCCTATCATTCATATCTTTAAATATTAAATCATTCATAACAATAATTACATTATTAAAGCCTTCATAGAAATATCCTATCATTCATATCTTTAAATATTAAATCATTCATAACAATAATTACATTATTGAAGCTAAAAACGTTACTTTGTGCACGAATGACCAAATACTAGTAGCTTACTTCTGATTTTTTTGCATTATATAAGGAATTCTTTATTCGAATTTATTTATACACACGTACATTGATAATCACAATATCATTCTCAACTCATTATGAATGAGTATAATAAGAATGAGTATTATAATTATTGACATTAAGAATTCATTCAATCATTTTGAAAGTGGAAGATATAGATAGCCACTTAATTAGCAATACATAAAGTATCGTCTATAGGATAACTTTCTATACTACACTTAGGTACGTCAACTATATAGACGTCTTCTGCTCACCTTTCAAATGGAATAGCGCTTCTCAGTGCCTTTTCGACCTTTTCGACTTTGGCGGTAGCCAGTTTTGACAGAGTCCCAATCTTGGCATTGAATAAGGCTCGCGCTTGCACTGCGCTCATGCAATCCACACGCAGTAAGTCGATGAGTTCCCTGTGAACCCCGAAATGCAGTCGGTCAGCGAACTGCGAAACTAGCAGCTCCATACTTGACCAGCCCAATCTCTTGCAGAACTGTGTCACCATACCTGCAAATACAATCAATAAAATAGATAAATGAATAAATAAATAAGTGAATAAATAAGAGTACAGTTTACAATTGAACCAAAGCTGTAACTTCACTTTCGTTGTAAAGCTAAATCATCTCCTATCTTATACCCTTCATTGCATGCAGTAAAACCTGATTCAATTGAAATTTTCGTCTCCGTATTCAAAAGGTTCTATAGAAAGAGTTTTTTCCATTTTATTCATGTCATGCATTGTACAATAATAAAATAATGATACAAGTCAAATACATACGGTAGTCACATTTACATTGATACATTACAACATTTGGTTAAAAATATTCAGATATTAAAATAACAAGATGACAAGACAAGAGTCACATCAATTTAAAAACCTCTCAATTCAAAAGGTTCCGTTACACTATAAAAACGTTTTTCGATCAGCCAGTCCTTCAATTTATTCTTAAACAAAAACGCTGAGTCCCAATTCTACTGTAATCCTTATAATTCTATGTTTTTTTAACACAGTTTGAACCACCAATCCAAATTATTAGAACTTCTCAGTTGATGATAATCATACAGCATTTTTTGCCTACTATTCGTTGTTTCCAAATGAATTACTGCTAGAATTTCAGTTTGGAGTGGATTAAATACAAATTTACGACAGAACAGAAGTTTTTTACCTAAGCCCAACATAACATTAAACACTGGTGTGCATTTTGAATGCTTGCTACCATCGGACTCCGTAACATCCATATTAACATCATTAAATATATTAGCATCCATAATTTTCAACAATAAATTATTGGCTTTCCCATATAACAGACCACTAATTCAATATTAACTTCGTGTATAAAAGGCTGTGTTTATATGGAATTATATATAGGGGAATGAACCTGTCAATCACCATAGTACCATGTAGTGTAGATAATTGAAATGATTTTTCCATAATACCTGCAAATGTTGAAGATGACTGTTGAAGCGATTGCAACATTCCTTTCGAACACTTGTACTTTTCTGAAACTTTGACCAGAGGCACCTCATTGACAAGGTCTTGAAGAGCGAGTGCAGTGTAAAATCTACGGAATATTGACAGTTTTTCCATCTGTAAAAAAAATATAAGATATAAATTATCCTAATAATTTTCTATGTATTATCTATTTATGAATTACATCAGTTTTTGAATATTTCCATTATTAATTATAAAGTAGACAAGAGGGATAAAACAGCAGTAGATAAAAAATAAAATTATTGAGAAGGCACTGTTGAATATTGTGTGTGATAAGTATAGTGCAACAATTCATTTCCAGAGTGTTTTTACCAACAGAGTAAAGGTAATTTCTGGTGTATTGGAACAGGAAATAATGAAAAATATCTAACTACTTAAAAAAAAACAAATTTTGATAATATTACACTGTAAAGAGCAAACAGTATCTTCCTCATTGTACCAGAACAATGGTGGAATTCCTTGTAATTCTCAAGAAAAGTTCAAGAAAAATGAAGGAATTCCTTGTAACTCTCAAGAAAAGTTCAAGAACAATGAAGGAATTTCTTATAATTCTCAGGACAAGTTCAATCAAATCATATGTAACATTGCAAGAGTAGGATCACCTACCTGATCGGAAGAGTTTGTGTTGATGTTGCCTCTGATGGCACGCACGAGGAATCTCTCCTCGACGCCGACCATTTCGCCCACTCGCTGCATGCTGGCTGACAGACCCTCCCACAGGGCAAACGCACTCATCCAGTCCAACTGTCGCCATTGCTCACTCACACTGAATGGTGTCACCTGGACAATAAACATTTGCACAATTCATATCAATCTCCTCCAGCACAGACATTCTAGATGAATAGGATCAGTACATCTGTCACACAACCTGCATTCATCTCATCCTCATTTTTGTAAACCAACAGATTTCATACCCATGTAGTTTAATATACCTTGAAGTAGATATTTAGGGCCGGTTTCCGAGCTCGGGATTTGGCCAAGTTCTAGACTTTAAACAGCTGGAGTCAGAAAATTGGCTTTCCGAAACGGGGCGTAGTCGCAGTCATTGTCATAGTCACATTTGAATTAAATTTCAAAAAACTAGAAAATTAAACACAAAATAAAATAATGAGAAAATAGAGAAAAGTTTCAGGTATTTAGAATTATCTAGAAATGTTTAATTTCGTCAAGGAAAAACGTTTCCAATTATAGAAATGAGAAAATAAAAACTGCAATTACTGTTACAAAAACTGCGACTACGCCCCGTTTTGAGAAGCTACCAAATTTTGTGACTCCAGCTTTTTAAAGTCTAGAACTTAGCTAAATCCCGAGCTTGGAAACCGGCCCTTATTGTGTTTTGTAAAGGTGTGTTACTCATGTATTGTATTTAGTAATTTATGATACCTACTATAGTCTGTAAAATCCTTAGTTTGCAGCATTAGTCTCATGGAGTTCAGTGCTGCCAGATTTCACAGAATCCAGAGAGCCTGTGAAATAATTGTGTGAGAGAAAGAGCGAAGAAGAGAGCGTAGGTCTTTCTGATAGAATTATCATGTAAACGGCAAAAGTGGCTCCTATTGAGATAAAATTGACCATAAAGCTCCGTGCTGCAAACTAAGGTTTGCACGGACTATAGCAGGTGACTCAAGCACAGGGGAAAATTTTGTGTTGTAAAATGCAATCTACTTATGCCCAGAAAACATAAAAAAATGGAATAATTTATTTATTTGTTGGATAGAGCACAATACAATAGTCGGAAAAGAAAAAGCAGGCTATTGCCCAGAACTTCTTCTATTTCCTAATTTTGTCTCAAATCGTTCCAAATATTATTTTGGTTATAATTATTTATTATTTTGTCAAAATTACATGAATAATCTTCATCAGAGTTGAAAATTCTCAGCAAGAAAAAAAGATTTTAATTGGTCTCGAATCCGCTACCTTTCATTCATGAATTACGCCATTACTTTCACTTGGAGAAAGCTCTGTTTGGTTGGACTTTTATTGTTGCGTAAACTTTGAATCACAAATTGTATTGATTTGTTTAAATTATTCAATTATAATT
Source organism: Nilaparvata lugens (assembly GCF_014356525.2). NCBI lineage: Eukaryota > Metazoa > Arthropoda > Insecta > Hemiptera > Delphacidae > Nilaparvata > Nilaparvata lugens. The sequence continues at coordinate 82,128,960 of NC_052504.1, forward strand.
AATTGATTAATAAAAATGAAAATAAGCCTTTATCAGTTAATAAGTTCATTATTTCATAAGTGAAAATCTGTCAATCTTGTATTTCCTATTCCGTACATGTATAAGACAATTCCTATCTTCTATATTATAATAAATGAAAGAATTGGTTTACACACGTACGGGATAGGGAATTCAAGAATGACTCATCATCACGTCTGAACTACTGGACTGATTGAAATTTTACATATACATTTTTAATTTACCGAGGATGGTCCTAGGCATATTTATTTCAGTAGGTCAAGCTTTCAGTTTGACATGTTTTAAATTAGACCATTGCGGAGAAAGGGTCACCTGCTACTTATTGATAAAAAAGATTATGAAAGATTTGGAATACACTCATTTTGACTGTAGCTGAGACGGTGAATGAACAAGTGTATTGAAAGGAAACATTCATTCATTCTTTCCTTTATCAATAGAATTTCAAATCGAACATCGAAGTTTCGACTCACCTGATAGATGATATGCAGTTCAGAGTCAAGCACAAAGCACTGCCGGGCTTTGTACAGCTCGGACAACAGTCGCAGAGCCTGGTCTGGAGGCAGAGAAGCACTGAGACACGCCTCTCCCAAGCTGGTCGGAGTGATCTGTCCATCATCCGAGATTGTGATGAATTCGTTACTTTTCAAAAAGTTCAAGCAAGCCGAAATGGGCTCATCCATACTATTTGAGGGCTCTGTTCTGTGGCAAGCCGCGAAAAGTGTGCATGCAGTGTACTCTTCAACATCACTCAGCGATGATACAACTCCACTGGCAATCACCTGATGAAAAGTAAAATAGCTAATAACACTGTATAATATCGAAAGAGAGGGAAAGTATTGAAAAATAAAAATATCATTCCAAATAGGAATAATGAATATGAAATGGTAATGATTAATCTTATTAAAGATCTGATAAAACTAAATGTTTATAAATTGAATTAATTTTTGTATATTCAAGCAGTACTTAATACTTTTAACTATAAGTAAAACTACAGAACTACTTGAAATAGTTGAAAAGATCGACTGAAATATTATATGAAATGGTTGAAACGATGGACTGAAATATTAAACCAAATAGTTGAAAAGATCGAGTGAAACATTAAACGATCGACAGGTATTGTATTTTCCGGGTTGATTGAGGGATTCATTATTGGAAAAGAAAGAGTAAGGAGTGAGGAATGTTAATTTCCCCATACAACATACCTTACAAAATTAGTATGGCTCAATAAGCCTACTCATATAATGCCAAAGTACCATTCTTCACAGCAACAATCCTCAATATAAAAAATTATTGTCAAAGAACAATTCATACAGCTGTATGCTCAACTGACATTGGATACATTCAAGCGAGAAAATACAGCCAGCCTTATCCTATTATATTAAGCGAGCAATTTCTGTATTTATATATCTGGTTATTCTTATATCTGGCTATTTATGTTCAACGGATCTCGAAAATGGCTCTAACGATTCTCACGAAATTTGGAACATGGTAGGTTTATGATATAAAGATTCAATTGCACTAGGTCTCTCATCCTTGGGAAAACTCGCTGAACAACATTAAAAGGATAATTCATCCTTGGCTGAAACAGCTGTGGATATTAAAAAAGTGAGTGAGCGAGTGAGTATGTGAAAAATAAAAATATCGCATACCCAAAATTCATAAGATGACGTATAGCCAGCTGTGAAATATAAACACGATCATTTTAGAGAATTGTGTTCTGTTTATCAATAAATAGAAATAACGAGCGAAGCTCGGTGCCCCGATATTTAATATTGATGTGAACATGTACCATACGATTTTTTTTTCATTAATTTGAGATAGTTTTTGAATAAAAATACAAGTTTTATGTTGGTGACCTTGTTGTTTTTGAATAAAATTACAAGTTTTGTGTTGGTGACCTTGTTGCATCTAGTTTCTATGAGAAATTTTATCGGAAACGTTTTTCTGGAAATCCATGACAACTCCATAATAAATTATTGAAAACGAATTGGCAACTAACTAAACATTATCAAATTAGATGGTTGAATGAGAAATTCTTCCGCTATGTTATTATATCAATAATCAACTAAGTTGTAATTAGTGTTTATTCACCTCGAGTACTGCTCTTTTGAGACTAGATGAGAGATCCCCAAGGCCAAGGCAGCTCCGAACAGCAGGCAAATTCCCCTTCACTAGCATTTCTCCTACTCTTCTTTCTGTTGTTTTACACAGGAGGAAACTCTCACCTAAGAAAAAAAATGATAAGATGAATACAAAATGTTTTAAAAATGAAATATTTCGTTTTTCTTCATGCATGTTTTGACAAGTAGATTAAAATATTACAAAATACACTAAAAAGTAGATTACTCCAATTCATTATATTATATAAAGGTTGTTTAAATTTTTCCATTTTGAGTATTATGAAAAAGACAATTTTTCAGTAAATGAGTGTAGAATCACATTCTGTTTCAAGAACTGACGAATCTCAAAATCAAAGATATTTTGAATTTTATTGTTATTATAATTTTGTTTATTCACAAAAAGTTAAATTTTTCAGATTTCACAGTGGTCCGTATCGTACAGAAAAGTGAATGAACCACAGTCCATTTTTCACAGAAAAATTATGTCAAGTGAATTAGCTTAACAGGGACTACACAGTACATGGTTCTGGCCGCGACACCACACTTTAATGTCACAACTCCAAGTGGGCACTTACTTTTCGCATATCCCGTGAGGTGTGACACGCGAACTAACGACACTTACTACCCAACGGCACTGTCAAGTCCATAGGCGAGTATCATGTAGGAGCCTGAATTGAGTGAAACCACCACAATACAGTTCCGGCTGTGGGTGGGCCAGGCAAAGCCCGGACGTATCCTCTAACTCGTCTACAGACCAAGAAAAATACTTGTGGTTCTCAATTGTATACGTCTCCAGTGTGGACGCTTGCACGTCCACCACACAGGTTCCCAAAAGGGGACGTGAGCGTTTCGGAAAGAATCACCAGTGAGAGGGTTTTTCGACATACTATGATGCTACTTCCAGAGAATGAGGCGTTACCCGATTCCGACAGTCTGGGTCCGGAGGTCTGGCCTCCCGAGAATTTCACATGCCTGCTAATTCCATAGGCGTCCCTGGTTCCCATAGTCTGGACAATACAGTACAGTTGATTATTACCTGCAGTGTCCCTGCCCATACGTCCGGCTCGGCCGATCATCTGCTTGTAGGTGAGTACGTCGAGCGGCCGCCCGCCAAACATGGGCGATCGTACGATGACGCGACGAGCCGGCAGGTTGACGCCTGATGAAAGTGTGGAGGTCGCCACCAACACTCGAAGAACGCACTGCCGGAATGACGTTTCCAGCATCTCCCGCTCGTCCATTGTCAAACCTACAGCAATTCATACACAACAACAAATTAGGAGAAAATACCAGTAATCAACAATTTAAGGTGAAATAAAAGAGAATGTCAGTTCCACATAATTTATCTGAGCCAAACAAAAGTTCCATGCATTTAAGTCATCATCATCATCATCACTCTGGCCAAAGTCTAACTAAAAAAGACCACTGATGATGATGCCTTGAGTGTAAATTTTCTTTGAATCTCGAATTATTTATTTGTTAAAAAAGCAATAACTTGGAGAATAAGTAATGTTCGATATTCCTGGACGTCCTAATTTTGATATATGGAGGTTATATGAATCATTATGTAATGATTATCATGTTATATTTAATTAGAGATGTAATTCAAGATGGATTTCACTTCAAGTTCCAAAAACTGTTTGAAAATAAATTTGAAGTTATGTTGCCCATTATACTCTGACTGCAAATCCTCGTTTTTTGATCCGCAAACTTCTTCGCTTCCTGTATATTCCATACAACGTTTGATTCAAATCTACACCATGAGCAGACACATTGTGGAATTTCTCCATATTAGGGTGAAATAAAAGCGATATTGTCAGTTCCACATAATTGATTTGAGCCAAACTTAAGTTTCAATGCACTTGAGGCATCATCATCACTTTGGTCAAAGTCTAACAAAAAATACCACTGATGATGCCTTAAGTGCATTGAAACTTTAGTTTGGTTTGATTGTGTGATAATAGATTGTGTGAAACTGACAATATCGCTTTTATTTCACCTTAATTCTAGCTTCATCTAATCATCTTCTTCTTCTTCATGTACCTGCTCCATTACGGAGGTTGGCTATCATCATGGTAATTCTAACTTTGTTAACTGCTGCTCGTAACGTCACTCCTGTGACGTGCAGTTAAATGCTTCCCTCAGGTTTCTCAACCAGGGAAGCATTCTTATACATTTTTCATCTGATGAGTATCCGCGTCTGGTTCAGTCCAAATCTTGGACTACTCATGAGTCACTATTTTGGCCATCAAGCCGAAATCTTGGAAATTAATATTCTACCCATAAGTTCTAATATGACTATGCCCACTCAGCAAGACTGAGCTAGTATGCATAGTCCAATATTAGAACTCACCGGAAGAATATCTTCACGGAACTGGACACGGACTCTGATACTGATATGTTAAGATTCAGCTTAAAAGTATTATTTACAAGGTTCTAGTTGCTAACTTCTCATGTTAGACTATGTGAAGAATTAATATTTGTATGGATTTTTGTTGGTTGAGGGTTCCTGAAGAGACTTTCCCATCTAGCCTAAATATTATTCGTATGGCTTTTTGTTGGTAGGGAATCCATTAAGGAAAGTTTTCAGCTAGCCTGAATATGTAATTCAAGCCCTCAAAATGGCACTCACAACCGCTTTACTCCATCCGAGATAGACAGTTAACAGAACCTATTCGATAAAATGTGAGTGACGATGATCAAATCTCAGTAATTAGAACGTCATGTAGTGCCAAGGAAAGTATACATAATTTATGTTTACTCTTACTTTTCAAGAACCCATGAATTATTTTCAATTCTATTCATATGGAGAGTGTGTAAGTATCACGTTAGCGACATAGACATACGAATTAAATACAAAGATTTCTTGATTATAATAAGTTTCATATCAATTATATTTAGTTAGAAAAGAGAACATCTATCCTGGAATGATAAAAATGATAAATCATAAGTCCACTGAAAGAGTTAGTACATACCAGCATGATGGTATCCAACTCCAAACGAAACGCTCTTCCGAAGAGCAAGTTCCAATCCCACAGGACACCTTCTCAATTGTTCAAGTAAATCTGCAATTTCTGCGCTTTTCAATTGCTCTTTGAGCTGTACGCTGTAGGCTGTATTAGAAGATCCTAAACAAAGCGCATTCATATTTTGTTATAAAAACACAAATATATACTCAACTATCACATATTTTATTTGGAAAAAAACACAAACATGTTCAAGCACCTATGGTATCATCTTTAGTGGAACATCGTGTTTACATTATGAATGAATAACACTACCTATATCTCACCAAACACTGTGTTAAAATTAATATTTTTTAGATCATATGAGCTGGAATATCAATTTCCGGTAACTACTGAGAAATCTAGTCATGTCTCAATGTAGATTAGGTAGCGATGAATATGAATAATTCAAATAAGAATACATGAATAAAGGAATGGATAAATTACAAAACTGAAACCATTTAAAAGCATGACAATTATCGATACAATACATTTAACTTAGAAATATGGAGGATCCTAAAACTTTAAAAAGCAAATTTTTAAGAATCTCAACTTCATTGAAAAAATCATTTATCAACTCAACAGCTATCACAACTACATCATCAAATATATCGAAGTATTTTTTATGAAATAAAAAAATCTTGAATGATTCACGTAAATGATTATTTATGAAGAAAAATGAAATTTAAGCAATACGGCTGTTCTCTTCTCTTCTCTTTGTCAACAGTATACTGAGCAATAAGAAAATATTTCCAAATTAAGTAGCCACTGATACTGGTGAATCGTATATAGTAGTATCACTCAAACGACAACAAAGTAGACTATAACTTGGATTTTCTAATTTCCATGTAAAAAAATATCTATGGACGAAATAAAATTAAATGGTAAGTGAAGCCTTACCCATTTTGCAAATTTCTGAAGCTATTTGTTGAGCCAATGACTCACACCAATTTTTGGAAGGGCAAAATACCAGAGCTGAGTGTCCAGAAAGTATCGCATCAATGCACAAAGTTATTATACTTCCATGATCATCCTGAAAAACATATATATTGAGAAATGAGAAATGAGCTACATTTTTCGATTTTGATGGAAAATTCATAGCACTCTTGATACTTTATACATCAATGCATTCAACAGAGACCAATTTCGATTTTGAAATTGTAAGAATATTAATTTTTGAACATTTAAGCATATGAGAGATCAAACACCAACAATATAAAACTGAGAACTCAAACTATTAAGATAGCTTTTTTCAGATACCGTAGTGGATATAATCTCACATGGACAAGAAGAACTTTTGCCTTATAATATTTTTCTCATAAAATCTACTATACTAGAATGATTTTTTTACACTGCGAAACTATTAATTTGATGAACGATGTTTCTATTTGAAAATTAAGCACAAATAGTTATAGTTTCAAACAAATAGTTGTAATTATCACATAAGGCACTAACTTTTGTAATTATAGTTGATGGAATACAGATGGAAATTAATGAGAAATTGCATTTACTAATTGATGAATAATTATTATTAAACAAAATCCAAATTTTTGTATAGTAACTCTCACCGAATTTCCATCTAGTTGTTAAACCTGTTGTCAATATTTGCAGTAGCAGAAGTCTTTAGGGTGATGTACAGCATTTAATTTAGATTTTCGTCTAATAACAATTATTGCTGATTGAATATTTGCAAAGGAAGAATAATATCAATATAAATTATAAACTGAAATATGAGTTATTCGTATTTTATATTACGGGTACTTTATCCCAATCAATTAACAAAGTTTATAATTATTTTATAATTTACAGAGATTTTCTATTTAAAATAAGAAAAATGAATTAATAGATCCAGTCTGTCTCAAATTCCTAATGCACTACATATCTATTAACAATAACTTGGGTTATTAGTTCCATACCATTGGAAATTTATAGAATAATATAGGTTTTAATAAATCAAACTATTGAAATGAATCAGCAATAAAGTTGGAATAGGCTTTTCTAGTAAATACATTTCTATTTACCTTGATATCGAATTGGGGAAGTGTCATCGATTTGGTGTCCATGTCGTGAGCACGATAAATAACTGAGTCGACTTTCAGGTACTCTGTCAAAGGCACAGGTCTGAAGTCGGTGCTGTACAGATCTGCTTCCAGCCAATCAGCCAACACCGGCAAATTGGGAAGCGTCGCTGACATGCCAATTATCTGCACTTTGACAAGTGACTCCCTAGAAAAATGGTTGAAATGATAGATGCATAAGGTTACTACACATCGTGAGATAACCTTTACAGAATAAGCATGATGTAGGCAAAACAATAAAGGACATCTGATAATGAGAAGAGTGCTGAAACTAGAAGTTTTCAAGTAAAAACAAATAAAAAAGGGTACTAGTTATTTCTACAATAATTAAACAATTCCAGTAGCCCTATTAATAATATTAATATCAATTGAATTTACTCTCCAATGTTTGTTTCCATTACAAACTGCTTGTTAATAATCACTTTTGAAAAATGAAATTACGAGCGTTGAGGAAGGGCCTAGTGTCTGAAAGCGCTCCGCAAATGTGAGTAGAAGCTAATAGCTTTTATTTATAAATATCTGACTGCTATGTCGTAATTTAATATTGTTCAAAAGTGAATTGAATTTAATTAATAGATTACTTCCTTTCTTCTCAAAAATAACATTAAATAAATGGAAATTAATATTTTTCAAAATATAACTTTATACAATACTTCTTTTTTTCTATAATTACAAAGACTCACTAAACATTCACAAAGACATACTATACAAACTTTCAAATTCAAATTCAAATTTATTCACACTCATGAATACATATACAGAAACCAAATAGAGTCTAGCTTGACAAATACAACAATAATCCATCTAAAATTTAATAATAGATTGTAAGTAATAGTATATAATATAATTAATATAAGCTCTTTGATAAACATTAACTATGGAAATTATGTGTAGGCTAATTTTGTATAAAAACAATTTTGGATTTGCTAGTGCTAGTTAATTCAATTTACAGCACTCAATATTCTAGGTTTTTTTTTCTTATTTTTCAGTTTTGACCTAAATGTATTTGTAAAAAATTTGATGAATTATCCACCATACCTGACGTTCATGGAAACGTGATCAGTTGAACTTTCAAAAAAGATATAAATTTCTACTTCTGTAATGTTTTTTTTGAGAAGAAAATGAATAAATTTATTCATTCGATATAAATAATATTAATATTACGATTGACGTTAATTTTTGCAGTGGTCTGTACCGTTACAATGTAAGACTCACCTTTTGCTGATATGTGTGACTTTTGCAATGTGAAGTTAATATGAAAGATTTACCTTTTGCTAACATATCTCAATTTTGCAAGCTGCAATTCCAATGTGATATTGTATATTTACAGTGTGAAGTTAATTGACCGAGCGAAGTGAGGTCTAAGATTCAAGTCGACTGTTTGAAATTTCTCTTAATGTTTAAATGTTTATATGTTGCGCATTTACGGCGAAACGCGGTAATAGATTTTCATGAAATTTGACAGGTATGTTCCTTTTTCAATTGCGCGTCGACGTATATACAAGGTTTTTGGAAATTTTGCATTTCAAGGATAGTATAAAAGGAAAAAGGAGCCTCCTTCATATGCCGATATTAGAGTAAAAATCAGACTATAGAATTATTCATCATAAATCAGCTGACAAGTGATTCACAGATGTGTGGAGAAGCCAGTCTATTGCTGTATTTCCATAAGGACTATAGTTTCAATCAGGTACTTGTGGATGAGAATACTGCATGAGGTCTACTGTTCACAGAACTACTAGTATGAGAGATTTACCTTTTGCTAACATATCTCAATTTAGCGAGCAACAATTCCAATAAGTAGCCTCGATGCGGATCTCCGAGAAGGTGCAATTCATCAACAACCACACATCCTACGTCTTCGAGACTGTTCTCCTCAATTAACCTGAGAAAATAGAAGAAAAATAACTTGATACTCGATGAGACACAAATTTTATAAACTCTGAATAAATTATCGTATAAAACTGGAAAAACATTAAATGCACGCACTTTTCAGAAGCCTATTATATTTATTATTATACGATAATAGAAAGCAACCTATTGAAATAGAAAGAAACCTATTGCAATAAGTATTTTATTGGTTTTTGATTTTAGTGTGTTTTTTTTTGAAAAATGAAATCGAAATTCCATCTAGTTTTCATTTCTGTATTCATATATTATATAAGGTATTATTGTTCGCAAGCTGCCAAAATGGAACGGATGAGAAAAAATTAGAAACGATTGAAATGAAAGTATTTTTTTATCTCAGAAAACCTAAATTTGTCAACTGAGAAGAAATTTTGCATATAAAGTTACATTTTATAAATGAACTGAAGTTCATTTTTTCTTTCACAATACACAGCCCGGTTGCACAAAAGCCGATTAAATTTCAACAGTGATTAGTTTCATGAGAACCAATCAGAGAAGGCGTTTTGAAAAGACGAGTTCTCTGATTGGTTCCCGTGGAATTAATCACGATTAAAATTTAACCGTTTTTTGTGCAACCGGTACTAAGTCTATTTTTGAGATTAGCTATCTCAAACTATAGGATTGTACAGGGACTAAATAATTCAGAGAAAATCCAGGAGAAAGGAGGTTGAGAGGACATCCATGGAAGCCTGGGCTGGATTATGTTTAGGACGAGCGTAGGTCATTGGGTGTCAGAGGATGTAGACCTAGGGCTGTTGTTAAATACGTATATAGAGGAATTTTGGAAAAGTCAACGGATTGTTTTGCCAAGGAGTAGCTACGTAAGAAAATAATAATTCAGAGAATATTGATGCTTGCAAGTTAGTGTTGAAAAAATATCACAGTTCATCCAGGGTCAATTAGATGAATCAAATTACAGATTTTCAACATACATAGTGCCGGTTGCACAACAGCCGGTTAAATTTTAACCGTGATTAACTCCACGAGAACCAATCAGAGAAGCCGTCTTTTCAAAAACGTCTTTTCTGATTGGTTCTCGAGAAATTTGTGACGGTTGAAATTTAATCGGCTGTTGTGCAACCGGGCCTTAATTTGATTTCGACTCATTCTACATGTAACATAATCAATTTAGCAAAGTATTCCTAAAATGTAGGTTTCTGAATTAAATCTGTTATTGCTGGGAGTAGCTGCTGGAGCCCTCAAACATTTTTATTTCTGTTACCGGATTTCAACATGAGCTCTTCTGTTTATTATGAAGAGAAAATGTTATGCTTTTCCTCAGGAGATTATGGGCAGCTCCCTTCTCTTAAACCCTCCATAAATCTGACTATAGTTAACTACTGTAATTATAAAAAATGTACCTGTTGATGAGACCATTTGCTTTCTCAATGGTGCAAACTGCTAAATTGCAGGCGTCCAATCCACCAGGGGGAGAGTGACTCCCCATAAACCCATGGACTCTCACACCTGAGCTTTTTAATAGGTCCTGAGAACATAATAAACATACATGTCACGATGAGCAGTGGATTTTCCTCACCTGTAGTATAAGTCAAAACACAGTATAATTTCAAGACTAACAAAATCACCTTTGTAATTATTGGATTTACTGTTAGAAGATTTGACAAAGATTATTATTTCCATATTGAGTAAGTAACAAGTGTTACTTACTCAATATGGAAATAATAATCTTTGTCAAATTCCAGCGATTGTCTTTAACCTGATACTTTTAGCATGGGACAATAGTTTGGTAAAATGTACAATAAAAATTTCTTCTGTCAACATTACAATCAATCTGTGCTTGACATTCATGTAGAAGCTGTAAATTTCTTCAAATAATGACATAACAATTTACACCGTAACAGATATGACGAGCGTCGCAAGGCTGCATATCTAAAGGTGCGTACAGATATACGCGCCTAGAACACGCTCCGCACTCGCTCCGATCATGAACGTTACGCGAGATGCTACGCAAGGGTTTGCTAGAGGTTTGAAATATGTTCGAGGGATGATTGTGCGCTTGTCGTATTGTTGACTTTGCTACAACCTAACCTCACAAATTTGAAATGTTCAATCCAGCTGATAGGGTGACAAAAACTAAATAAAATATTCTGACCAGGGGATTGCTGGGCAGCCTAATAATACATTATGTTTATTAATCATGTTTATGTCATAAATTGATAATAATTATTATCTTTGATGCATTTATGTTGATGTTTTATCACAAAAAAGGTCAATGGTTTGAAAGGTGAGAGGCTTGGTTACAAGTTTGGCTTCTTTCTTCTAAATTATGTTGGTACCTATTATTAAAAATGTATTTATAATTTTATATTATTTTATTTTGTTGATTTAATAATTAATTATTAATCTTAATAATTTTATATGCTAACACAGAGATCGTAACTATTAACATAATATATTATTTTATTTTGTTGATTTAATAATTAATTATTAATCTTGATAATTTTATATGCTAACACAGAGATCGTAACTATTAACAAACATTACAAACAAAAACCTTGACTGCGCATGCTCGCAACTATTGGTTAGTTTGACCTGGGAACTTGTCAAGCTCGAACTCTGTTACACGCTCTGCTCGCGTTCCACTCTTGCTCCACCTGCGATCATCAATCGATCTGCTCGAGTGACGTTCGATTGCGGAGCTGAGCGAAAGTCTGTACACACTTCAAGACATAAAGTGCGCATTACAAACATGCTGCAGTGTGAAATACTTCATTTGAAGCTTTTCTCAACGTTACGACAACTTTACTCAATAGTGACGACGGCAGTATCGAATGAACTTGGTTGAGATATTTTCCTGTTGATGAAGTGATAGTAGCCTAAAATATACAAATTAAATGATCTTCACAATTGAAAGTGAAGACTATAAGAACCAAGGCATATGAAGTGTTTTTCAGAATTTTTCAGACGAGTCGGCAGGACATCAAGCTCACCGATTGGTTTATTGGGTTGGCGTTCGGGAATCAGCTAATAATCAGCCAATCGTAGAGTTTCCTACCCTGCCAACTCGTCTGAAAACGCCTGAAAAACCGCTTCGTGTGGCTTGGCCCTAGATGAGACAATTGGGCGTATAAATGATGACATTCAATCATTGGAAAGACAACCAAATTATGTTGTACAAGAAAACTAATTCTGATTTTCACACATTGAAAATAGTCTTCTTACCTTGAAGTAGAGCATTTTTTCCCGCACAACCGAAATAAATGGAAGAATGAAGAAAGCCTTTTTTCTCCTTTCTATAATCGTTTGAATGGTCAATATTTCCGCTACCAATGTTTTTCCTGTGAATTAAATAATATAAACAGTAAATAATAATGATGATTGGGAAAAATTCTAATTGAGAAAAAATATATGGACATTGCTCGCCCTACTTGTCGACTTACAGATTCAGTTGTAAATGAATTTGTACTTATTATTTTGATGTTGTACTTATTGTATCACTCAATAAAGAATAAAACTCTTTTGAAGGTGTCATTTGAAAAAGAGAAATACAAAGTAGTACAGACACCTACCTGCTGATGTTGGAGCAGAATAAACAAGGTTCCCACCATGGAGAACATTCGGCAAACAAAGGCATTCCACCTGCCAAGGGAACATTGTTGTTATTCCTTTCTCTATATATTTCTGCAATAAACGACAAACATAATATGGGTAAGGCAAATTGATTAAAAGATCATATCGATTAGATTAAGATTAAATAGATTATATTTAGACTGAACAGATTAATGTAAGACAAATAGATTACACAATAAAGCAAAAAGATTGAAGCAAATAGATTACACTTTTAAAAGCAAAAATTACGTTTCAAAACTTATTGGAATGAATAAACTGGTTGAAAATGATAGACAAGGGTTGCTGTTCCGTGATAACAGAAATAGAAGCAGTGTGAATGAAGTATGAGTAGTATAGTAAAATGTGGGAGAAGTAGTACTGTAAAATGTAAAATTAGTAAGCTATCATAAATTAGCTGTGATACTTGCACCTCCATTAATAGAATGAAGTGTCTGTGGAAATCTTTATTATCTTACCTGTAATATCAATTTTGGCAATCCCCATGATTCCAATTTCAGTTTTTCTTGAGTGCTCAATCCTTGACCATCCTTTGACATCTCAGATCTACAATACTTTTACATCATTCATCTGTCAAAAAGTAAGAAGGAGCATTAAATCAACAAATTTTGAGTCAAATAATACTTCAGAGTAAGCAATGGGTGAATTTATCATGTGATCAGTACATAATAATAATCCAATATCGTGATCGATAACCAGGCTTCCCCGGATAGATCGTGTCAAAAATTAAAACTGTATTTTTCACATAGATGGCGGCGTCACAGACCAGCATAGTCATCATTGAAAAAATCCTCTAAAGAATAAAAACTCCTTTCAATGAGCCACCTTGATAGGGTGTTCTTGAACGCGGTATGTGAGCTCCCCTTCACTGAATGCGACAGGTAGTTGAACATCCTGATTGCCAGCACCGGAAAACAATCCTTAACCATAGACAGTCGACGGCGCGGAACATCTAAGTTGGTCCTCCCCCGAGTATTGTAGGTGTGCACTTCCTGTCTTCTTGGGAACATAGACTGGTGTTTTTTGAAGTGCAAGAGTGTTGCTAGTATGTGAAGTCCATACACAGTATGACTGATGCCCAGACGTTGAAAAATGGGCTGGCAGTAAGCATCAAACTTGCTATAAGTCATCACACGAAGTGCCTTTTTTTGAAGCAGGAGAATGTCCTTAGCATGAGCTGAATAACCCCACACAAGTATTCCATACTGGATATGACAGCTGAACACAGCATGAAACAGCATCAGCAGTCTATGGGAACTAGGAAGTCCTCTCATTTTCCGGAGCAATAAACACATGCAACAGTAAACTCTACTCGTTAAGGTTTCAAAATTTCAAGCTAATTTCTCAGGCATTCCTTTTTGGATCTAATCAGAGTGTATGTTGTAGATGGGAAAGCGGCTACAATCAGCCTTTAGTACAACAATATCAAAAATCGAAGGATAGGAAACAAGAGATAGGTAAAGTTTCTCCATAAAACATTATAAATTCAACCCTTGATAAGCGCGAAAGATAAATATAGTTATAATATCCTCAGTCAAATGCGTGAGAACCGTCTTATGCTCTGTTATGTCTTATGTCTGTGAAAACAGGGATGCTATATAAGTATCTGTAGAAAATCTACTCATACAACGAATGTCAGATTTTCAATCCCTCTTGTGATGAGTGCTTGTTTGCGATGTAAAATGCATGATAAAATTTGTCTTGAAGGAGTAATGCTGTCCAGCTCAAGCATTAAAAATTCTTCAACAATTATTACTGAGATCTCTTACAGTAATAAGCAACATTTTTGCAGAAAAAAAGAATCTTACATTGTTTTTTTTGTACGTTATTGTGATTATATTATAAAAGTATTAGGGCTGCCAACATCTGCAAATACCTACGTTTTCTAGCGAAGATAATAGTTGAAAACATGAGTTTAGAACCTGAAGGTCATTGTTGTGAAAATTATCAAGTCTTTTTACAAATTATTGAGTGTACTTACAAACTTCTTCAGCAAGAATATAATGTTATTGCGTGTAAAGAGTAAGCCATCTTTGATGTCACTAATAAACACTGAGTAAGTCTAATATGTCAACAGACACTAGAATACTCAATACTTGTGAGTTCATTTCAATGGAAGATTATGACCCTTGGCAGTCCAAGGCCCCTACTCTACGAGGAGCGGAATAGACTCAAAGGATATTTTTGACTCGTTAACAAAAAGCATTGTCTCTTAAGGGAAACATTACAAAAGCGGAATAGTCACAAACCATAAGAGACCATGCATTGTGTTAACGAGCAAAAAAATCCGATCCTTCTATTATTGTTATTATTATACCACATTTAATAAGCACAGCTTCAAAAGTGTACAACATGTCAAATGGGGTTCCCTTCACGGGAAAAATACACTTTCTTGTTCTAGAAAGTTTACCTCAGCTCTTATTACAATATAAAACAAACTACCTAGTCTATATTATCAACTCAATGAAAGCCTGAGAATATCTTTAGTAGATCTCTCTAGCATTAAATTTGTACGGATATGCTTCAACCAAAATATCATCTTTGAGAGCTGCAATGAACCTAATAAGATTGACAAGAGTTTTCTAGTAATATGTCAAACAATTTGAAGCCTTTAGTCCTGTATAATGTTCCTCTCTACTCTCTAGCAGCAACAGTTAAATAATTTGAAGGACAAGCGTACTGCTACTGTTGTTATTTGAAAGTGTTAGCAGTAAATATTATTCTATTCCTCTTGTGTAAGAGCCCCTAAAGCACTTTCTAAAATATGGTTTATCGTACAAGCATTAGAATCATAACAAAATTTGAACTTACCTTCTTCACAAATAAAATTGAAAACATTCATGGAAATACATAATTAACTTATGTGAAGCTTATATAACAACGATATGATGTAGATTTAATGAAGCTGAACTAAATTTTGTAAAAGAATTAGTAAAAATTTTAAGAATAACTGCATTTAACCATGTATTTCAAGCAATCCAAATGCTGTCATAACTCACTACTTTGTGTTTTGTTTAGAGGTTAGTTTACCATTATATTGTCATTTGTCAGCTGTAAACCAATGCTAACTGTATAAATCAATTTGAAAATAATTACAATTCGAAAAATAAAATTATTATGATATATTATAATAATAAAAGTATAACGAATTGCAATACATTTTTTAATATTCACAAGGTATTCTTGAATTTTCAAAAAATATCACAAATTACTACTTTTTAAGGTTATGTTCATTGTTGTTTGCGCGCTCATCGCCAATCGCCATGCTCATGCTTGTGTTTGATCCAACAAGCCAACCACCTTCAGTTGCAGGTTGCAGTTGGCTATTTTATTTTTCATAATTGCATAAATTATTTTGTATTTTAAAAACTTTATTCTCAAATGAAACATATTTATAAAATGGC